>NC_136265.1:50890914-51070914 GCF_964187855.1 Myxine glutinosa
AGTTCCACATCTCTTAGCAACATCAGTTCCAACTTGGAAAGGTTTATATGTCCAAGCAACTGGAGTAACCTCTTCAAGGTAGTGATTCATCCTTCAGGTTTTGTTTTTGTTATTCCACAGTAAAAAAACATCTAATTTCTTACCCGTTCCCTCCTGGTCTCCTTCCTCCGCTTCGACACCACCCCAGTCGTTGACCCCAGTCCATAGCTGACAGGGACACACACACACACACACACACACACACACACACACACACACACACACACACACACACACACACACACACACACACACACACACACACGATCAGCATGACCCCAATTCGTGTACAGAGGTGTTTTTTCTTTCTTTGCACGTGAGAGTGGGTGCGTCGCGAATTCTCTACGTAAATGTGTATCATCGTGCAGCGCCGACTCCAATTCTTTTATTCCTCTCTGCTCTTTCCTCGCTCTCCCAGTTGTTCCTGCATATCTCGTGTATTTACCCTGAACAAGCAGCTTGCTATCCCTTACCAAGCCATCCGTTCCGTATCAACCTCTTTCCAAGACGCTTACTGACGGAACAAACCGATGTTTCTTGTTAAAAGTTTCTAATAACAAACGGTCCTTGTTTGGTTCGATCCAGAATTTCAAATATTTTATCATTTTTAACGAAGTTTTCGATTTGTGACGAATCTGCGGATTGGAATTGATGAATCAACTCTTTTCAGAGATCGATTGCGAACACGGATTTTGTGTTATACTGTACCCCACGAACTGTATTACACTGTACCTCACATACTGTATAACATTATACTTATACCTCAACGAACTGTACGCTATGATGAAGGGAGATTTGTCCATGGTGGAGCACAGAACGAACCCCCCGGGAAGGAGCGGCTCAGATGGGGGAAACGGGGTCAGCCCGGGACGTTCTCCCGGGGATGAGGAGTCTGGACCCGGTACGTACTGCTCGTTCCCGTGCGGAGTCCGTGCTGTGTACTATTCAAATAAATAATTATTTTATGGAGAATCACACCATGTACGGATCGGGTTCCCTCGTACAAGATTGTGTCGATGTCCTCATCGGATTCCCTCGTACACCCTGTCGATGTCCTGATCGAGTTCCTTCGTACAACATCCTGTCGATCTCCTGAGCCGGTGAATCGATCCCGTTCGGTGTAATCGGAGCTCGAACTCGAACGGACATTTTGATTCCTGAGATCAGATTTGTCAATGGACGATTTTGAGGAGCAGGTCAGGGTCGTTTCTTCTCTGGGATTCAACAAAACTATCTTTGTTATAATCACCTCTACACCTTATTATAGGTGAGCCTCCCCTCACTTCCAGGTTTCATCATAACCCATGTTATACTTCACTTCCATAATATAACATCCAATCTGTGACGATCACTGACGATGCAAAACGCGCGAAAAGGAGTATTTTACAACGTTGTTGTTGTTGTTGTTTGTGTTCTCCTTCCATTTACATTTATTAAAACTATTTATTAGCAAATTAATATTAGTGTCGAAAATTTCCGTCTCTTTCTAGAGCGTTTACCTTTGCTGGAATAAACAACGTTTTCCTTTGGTAGAATAAACAACGTTTACCTTTGCTGGAATAAACAACGTTTGCCTTTGGTAGAATAAACAACGTTTTCCTTTGGTAGAATAAACAACGTTTTCCTTTGGTAGAATAAACAACGTTTACCTTTGGTAGAATAAACAACGTTTACCTTTGGTAGAATAAACAACGTTTTCTTTTGGTAGAATAAACAACGTTTTCCTTTGGTAGAATAAACAACGTTTTCCTTTGGTATAATAAACAACGTTTACCTTTGCTGGAATAAACAACGTTTACCTTTGCTGGAATAAACAACGTTTACCTTTGATAGAATAAACAACGTTTACCTTTGATAGAATAAACAACGTTTACCTTTGGTAGAATAAACAACGTTTTCCTTTGGTAGAATAAACAACGTTTACCTTTGGTATAATAAACAACGTTTACCTTTGCTGGAATAAACAACGTTTACCTTTGCTGGAATAAACAACGTTTTCCTTTGGTAGAATAAACAACGTTTACCTTTGGTAGAATAAACAACGTTTACCTTTGGTAGAATAAACAACGTTTTCCTTTGGTAGAATAAACAACGTTTACCTTTGGTATAATAAACAACGTTTACCTTTGCTGGAATAAACAACGTTTACCTTTGCTGGAATAAACAACGTTTACCTTTGATAGAATAAACAACGTTTACCTTTGATAGAATAAACGACGTTTACCTTTGGTAGAATAAACGACGTTTACCTTTGGTAGAATAAACGACGTTTACCTTTGATAGAATAAACAACGTTTACCTTTGATAGAATAAACAACGTTTACCTTTGGTAGAATAAACAACGTTTACCTTTGGTAGAATAAACAACGTTTTCCTTTGGTAGAATAAACAACGTTTACCTTTGGTAGAATAAACAACGTTTACCTTTGGTAGAATAAACAACGTTTACCTTTGGTAGAATAAACAACGTTTTCCTTTGGTAGAATAAACAACGTTTACCTTTGGTAGAATAAACAACGTTTACCTTTGGTAGAATAAACAACGTTTTCCTTTGGTAGAATAAACAACGTTTACCTTTGGTAGAATAAACAACGTTTACCTTTGGTAGAATAAACAACGTTTACCTTTGATAGAATAAACAACGTTTACCTTTGGTAGAATAAACAACGTTTACCTTTGGTAGAATAAACAACGTTTTCCTTTGATAGAATAAACAACGTTTTCCTTTGGTAGAATAAACAACGTTTACCTTTGGTATAATAAACAACGTTTACCTTTGCTGGAATAAACAACGTTTTCCTTTGGTAGAATAAACAACGTTTACCTTTGGTAGAATAAACAACGTTTACCTTTGGTAGAATAAACAACGTTTTCCTTTGGTAGAATAAACAACGTTTTCCTTTGGTAGAATAAACAACGTTTACCTTTGGTATAATAAACAACGTTTACCTTTGCTGGAATAAACAACGTTTACCTTTGCTGGAATAAACAACGTTTACCTTTGATAGAATAAACAACGTTTTCCTTTGATAGAATAAACGACGTTTACCTTTGGTAGAATAAACGACGTTTACCTTTGGTAGAATAAATGACGTTTACCTTTGGTAGAATAAACAACGTTTACCTTTGCTGGAATAAACAACGTTTACCTTTGCTGGAATAAACAACGTTTACCTTTGCTGGAATAAACAACGTTTACCTTTGGTAGAATAAACAACGTTTAGCTTTGCTGGAATAAACAACGTTTACCTTTGCTGGAATAAACAACGTTTACCTTTGGTAGAATAAACGACGTTTACCTTTGGTAGAATAAACGACGTTTACCTTTGCTGGAATAAACAACGTTTACCTTTGGTAGAATAAACGACGTTTACCTTTGGTAGAATAAACGACGTTTACCTTTGGTAGAATAAACGACGTTTACCTTTGGTAGAATTAACGACGTTTACCTTTGCTGGAATAAACGACGTTTACCTTTGCTGGAATAAACAACGTTTACCTTTGCTAGAATAAACGACGTTTACCTTTGGTAGAATAAACGACGTTTACCTTTGGTAGAATAAACGACGTTTACCTTTGGTAGAATAAACGACGTTTACCTTTGGTAGAATAAACGACGTTTACCTTTGGTAGAATAAACGACGTTTACCTTTGGTAGAATAAACGACGTTTACCTTTGGTAGAATAAACAACGTTTACCTTTGGTAGAATAAACAACGTTTACCTTTGCTGGAATAAACAACGTTTACCTTTGCTGGAATAAACAACGTTTACCTTTGCTGGAATAAACAACGTTTACCTTTGTTGGAATAAACAACGTTTACCTTTGCTGGAATAAACAACGTTTACCTTTGCTGGAATAAACAACGTTTACCTTTGCTGGAATAAACAACGTTTAGCTTTGCCGGAATAAACAACGTTTACCTTTGCCGGAATAAACAACGTTTACCTTTGCCGGAATAAACAACGTTTACCTTTGGTAGAATAAACAACGTTTACCCTTGGTAGAATAAGCAACGTTTACCTTTGGTAGAATAAACAACGTTTACCTTTGCTGGAATAAACAACGTTTACCTTTGCTGGAATAAACAACGTTTACCTTTGGTAGAATAAACAACGTTTACCTTTGGTAGAATAAACAACGTTTACCTTTGCTGGAATAAACAACGTTTACCTTTGGTAGAATAAACAACGTTTACCTTTGGTAGAATAAACAACGTTTACCTTTGGTAGAATAAACAACGTTTACCTTTGGTAGAATAAACAACGTTTACCTTTGGTAGAATAAACAACGTTTACCTTTGGTAGAATAAACAACGTTTACCTTTGCTGGAATAAACAACGTTTACCTTTGGTAGAATAAACAACGTTTACCTTTGGTAGAATAAACAACGTTTACCTTTGGTAGAATAAACAACGTTTACCTTTGGTAGAATAAACAACGTTAACCTTCGAATCAACACGTGAACAAATTATTAGCTCTTCTTCTTTTTCAAAATCTGTGTTTTTAAATTAAATTGATTATTATCTTTCAAACGGAACCTTTTGTTTTTTTTTACCTCAACCTGCCCCTCGGAACTTCTTGTCTGAAACTACACAAAGGATGTGATGAAAAATGACCACAACCTTCATCACCTGTAATCCACTAAAGTGTGTTTGGAGGGAGTGTGGTGGAAGTCTGGAGGGAGTGTGGTGGGAGTCCGGAGAGAGTGTGGTGGGTGTCCGGAGGGAGTGTGGTGGGTGTCCGGAGCGAGTGTGGTGGGAGTCCGGAGGGAGTGTGGTGGGAGTCCGGAGGGAGTCCGGAGGGAGTGTGGTGGGAGTCCGGAGGGAGTGTGGTGGGAGTCCGGAGGGAGTGTGGTGGGAGTCCAGAGGGAGTGTGGTGTGTGTCCGGAGGGAGTGTGGTGGGAGTGTGGTAGGTGTCCGGAGGGAGTGTGGTGGGAGTCCGGAGGGAGTGTGGTAGGTGTCCGGAGGGAGTGTGGTAGGTGTCCGGAGGGAGTGTGGTGGGTGTCCAGAGGGAGTGTGGTGGGTGTCCGGAGGGAGTGTGGTGGGAGTGTGGTAGGTGTCCGGAGGGAGTGTGGTGGGAGTCCGGAGGGAGTGTGGTAGGTGTCCGGAGGGAGTGTGGTAGGTGTCCGGAGGGAGTGTGGTGGGAGTCTGGAGGGAGTGTGGTGGGAGTATGGAGGGAGTGTGGAGGGAGTCTGGAGGGAGTGTGGTGGGAGTGTGGAGGGAGTCTGGAGAGAGTGTGGATGGAGTCAGGAGGGAGTGTGGTGGGAGTCTGGAGGGAGTGTGGTGGGAGTCCGGAGGGAGTGTGGTGGGAGTCTGAAGGGAGTGTTGTGGAAGTCCGGAGGGAGTGTGGTGGGTGTCCACAAGAATTGTGGTGCAAGTCCGGAGGACGTGTGGTGCGAGTCCGGAGTGGAAGGCAACGCCGGGTACCTTTTCTTGTTCATAAATATTGACCAAGAGAGATTGCTTAGTTTCAGATTTAGCTATTTGGTTTATTTTAGATTTTTTACCTCTTTGGACCTTTGCCCTCTTGACCCCATAATCTAATCATTTCATCTTTGCATCATTATACATACTTTACCAAGTTTGACTTAGTTCCCTTTGCCATTCTTAAGTTATTGCGGTAATGGGAACTTATAACAGACTCTGACCTTTGACCTCTTCACCCCATAGTTAAATCAGTTCAATTCCATTTTATTTGAACTTTCAATTAAATTCCTCCGCCACCAAAGGTGGATGGAGGTTATGTTTTCACCCCTGTCTGTCCGTCTGTCTGTCTGTTTGTGAACAAGATATCTCAAAACGTTGTGGACGGATTTTGGACGAAATTGATTCTGATTTTGATTATGTGTGATTCTTTGTTGTGATTTTTCTGGTCTACTCTTGGATACAAAGCGTAAACTGTTCACCTGGCGGAGGTATGCTCTCCACTGAGTGCCGTTCTCTTTGGGTTTGTTTCCTTCACTTTGTGTCAGGAAAAACTCTTCATCGCTTTACTTTTCCAAGTAGTTTGAAAAATATATCTTTCATGCGATTGGAAAGTTCATTTTTTTTGTCTGGATTGTGATGATTATTTTGTTTGGGAATGCTCCTTAAACTTGAGTTTGAATGTGATGTTTTTATTTTCAGATTCTATTGTGAAGGTCAAGGTGGAGTCCGAGTTCGTTGATGAATACTCCTCATTTATCAAAGGTTTGAGCAGCAATGTTGTAGTTCTACTTAGATGATAAATGATACACTCCCCTACCATAGTATATACACTTTGCTCCATAATACCTGGTACCTGTTGTGTTTCCCACCATGCAAGTGTCCATTTTCATCAGTGCAGTGTAATTTATCGTCATCAGAAAAACATCCCACGATTTTTAATTTGGGAATTGAGGGGCCATTCTGATATGCTGATTCGTTTCTTAACCGTTCAGATTATGAGTTTACTCAGGAGGAAAAATTGGATAATTAGAAGTTGGAGGGAATGGGGTGGATGAGTGCGGTTAACAAGAACAGAAAAAGATAATGGTTTTGGATTGGGGATGATCAGAGGTGGTGATGAACAGGTGTCTTGAAGCAGCAAGTTGAATGTACCGGGACCTGGTCTTGATCCGAACTGGTCAGAAATCAGGCCAATGTAGACGAGGAAGGATTTGATGTCTCCTGCTATGATGAATTCCATGACCTTGCTGATGATTCGAAGTAAGGTGATAGGTCTGTAGTTTATGGGGTTTTTGCACCTTTTTATCTCATGCAGTGATGTCACCAGATTTTCAAGCAGATGTACGATGATCTCGCGCAAAATGAATGGCGAAAAGGGCAGAGAGGACGTGCAAGATCTCTGATCATCAATTTGGTTTCAGACCAGGTCACTCTACTTTGGACATGCTGCTTCTGCTGTCTCAACAATGGATGGAGGTCCTCAATGCCAAACAGGAAATTAGAGCTGTCTCCCTCGACATATCATGTGCCTTCGATACGGTCTGGCACCCCGCTCTGCTCACCAAACTCTCCTCCTTTGGTATCCATGGAAATCTCCACGCATGGCTGGTGGACTTCCTCTCTAGTCGTCGTCAACGTGTGGCCCTGAATGGGTTTCTCTCATCTCCTCTTCCTGTTCAGGCTGGAGTTCCCCAAGGCAGTGTTCTGGGCCCTGTGCTTTTTCTGGTCTTCATCAATGATCTCTCTGACTCTCTTGAAAATCCTCTCTATCTCTTTGCTGATGACTCCACTCTCTGCCACACCATTCCTCATCCCTCAGATCGACAGTCTGCAGCCTCCTCACTCTCTGCAGACCTGGACAAAATCACAGACTGGGCAAACAAGTGGAACATGTCTTTCAATCCTGACAAATCTCACACTCTTACGATGTCTCTCCGAAAACACCGACTGGACAACCCTCCCATCTACTTTCTGAATAATCCTCTCCAAGAAGTTCTGTCACTCAAGCTTTTGGGTCTCACTATCTGCCATGATCTTTCCTGGGAAAACCACATTTCCAAGCTGGCCTCCAAAGCCAGTCGCTGTCTGGGCATCCTCCGTCGTGCGAAGTCCTTCCTTGGTACACCTAAGCTCCTCACCACATACAAGGCTTTCATCCGCAACTCAATGGAGTACTGCTCTCCCCTCTGGGCTGGTGCTCCTGCCTCACACCCAGCTCGTCTTCACGCTGTTGAAACCAAAGTGTTCAGAATCATTGGAATCTCCCGCGATGACGCTATCTCCGAGGTCCTTTCACTTACTCACCGCAGGCAGGTTGGTGGTCTTTCCGTCTTCTACCGACTCCTCTCCGGCCTTGCTCCCCCAGCTCTCTCTGGGCTCTGTCCCCCAAATATTCCTACAGGTCGCACAAGATCTGCCTGCAACCCTCTTATGGTTAAACTGCCAAAATCAAGACTCTCTGCTCACCTTCACTCCTTCATTCCCTCTGGAACAAACTCCCTCACTCTCTTCAATCCCACTCCTCCTTCCAGGTCTTTAAAACAGCTGTTCACCACCATCTCTTATCTTCCCCAATCCAAAACCTTGATCTTTTCTACCCCCGCTAATTTCACCCCAAATCCACTTTTTTGAAATACCAACTTCTTTCCTGGAAGTCCTTGGTGTCCTTGCGTTTTATACCTATCCTGCCTCCCCCCAAGCCCTCTCCCTCCCACACATCTCCCGATGTCCCTGCTCTCAAATGTTGTGTTTGTGTGCTTCCTCCCCTTCTCTCCCCCATCTTGTCTACCGCTCCCCTTTTTATATACTTTGTTTGCTTGTTTGTTTGATTTGTTTGTTTGATAAATGTTAGCTCTTTCACGAGCCTCGATTCTGTATACCAAAAAAAAAAAAAAGGAGCAGATGACGTCTTTTGGACACGTGAGCCGATGCAGTCCGGTCCAGTGACAGAGTCAGAGTCGAGGTTTGACAGAACCTTCTCCACCTTCGCAGGTGCAAAATACACAGAGTGCAGGAGCAGTTGGGTACGACAAGGAAGGATGGATACCAATAGTGAGGGGTTTGGGAACACAATATTTGGAAGTAAACAGAATTGAGACAATTGGGAAATGCCGAAGTGCAGTTTTTACATTTAATGAAGTAAAGACGGGATTCTGCTGCACGCAAATACAGAACCCGATAATGTCTGTTGGTCTCGGTGAAGTTTGTGATCGCTTCCATACGAGACAAATAAATCTTAACAAGGAACGTTCATGCAGGAGGGGGGTGGTGAGAATTGTTAATTCCACCTCTCTTTTTAGAGAACATTACCAATTCAACCTGTGGATTTGTCATTAACCCGAGGTGACATAACATGGTTCCAGCCTGGAGACTCGTTATGATTTATGTTGTGCTTTAACTTTGTTGTGGAAATGTTTATTTGCCTGACCTTCTAGGTATGCTCCGATGAGGTGGTGACAAATATTTCTGTCATATAATTATTTTTTTCGTTCAGCTGCAAGAGAAATAATTAATAAATTTATGTTTTAAAACTACCCCTACTTTACATGAGCCGGGTCTGCGAGATCTGATCGATATTTATCATTGTTGTGAAAGTAATTTCCATGTGATTTATTCAGTGAAGGTTTATAATCTGCAGCACTATTTCTGTGATGTATTCACATCCTTTTCAAACATTCGTGTGCTTCCTCTTGGGTTTTTCTCATCTGCTTTTTAAAAAATTATTTTACCGTCTTTGAAATCAGATCGGTGCTTCGTTTCCTTTCACAAAGCTGAGCATTTTCTTTTTATTATGCCTCCGCCCCCGAAGGTGGCCGGAGGCATTATGTTTTTGGGTTGTCCGTCCGTACGTCCATCCGTCCGTACGGGCTAAACCTCATTTTTCTCAGCAAACACATGTCCGATTGAGACAAAACTTTCAGGGTAGGAGTGACACCCATGCAGAATGTTTTTATGATAATTGTGACGTCATAGGTCATGTGTTATGACGGATGTCTTGGATTAAACGCAGATATTTAAAAAAAATTCATTGGAAACCGCTGAATGGAAAAATTTGAAACTTGGCACATTGTCAAGTCCTCCCAAATGTGGAACAACAGCATGATAATAATGACATCATAGGTGGTGTATACCAGCCAAAAATGTTATAATCAAATTCCTTATCCTAAAAATCTGAAATTGCATGCACATGATCTATGACCCATTTGTATTGTTAAACATAAAATATTAAATTTATGACATCATAGGTCATGTGGTTTGGCAGCCATCTTGGACAGAAAAACGAACCTTATCCGATCAACACGAAACTTCACAAACATGATCCTCTACCCATACATATGCAGTGTGTACATTTTTCATGTCATATGTCATGTAATGTGGCAGCCATATTAGCTTGAAAGCCGATATTTCAAAAAATCCCTTCTCTGAAACTGCTTCACCGATCGATGTGAAACCCATCAAGGCTGGTGAAAATGTGATACTTGAAAATGGCTCAAGGGATTTAAATCAAACTTGTTTATTTTTAGGATGGTGAAAGAGTGCATCTACCCGTTGTGGGATTATGTGGAGGCATATTGGCGACACAGTCGCATTGCTCTAGTTTATGAATGTTCATGTAACTGTCCAGTTGATCAAGTGTTGCTGTAAATTAAAATCCCAGGTATGTTATCCCACTGCACATGTATGTATGTGATACAAGGTAACTGGAAAAAATCCAAATGGAAGAATAAACCTGATACTCGTATCTATAATATGCCAAAGCTTTGAGCCTTCATTTGTTTTGTTTTTTGGGTTTTTTTACCTTCATTTAAGAATGTTTTTCTTTTCAGATTTGATTGTGGAAGTGAAGGTGGAATCTGACTTTGAGGATAATCCAACTTCTGAAGAGAGAGGTCTGAACCACATCAACATTCTGCTTGTTCCAGTTACAGACAGTTATGGGTGCATGTCCAATGTATGTACTGAGGATTTTCTCTGGAGAGATGTTACACTTTTCTTAAGACCACAGAGTGATTCAAAGACCCAGCTGATTTATAATGGATTCCCCTTTGCACATTTTGAAGCATCACCATATTTGTTTGGGATGGTCAGGGTGAGCTTACTGAGAGTTTGCTTCTGTTTCACCTTGTTTACACAGCGCAGCCTCCCCTACCTCTCATTCTTTCCCACATCCCATACTTTTCTCTACTTTGTCCCTAACCCTGCTGTTCATGTGTTTCCCCTTTCTTTATAGTCTTCCTTTTGTTCTGTTGCGTCCTGATCCGTTCTACGGTGCATTCATAAAGTATTCAGACCCCTTCACTTTTTCACATTTTGTTATGTTGCAGCCTTATGCTGAAATCGTTTAAATTCATTTTTTCCCTCATCAATCTGCACTCAATACCCCATAATGACAAAGTGAAAACAGGATTTTAGAATGTTTTGCAAATTTATTAAAATGAAAAAACCTAAATCTCACACTGACGTAAGTATTCAGACCCTTTGCTATGACACTTGAAATTTAGCTCAGGTGCCTCCCATTTCTCTTGATCATCTTTGAGATGTTTCTACAAACATATGCAGTGTGTACCTGAGTCCACCTGTGGTAAATTCAATTGATTGGACATGATTTGGAAAGGCACACACCTGTCCATACAAGGTCTCACAGCTGACAATGCATATCAGAGCAAAAACCAAGCCATGAGATCAAAGGAACTGCCTGCAGAGCTCAGAGACAGGATTGTGTCGAGGCACAGATCTGGGGAAGCCTACAAAAAAATGTCTGCTGCATTGAAGGTTCCCAAGAGCACAGTGGCCTCCATAATTCTTAAATGGAAGAAGTTTGGAACAACCAGGACTCTTCCTAGAGCTGGCCGCCCGGCCAAACTGAGCAATCGGGGGAGAAGGGCCTTGATAATAGAGGTGACCAAGAACCCGATGGTCACTCTGGCTGAGCTCCAGAGATCCTGTGTGGTGATGGCAGAAACTTCCAGAAGGACAACCATCACTGCAACACTCCACCGATCTGGGCTTTATGGCAGAGTGGCCAGACAGCCACTCTCATATCATTTCATAAATCAAATTTTGATTAAAAACAAATAATTAAATGTTCATTGGATGGGATAGGAACTCAAGATCTCTTGTATCCTAAGAAATGGTTAGACTACGTCACACAGTCTGCTCTGTTTCTTCAATGCTGGATAGTTTATGATCACGATGAAGGACCAAACCAACAACAGATATTACCAACAACACGGCAATAGGCCAACTCGTAATTACACAACTCCAACACACTGAGAAGGCTCTACTAGTTATGGGAGTTACAAAACCAAATTGTAACAGTTTAACTATTTCTTCCCTTCTTTCATCATACAGATCATACTCCTTTAAATCTGTCTTTTTGAAAATAAACTGTGAATACACTTTTGAATTTTCACCTTTTTTACGAACTACCGTACATCGTGCCACTTCTGCCATTGTTGTTGTTGTGTTGTTGTTCTTGTTTTTGATGTTGTTTAATCGAGATATAAAAATGACAATAACAGAAACTATACCAAGAATACTGTACATAATCGATATCCATCTTTTTCAACAATGTTTAGTAACTAACTGGAACAAACTCCCTCACTCTCTTCAATCCCACTCCTCCCTCCAGGTCTTTAAAACAGCTGTTCACCACCATCTCTTACCTTTCCCCATGCAAAACCTTGATCTTTTCTACCCCCGTTAATTCAGCCCAGATCCACTTTTTTGAAATACCGACTTCTTTCCTGGAAGTCCGAGCAGTGTCCATGTGTTTTATACCTCTCCCAAACTCCCCTCCCTTCCCTTGCCTCACCCCCCCAATCCCTCTCCCTCCCACAGATCCCCCGATGTCCCTGTTCTCTGCTGTTGTGCTTGTGTGCTTCCCTCTCTCCCCATTTTGTCTCCCGCTCCCTTTATCATATGTTTTATGTGTCAGTTTTTATTTTTTGTGATTAATTTTAGCTCTTACACGAGCCTCGATCTTGTACACAAAAAAAAGAAAAAGCTAACGGATCCAGATTTTTGACATAATGTGTTGGTAAACTTCAAAAACGCAAACATAGTTAAATAATTTAAGCATTTTCTTAAATGTAATTGTTGCACATTTTACATTTAAATTATATATTTTCTTCACTGTGGAAATTTATAGAAAAATTCACTGCACAAGAGAGTTTCCTTTCCCACATTCCGAGACCACATATTCGGTTATAAACACCTCATTACATGTGAAACATGACCAATACCACATCTTCGGTTATAAATACCTCATTACATGTGAAACACAACCAAGACCACATATTCGGTTATAAACACCTCGTTACATGTGGAACAGGAGAGAGACCAGATATTCGGTTATAAACACCTCATTACATGTGAAACAGGAGAGAGACCACATCTTCGGTTATAAACACCTCATTACATGTGAAACATGACCGAGACCACATATTCGGTTATAAACACCTCATTACATGTGAAACACGGCCGAGACCACATATTCGGTTATAAACACCTCATTGCATGTGAAACAGGAGAGAGACCACATCTTTGGTTATGAACACCTCATTACATGTGAAACAGGAGATAGACCACATATTCGGTTATAAACACCTCATTACATGTGAAACACGACCGAGACCACATATTCGGTTATAAATACCTCATTACATGTGAAACACAACCAAGACCACATATTCGGTTATAAACACCTCGTTACATGTGGAACAGGAGAGAGACCAGATATTCGGTTATAAACACCTCATTACATGTGAAACAGGAGAGAGACCACATCTTCGGTTATAAACACCTCATTACATGTGAAACATGACCAATACCACATCTTCGGTTATAAACACCTCATTACATGTGAAACACGACCGAGACCACATCTTCGGTTATAAACACCTCATTACATGTGAAACACGACCGAGACCACATATTCGGTTATAAACACCTCATTACATGTGAAACACGGCCGAGACCACATATTCGGTTATAAACACCTCATTGCATGTGAAACAGGACCGAGACCACATCTTCGGTTATGAACACCTCATTACATGTGAAACAGGAGATAGACCACATATTCGGTTATAAACACCTCATTACATGTGAAACACGACCGAGACCACATATTCGGTTATAAACACCTTGTTACATGTGAAACAGGATCACTTTTGATGGGAGGAGAGGGGTTTGGGGGGGGCGCGTGCTGGGTCCCCCCCCCCCCTTCCCCGGATCTGTCTATGCCCCCACCGTCATGAAGTGGAGCCACCCACGGCAAAGTTACAGATAGAGAACAGAAGGAAAGGGCTGCTTCATGGGGAACGATCGACACTCTGACCATGAGGGGCTGTCCTGACAGTGGCCCCTTGTTTAACCAGGCCGTGGCCAATGTGTAAGAATTTGATTTTTTAGCAACGGAGCGTATTGAGGCGGAGGTGATAATCCCAGGGCACAAATTAAGAGTTCACATAATTATTTTTACAAGGCAATGGAATGCATCCAGCTGTTCCGCATCAGCGAGAACACCTAATTGTCATTTCATCATGCACTTCCTCTATTTTCAGATCTCCCTGCTTTTTCAGATTCACGAGTTTTTTCCCCCCCCCCATAACCCCTCCTATTTTTGGCCTCTTTGGTTAAGTCGGAAAATGTGTTTTTCTGTTGGAGACCACCTAGTGTGTTTCTCCCCACTACTTGGAATGATTGTTTTGGTTGCATTTTGTTTGTTTATCCTTTCCTTTATTGTAATAAACTGTTGTCACATGGTTTGCAGGCGAAGCTCAAGTGGTGAAGTCAGAAACTTTCCAAAACAACATTCTTCAGACTTCCCAGGATGCTTTGAGCAATGATCATGTGAAGCAGGAACCGTGCGATTCTCCACCGATGGAGCCAAGCAAATCTGCTCAGCTGCTCGAAGGTAAGCCGAGCTCTCTATAGATCACGTCACATTGTGTTTACTTGTTTCATTCATTCTTTCACGATGAAATCATTTTGTTTCAAACCTTGCAGAATAGCAGGTCCATTTAAATTGTTTTCACTCAAATGGCTTGTTTATGTGAACGAGACAGGGACAACTGTTTCATTTTAAATACAGGTCGCACATAAAAAACACATTCAACGTCACATCAGACCATCACAACCAATTTTCACCCCTGTGGATATCTGGATACTTCAGAGTTATGGACTTATTTGGACTAAACTTGGTGTACATGTACAGGTTGGATGTGTGACCAGAACAAATAAGACCTGGATCCAGATTCAGATTTGAGAATATTTGAATTGCCTTTTGAATCCGGATTCAGATTCATAATTGAGATATTGGGCCAAAAACGATATATATCACGATATTTCAAGAAGTTATGGATGGGTTTTGACAAAACCTGGAGGATATGTTTGGTCGGTGACAAGTACAAGCCAATTAGATATGGTTGAAGTCCAGCTACAGATCCGGCCTATCAGTAGAATACAAAACATAAACCATTCAGCATGGAGGAGTTCAACTCTCTCCCAAGTGCCATTCTTGTTCAGTTTGAGTTGTGTATCCCACAGTTCAAGTTTCTGATCAGATCGATATCTAATGTATGGACAATTCTTTTCTTTTTTTCTTTTTTTTTTCTTTTTTTTGTATACTGAATCGAGGCTCGTGAAAGAGCTAACATTTACTTCACAAACAAATCGACCAGACAAACAAAATACACAAAAAGAGGGAGCGGAAGACAAGATGGGGAGAAAAGGGGAAGCACACAAACACAACATCCAAGAGCAGGGAGATGTGTGGAAGGGAGAGGGCCCGGGGGGAGGAGGTATGGGAAGGGGGGGGTGGGGGGGGAGGGAGAAGTATAAAGCACAAGGACACCAAGGACTTCCAGGACAGAAGTTGGTATTTCAAAAAGGGGAATTGGGGTGAAATTAGCGGGGGTAGAAAAGATCAAGGTTTTGGATGGGGGAAGATAAGAGATGGTGGTGAACAGCTGTTTTAAAGACTTGGAGGGTGGAGTGGGATTGAAGAGAGTGAGGGAGTTTGTTCCAGAGGCGGGAGAAAAGAGGAATGAAGGAGTGAAGGTGAGCAGAGAGTCTTGATTTTGGCAGTTTAACCAAAAGAGGGTTGCAGGCAGATCTTGTGCGACCTGTAGGAATATTTGCGGGACAGAGCCCAGAGAGAGCTGGGGGGGCAAGGCCAGAGAGGAGTCGGTAGAAGACGGAAAGACCAACCTGCCTGCGGTGAGTGAGTGAGAGGCCCTTGGAGTTAGCTTCATCGCGGGAGATTCCAATGATTCTGAATGCTTTGGTTTCAACAGCGCGAAGGCGAGCTAGGTGTGAGGCAGGAGCACCAGCCCAGAGGGGAGAGCAGTATTCCATTGAGCTGCGGATGAAAGCCTTGTATGTGGTGAGGAGCTCAGGTGTGCCAAGGAACGACTTCGCACGACGGAGGATGCCCAGTCGGCGACTGGCTTTGGAGGCCAGATTTGAAATGTGGTTTTTCCAGGAAAGATCATGGCAGATAGTGAGACCCAAAAGCTTGAGTGACAGAACTTCTTGGAGAGGATTATTCAGAAAGTGGATGGGAGGGTTGTCCAGTCGGTCTTTTCGGAGAGACATCGTAATCTCCCCTATAGATGACTAGTTTGTGCAATGATAGCATTCTGGATTCCATTTTATTCACGATTAATGTTTTAACCTCAATATTTGGACACAAAACTATTCTTACCACACCACAGACCATCTGTACAATGCAGAGAGACCACAGACCTGTCTGCAATGGGAAAGTGATCGACCCATACACTTGGCTTCAATGCGTGTGATTCCAATAATCTTGATGGCTTTGGTTTCCACGGTAACAAGTTGAGCAAGGTGTGTAGCAGGGGAGCCAGCCCAGTGGGGAGAGCAGTACTCCATCAAAAGGCGGATGAAGGCCTAGTAAGTGGATAGGAGGAAGGACTTTGTACAACGGAGGATGCCCAGTCGGTAACAGGCTTTGGAGGCTTCGGAGGAACGATTATGGCTGATAGTGAGACCCAAGAGTTTCAAGAGGATTGCTTAGAAAGTAGATGGGAGGGTTTACACATGGTCCTTTCGGAGAGAGTGCGACAATTGTTGGGATTGAAAAGCGTATTCCAAGTGAAGCTGATATTGGTCGGTAAAACCTCTGATTGTTGGAAGCTGCGTCCAGAATGATGGAACAACCTTTGTGAAGGTTCTCTTTCCGCTTCCGGCTTGTCGATCGAGGTGGCGACTTTTGATCTCTCCAGGCATCAAAAGTTAAGTATTTTTCCATTCGTGTGTTTGTCAAATTTCCACTCGTTATTTTATCGTCCATGCGTTATTGTTTGTTTCTAGTTACTTTTGGTTTGAATTTCCTGTAACTCGTAATTAATTAATCGTTTTCCATTTTCTCCGCGTGCGCGGCCTTGTAGCCTTGTAACCTGAGGCTACCCCCGTCGAAGTTTGTTCACTTAAGTTCCTTACTTCATTGTATTGCTTGGTTCTTAGATTTTTCCCTTCTCCCCCGAACTTCCCTGAACATCTACTCTTTGTCTAACGTTTTAACCCCCCCCCCCCCCCAAAAAAAAACAACATTTATCTCCTTTTCTCCACGTGCTTATCTCCACGTGCGCTGTCTTGCCCCACCCCCATTATCTCCTTGCCTTCCACCTTTTGCCCTGTTCACGTGACACGTGGTTGTCCCCCGAGGCTCCCTCTCCTTGTCGGTATTTTGTGAATATAAGATCGTTTTTCACGGCTTTGTTTAAATATTATTTAAATATGTTTAAACTTTCCCCTGCAATGTTTTATTCAGTGGTATATGTTTGTTGCTGTTTTTTCACTGTTTCGCAAACAACACGCTGTTTTTCTTCCAATTTAAAAAGCTTTTTTCAATTTCCTCTTCAACTCATTCCACTTCAAAAAAAAATTCAAGCTCTTACAATTCTTCCTCCCGAAATGCTCGAAATTCACCTTCATTCCACCCCTCCTCTATCATTCTTAAACGGATCTCCAACTTGAAAATCACAATAAACCCAATTTGTTATAAATATTTGTTTGTCATTAATCATCCACTTTCTAAAATCCCGCCTCAAACCTCTCCTCCTAAACTACCTCCTCCTCCTCCCTTTCTATTCTCCCTTCTCGCCCCTCCCCTCCAAATCTCCCCCCTCACCCCTCCCCTTCAAAATTCCTCCCCAACCCCTCCCCATCAAATCTCCCCCCCTCTACCATCCCTCTCCAATTCTCCCCCCTCCCCCCTCCTCCTCAAAGCTGCCTCCTCCCCACTACGTCTCCCTTCTATCTCATACCTACACCTCCTCCAACCTTCTACTTTCCTCTCCCCTCCCCCCTCAAACAACCCCTCACTGTGCCTCATCCCATCACCATCAAACCTTTTGTCCTCCTCATCCTTCCCTTTCTTGTAACTCTTCTGTAATCTCTGACACACAATCAACAGCTCTCCCTACCTCCCGCCTCATCCTTCATCTGACCCTACCCCTCCCCTCCCCTGTCCTGCACCCGATGCTCCCCCTCTCTCTTCATTAATGGTATGGACCTCAAACAACCAGGGCCTTCACTCAAACCCGATTGATCTCTCCATTCAGGTTGCTTCTGACAATCCAGACTTGATCTGCTCAACAAAAACTTTCCTCCTTCATGATGTCTCTCATTCCTTAATATCTCTTCCTGGTTACTCCCTCCTCCGGTATGATAGACCTGAGCCTCGTCCTGGTGGTGGGGTTGCTATCTTTATCAAAAACTGTCTCCATGTCTCGATGTCTCCATGTCTCTCGGTCCCTGCTCTCAAATGTTGTGTTTGTGTCCTTCCCCCTCTCTCCCCATCTTGTCTACCGCTCCCTATGTTATATGTTTTATGTGTCGGTTTGTCTTTCTGTGTGATTAATGTTCGCTCTTTCACGAGCCTCGATATTGTATACAAAAAAAAAAAAAAAAAAAAAAAAAAAAAAACTGTCTTCCTCACTCTCCTTGCACTGCCCTCTCTCCACCCCACCCCCAGGAGTACCTCTGGCTACGTCTTCCTATCCGCTCCCACCTTTTGTTCATATGTGTTCTGTACCGTCCTCCAAACAGTGATGACTCTATTTACATTTCGCTGTCTGGCAACATGGACCAACTTCTATCTACTCATCCCAACTCTCTCTTCCTCATATGTGGCGACTTCAACTGTCATCATGCCAGCTGGCTGGGTGTGGGTTCCTCTCTCTCACCAGCCATGGCACCTCAGCAAAGGACTTCTGCGACTCATTAGGACTGACACAATCTGTCCATTTCCCGACCCGGATCTCAGTCAATGGAGTATCTTCTCTTCTCGACTTGGTTATGACAAACTTCCCTGCAAATGTCTGCTGCTCTTCTTCTGCTCCAGTCGGTTCTTCTGATCATGTGCTTGTTAAAGTGGATATCTCTCTGGCCATTCTCAGAGAGCCTCCTCAGTGTCGACGAGTCTGACATTTCACTCAGGCCGAATGGCACGGTCTTCAAGCAGCCATCAATCATCTGGACTGGTCTCCCATCTCTACTGCTTCTGACATCAATTCTTCCTGGGAATTCTTCCAAAGCAAACTGCTCTTTCTCATGCACAGATTTATCCCATCTCGTCTTCAGTTGTCTTACCCTTCCTCCCGTCCATGGTACACTGAATCCTGTGGTGGGGCAGTTGCCCTAAACAACTTGCCTTTGCCTCTTGGAAGGCAAATCCAACTGAAGACAATCTCGGTTCCTTCCACCAAGCTCGGAACAATTGTGTGTCTACCCTCAGGAGTGCCAGGAAGCACTATCTCTCCACACTCAAGAATGAACTCTCAAACCTGTCTCCTTCCTCCAAATCCTAGTGGCATCTGGTCAAATCTGTTTCTGGTGTTTGTTCTCCCTCCACCCCCTCCCTTACCTCAAATGGCTGCACAGTTGACACCGCACGTGACAAAGCCGAGTGCCTCAACTCTGTGTTTGCCTCAAAATCTTGTGTCCCAAACCCATCTCTCTCTGTTCCCACCTTTCCCAGTCGAACCCAACTGCTCCTGGACTCCGTGTCCTTCTCTACTGACAAGGTGGAGAAGTTTTTTGTCAAACCATGACTCTGATTTTGCAACTGGACCAGACGGCATCAGCCCACGGGTCCTAAAATCTTGCTCTGCCATTCTTTCTCACCCTCTCTCTGTTCTCGTCACCCTCTCTTTTGCTCAAGGTCATCTGCCATCATCTTGGAAATCAGCAAACATTACCGCTTTACACAAAAAGGTGCAAAAACAGATGCTTGCAACTACAGACCAATCAGCCTGCTCCCAATTATCAGCAAAGTCATGGAATTCATCATTGCTTCGGATATCAAATCATTCCTCTTCTCCAATGGCTTGATCTCCAATCATCAATTTGGATTCAGACCAGGTCATTCTACTCTGGACATGCTGCTTCTGCTGTCTCAACAATGGATGGAGGTCCTCAATACCAAACAAGAAATCAGAGCTGTCTCTCTTGACATATCACGTGCCTTCGATACGGTCTGGCACCCAGCTCTGCTCACCAAACTCTCCTCCTATGGTATCCATGAAAATCTCCACGCATGGCTTGCGGACTTCCTCTCTGGTCGTAGTCAACGTGTGGCCCTGAATGGATTTCTCTCAACTCCCCTTCCTGTTCAGGCTGGAGTTCCCCAAGGCAGTGTTCTGGGGCCTGTGCTTTTTCTGGTCTTCATCAATGATCTCTCCGAGTCTCTGGAAAATCCTCTCTATCTCTTTGCTGATGACTCCACTCTCTGCCGCTCCATACCTCATCCCTCGGATCGGCAGTCTGCAGCCTCCTGTAGGGAGTACTCTTTGAAGACCTGGACAAAATCACAGACTGGTCAAACAAGTGGAACATGTCTTTCAATCCTGACAAATCTCACACTCTTACTATGTCTCTCCAAAAAGACCGACTGGACAACCCTCCCATCTACTTTCTTAACAATCCCCTCCAATAAGTTCTGTCGCTCAAGCTTTTGGGTCTCACTATCTGCCATGATCTTTCCTGGGAAAACCACATTTCCAAGCTGGCCTCCAAAGCCAGTCGCCGACTGGGCATCCTCCGTCGTGCGAAGTCCTTCCTTGGCACACCTGAGCTCCTCACCACATACAAGGCTTTCATCTGCAGCTCAATGGAATACTGTTCTCCCCTCTGGGCTGGTGCTCCTGCCTCACACCTAGCTCGGCTTCACGCTTTTGAAACCAAAGCTTTCAGAATCATTGGAATCTCCTGCGATGAAGCTAACTCCGAGGGCCTTTCACTCAGTCACCGCAGGCAGGTTGGTGGTCTTTCTGTCTTCCTCGACTCCTCTCCGGCCTTGCTCCCCCAGCTCTCTGTGCTCTGTCCCCCAAATATTTCTGCAGGTTGCTCAAGATCTACCAGCAACCCTCTTATGGTTAAACTGCCAAAATCTAGGCTCTCTGCGCACCTTCACTCTTTCATTCCTCTTTTCTCCCGCCTCTGCAACAAACTCCCCAACTCTCTTCAATCCCACTCCCCCTCCAGGTCTTTAAAACAGCTGTTCACCACCATCTCTTATCTTCCCCCATCCAAAACCTTGATCTTTTCTACCCCCGCTAATTCACCCCAGATCCCCTTGTTTGAAATTCCAACTTCTTTCCTGGAAGTCCTTGCAGTGTCCATGTGTTTTATACCTCTCCCACCTCCCCCCAAGCCCTCTCCCTCCCACAGATCTCTCGATGTCCCTGTTCTCAAATGTTGTGTTTGTGTTCTTCCCTCTCTCCCCATCTTGTCTACCGCTCCCCTTATTATATGTTTTATGTGTCGGTTTGATTTTTCGTGTGATTAATGTTAGCTCTTTCACGAGCCTTGATCTTGTATTCAACAAAAAAACAAAAAAAAAGGTATTTTGTGTGTGCTCCATAGCTGTTTCATTCATTTGGCCAGTTCCAAAATTCTTCCTTTTTTGAATCCTGACTGGACCGCCCCCCCCCCCCCCCCCCCCCCCCCAATGTTTAAATAAGGACAATGTTCAATTTAACTTGTGAAATACTTATCAAATATGGACAAATTGGTGTTAATTATTACTTTTTGTGATTTGTCTTTGCAGAGAAACAAATGAAACTGGATTATTGGTCCAACTGTTCCCAGTTGCTCAACACACAAGTTTTCAATCGTCACATGACACAGACCGTCAATCAAGAAACTGACACATTTAACAGCGTTTCTTGTAAATGTTTCACAGATACCCTCAAGGATATCCAAGGAAGTCGGAAACCACACAAGTGTTCTTTGTGTGACAAATCATTTTCTACGTTGTCATCTTTAAAACTACATCAAGCAGCAATCCGCATGGGCAAGAAGCCCTCCACGTGTTCTATTTACAGCAAGGAGTTTGCTCGCTCATCAAATTTGCACATTCATCAAAGACAGCACAGGGGAGAGAAACCATACACGTGTTCTTTGTGTCATAAGGCCTTTGCTCGATCATCACATTTAAGGGATCATCAAAGAGCACACACAGGTGAGAAGCCTCACAAGTGTTCTTTGTGTCCTAAAGCCTTTGCTCGTTCATCACATTTATACATTCATCAAAGACAGCACACGGGAGAGAAGCCTCACAAGTGTTATTTGTGTCCTAAAGCCTTTACTCAATCATCACATTTGCACATTCATCAAAGACAGCACATGGGAGAGAAGCCACAAAAGTGTTCTGTGTGTCCTAAAACCTTTACGCGATCATCACATTTAAGGAATCATCAAATAATACATGCAGGAGAGAGGCCTCACAAGTGTTATTTGTGTCCTAAAGCCTTTATTCGATCATCACATTTGAGGGATCATCAAATAATACATGCAGGAGAGAAGCCACACAAGTGTTCTTTGTGTCCGAAAGCCTTTATTCGATCGTCACATTTGAGGAATCATCAAATGGTACATGCAGGAGGGAAGCCTCACAAGTGTTCTTTGTGTTCTAAAGACTTTACGCAATCATCATCTTTGAGGGATCATCAAAGAATACACACAGGAGAGAAGCCTCACAAGTGTTCTGTGTGTCCTAAAGCCTTTACTCGACCATCACATTTAAGGATTCATCAAATAATACATGCAGGGGAGAAGCCATACAAGTGTTCTGTGTGTCTTAACGCCTTTGCTCGATCATCAGTTTTAAGGAGACATCAAATAATGCACACAGGAGAGAAGCCACACAAGTGTTCTGTGTGTCTTAAAGCCTTTGCTCGATCATCAGTTTTGAGGAGACATCAAATAATGCACACAGGAGGGAAGCCTCACAAGTGTTCTTTGTGTTCTAAAGACTTTACGCAATCATCATCTTTGAGGGATCATCAAAAAATACACAGGGGAGAGAAGCCTCACAAGTGTTCTGTGTGTCCTAAAGCCTTTACTCGACCATCACATTTAAGGATTCATCAAATAATACACACAGGAGAGAAGCCCTAAATGTGTTTGTGTGCAGTGAGGCATTTGCTTTTTCGTCATATTTTTCTCAACATCAAAGAATACAGACCACAGCTCTTGCAAGGTATCTTACAAGGTATATTACAAGGTATTTTACAAGGTATCTTACAGGCTTTCCCCCCTCCTGCTTTGCCTGGCTCTGGACCCACTGAGTATCCTCATCAATGAACAAGGACACGGATACAATCTAACGTCCAAAAGAAAAATGACCAAAGAACTTGCAGGGGTGACACATCTACTGGACATGGATGATCTAAAACCGTTTTCACTGAATGATAACAAATTGGCAGATCCACTCAAATAAGTAAAGCACTACTCGGAGGACATTCAAATGGAATTTGGTCTTGACAAATGTGCCAAATGCACATTTCTATATGGGAAAACAAAAAGAACACACTATTTCAATCAATAAAAGGACAACAATACAGGAACTAGAAAAAGAAGCATCCCACAAATACTTTGAAATATTTGAATGCCCCCAAGTTCAATGCAAAAAAAAACTTGTAAAATAATCAGCAAAGAGTACCTATGTCCTATACAGAATAAGACTAATTCTGAAATCATCCCTCTCTCCAATGAACAAAACCAAAGCTATAAACCAACTTGTAGTACCGGTATTCCAGTATACCTGTGCAATTATAAACTGGCCACAATCGGAGATCAACAACTTAGACACCAAAACAAGGAAACTTCTAACTATTCATAAACTATTCTACAAAAACCTATGCATTCCGACGTTTTACTTGTCGAGACGAGAAGGAGTTATATTAAGGGTGTTATATTAAGGGTGTGAGTTATAGAAGGGTGTGGGATGGAGCTGAACTAAGAGCATAGCACATCGTGTGTAGGACTAGCGGAGTATGTGAAAAGCTCAACAGACTATTAAATGAGATTTGTACATGAGGAAGAAAACAACATTTAACGAGAAAAGGGATCCTTAATCCATTTAGCAACAAACTTCCAAAAACAGGTGCGCATTATGGATACTGCGCAGGAAAACGAAACAGAAACAAATGCAGCTCCAATGATTGCAAAGAAAAACAAGGAAAAGGACAAAAATAATATCAGCATATATACTCTGCCAAATGGGAGAATGACAAAAGAGCAGGAAAATATGAAAAAGAGCTTGACCGAAATCAGAGAGATCGACAAGGAAGGCTCCTTGGAATGGCTTAGAGGTCAAATTAATTGGGATGGAGAACGAGTAATCATATATGCCCAAGACCAAGGACACTACACTTGTGCCTTTGAGAAAATGGTGGGATTGAGCTAATTGGACAAGTGGAGGTTTTGTGAAGTAGAAAGAGAAAGTACCAGTCACATATTTTTTCAGCATGAAAAACTCATGTCAGCAGGGGATGGTTTGCCCACTTTAAGCAGGGTCCGCAATGTAAAGCTCGCAGGCAAGTGTGCTTCAGCGGACCAATAGGAAGCTCATGAGAGAGAGAGAGAGAGAGAGAGAGAGAGACAGACAGACAGACAGAGACAGACAGACAGAGACAGACAGACAGAGACAGACAGAGACAGACAGACAGAGACAGACAGACAGACAGACAGACAGACACAGACAGAGACTGACAGACAGACAGACAGACAGACAGAGAGACAGACAGACAGAGACAGAGACAGACAGAGACAGACAACGAACGAACGAGAGAGAACGAGAGAACGAACGAACAGCATGGGGCTTCAAGGCTGCCAATGACTGGATATCTCTTCTCCTCTGCTCCAATGCCATAGGGGACTGCAGGATTAATCCTATTACGATGTATCATTCCCTAATTCCACGTGCTCTCGAGGGCAAAAACAAGTAAACTCTGATTGTATTTTGGAGGGCAAACAGAAAAGCATGGGCAACAGCTTTCATCCTTATGGATTGGTTCCACAACTGTTTTGTCCCTCAAGTGGACATGTACCTGGCAGATAAGAACCTCTCTTTCAAGGTTCTGCTGGTGGGCAATGCTCCTGACCACCTTGAGGTGCTGAAGGTGGCCTATGCCAATGTCCAGGTCATCTTACTGCCACCCAACAACCCCTCACTAATGCAACTACTTGACCAAAGTGGGATTTCAACGTTTAAAACTTATTACACCTTCTAGTGCATCTTGGATGCTATTGAGCTCACCCCCTGAACTTGGCATCAGGAAATGTTGGAAGGACTTCAACATCGTGCACTGTATCAGCACCATCAAGGACTCTCTGGATGAGGTCAACGCCTCCACCATCATTGCTTGCTGGCACAATCTATGGCCACAGGCAGTAAATGATTCAGAGGCTTTCCCAACACCATGGAAGATTGCCAGATTCAATTCAATTGCTGGATTGGCATGGTAGATGGGAGGCGGCTTCAACGATATGCATCCTGAGAAATTGGAGGAGATCATAACCTCGTATGGGGAGGAGCTGACTGAGGAGGATTTTGGAGGCCATAATTAAGGCTTCCGAGGAGGAGGAGGTCAGTGAAGAGGGAAGAGGTGGTGAGGCCCAACCTGACCAAGTTCCTCGCTGATGTTCTGCAGGATATGAAGTCAGTCGCTGACAGGTTGCAAGATGCCGACCCAATGATGGAGCGGTACCTCCGGTTCAAGAGGGGGTTGGAGGATGTTCTGCTGCCATACAAAGAGGTGCACAGAATCCTGCAGCACTCAACGAAACAGCTCACAATCGCCCTTTTTCTGCGCTCTGGCCCCTCCACCTCAATACCTTCTGCGCTATCGCCTGCATTTCCTTCGATGCACGACTCATCAGCACCCTCACCTGTGTCCTCTTCAGAGGAGTTCATTGAGTTTACTCGATTCTAAATAATCGTCATCATTCATCGTCATCATAATCAAACGTTACATCATACTGTACTCTACCGTATCTTCAATAACAATTGGAAAGAGTACCTGCTGTTGTGGTTCTTTCATTTGCAAGCATTTTAAATAAAACTAATCATGTGTATTCGTGTTCGTAGAATTAAAAAAAATTCCCTTATGAATCTCAAACCCCTGGGAACCTATCCCACTTTTTCCCGTTGAAATAATGCGTTTTTTTGCTTGGGCAAAACTCAAGAATACCAATTCATCATTAAATATCAATTCCTTGTGTTTCACAAGATAGAACTGTGCTAATTATTCTGTGGGAAGGAGACCCGTTGTGGTTTTTGAACCAATTTAATATCCATTTTTCTGTATATCCACCACAATATATTGGCTCCACATATTCTCTAATTCTCCCAGTTCTTGCTCTGTCATTTCCCTAAAATTGTGCAGCATTTGAAGTTTTCTCGGAGTACATTATATCGAAGGAATTGTACAAACAGGGATCTTTTGTAAAGGGGTTTTTTTTAAGTTGTTTAAAATTTTTCTCTTTTCGTTCAAATGCTTCTTCACTGGTTAGTTTTTGTCTGCATTTTTTTCTTTGTGTTCCTGTTGCTTTCAACCTTTGAAACTAACTCCTGTTTGTTTGTTTTTTACTTTGCTCTTTATTGTGCAATCTTTTTCTGTATTTATTTATTGAAAAATATTATTTAAAACCTCATCTTGTTTCACAACAATGTATTTATATTTTCTTTTCACATGACCTATGATGACCCTTTTTCGATTTATTTTAACGTGACCCTTTCAATGACTGTTGTATTTGGATATTATCAAACCCGCGCATTGCCGTCATCTGTCCATTTCCGGATTCGCTGCAGGTTCATAATTGTCATCAAAATCTAAACTATTTGTAGAATTTCATCAAAAGCCACATCACTGTTCATATCGGTAAATATTATTCCATCGTGTTTGGGAAAATTGGAAAAATTTGAAAAACAATATAGCCTATTTTACTCCCAGGGGTCCCAGGAATACCCACCCAAAATAACGTTGCGATCGGTTCAGCCGTTTTTGTGGTACCTTTGAATGGACAGACGGACATTTGGTGAATTATAGTAAGAAGATGCTGCAGACATGCATGCACACGTACGCCACCGATCGCCTCACCCTACTTTTAGTTTCATGAGCGCAGGGTAATTACACTTTCGAATTACCCATTGTAATTACCCTTTTAAACCCTGTAGAATTACTCTTTATAACCCTTTATAATTACACTTTAGAACCACTGAGAATTAAACACAGTGGGTTAGAAAGGTTCGTCTTTATTTTTGATGGACGGATGGAAGGAAGGACATCGGCAAATATTGAAACAGTTTCACAGCTTGAAAGGAACACTGAAATATATGTGATATGAATGAAAGATATGTGAACATCCCATCCATCATCCATCTTCCCTTTCTCAATCCCTGCTGCTCTTCGCCGATCTCCATCTCCACACTCTTCCTTATCCTCCCGTTCAGAATCCTCTTCAGTACAGTTTTAATGATTTGACTAAGGAGTGTAATGCCTCTGTACTTCCCCGGATCTTGAACATCACCCTTCCTCTTCCATATCTGCACAATTAGGCCTGCCCTCCAATCCTCCAGAATTGAACCCTCTCTCTCATACATACATTCATCAGCCTCCTCGTCCAACTGACTCCAACTTTTCCCGCAGCATCTGTCATCTCTGTACACATCTCGTCAATGCCTGACTCTCTTCCCTTCTTCATCCTCTTTACTGCTGTCCTTACCTCCTCCTCCATGATCTCCACTACCTCCACTTCCCCTCTACATAACACGGAAGCTCCAGCTCACCATTGCTTCCTCCTCAGTTGATCAGCTCCTTCAAATATCCTTCCCATACATTCACCACTGCCCCCCTCTCTCTCACTAACCTCCCGGCATCATTCTTAATCACCACCCACCCCCAATTCATGTCCTTATTATCCTCATCCCTGTCACGAGCCAATTTATAGATTATCTCCTTCCCACCATTCTCTTCGAACTTGTTGTACACCTCCTCTTCCACATCTCTTCCTGCTGCTTTCTTCTTTTTCCCGTACATGTGCAGCAATCCTGCATTCAGTTGACCACGATATCCTCAATCTTCTATGTCCGATTCCAAATCTTCCTTTCAATGAGAAATCTAGAAAAGCTAACAAAATTTTCTTTTTAATATACAGTGCCTTCAGAAAGTATTCGCAACCCTTGGCTTCTTCACAATTTGTTGCGTTACATCCTGAATGGAAAATGGTTTAAATTGAGATTTTGCCTATGATCTACACATAATACCCCATAAAGTCAAAGTGGAATGTATTTTTTGGAATCTTTTTTTTTTACAAATTAATTTAAAATGAAAATCGGAAATGTCAATAAGCCTCTTTGCTATGACACTCGATTTGAGCTCAGGTGCATACACTGTTATTTGATCATCCTTGAGATGTCTCTACAACTTGATTGGAGTCCACCTGTGGCCAATTCAATTGATTGAGCATGATATGGAAAGAAACACACCTTTCCACATAAGGTCCTACCTACAGCTGGCAGTACATCTCCGAGTAGGATCTCTGCCATGAATTCCAAGGAACTGTCCGTAAAACTCTGAGATATATTTGTGAGGGGGGACATAGATCTGGGGAAGGGTATAAAACAATTTATAGAGTGTTGAAAGTTCCCAAGAGTACAGTGACCTCCATCATTAGGAAATGGAAAGAATATGGAACTACTGATGCTTTTCCTTGAGCTAACCGTCCAACGAAACTGAGCAACTGGGCGAGAATGACCTTGGTCAGGGGATGACCAAGAACCCAATGACCATTCTGACAGTACTAGAGTTCCTTGGCTGAGATGGGAGAATCTGCCAGAAGAACAACAGTCTCTGCAGCACTTCACAAATTTAAGCTACATGGGAGTGTGGCCAGACAGAAGGCACTCCTGAGGAAAAGGCACATGACAGCACACCTAGAGTCCTGGAGTTTGCAATAAGGGGCATGAAAGACTTAGAATGAAATAAATGAATGATCGTTTTAAGGCCATTTTCCCCGCTAGAGCGGGGGTTAGCCTTGCGGGCCCCATGACAATCATGGTTCCCTGTTTGAGGCAATGTTTTTTTTTTATGGCCGGATGCCCTTCCTGACGCCAACCCTTGGTCGCCTCTTGCGATGCACAGGGATATGGTGTACCTATTCTAAATCGGGGTACACACCGTGATCATTCATCCCAGCAAGCTGGTACCCAATTTGCCGACCTCGGAAGGATGACAGGCTCAGTCAACCCCCCTGGCGTTAATTCAGCGATCGACCGGGATTCGAACCCAGGATCCTAGGTATCCCAAGCCGGCACCCTAACCGCTAAGCTAACACCAGGCATGAAAGACTTAGAGCATGAGGCAAAATAATCTTTGGTCTGATGAGATGAAAACTGAACTCTTAGGCCTGAATGCAAAGTGCTACGTCTTGCGGGAAATGAGCACAGCTCATCACTCGTCTAAAACCATCCCTACCATGAAGCATGGTGGTGGCAACATCATTCTATGGAGATGCTTTTTTGCAGTAGGGGCTGGGAGACTTGTTAGGATACAGGAAACAATAAATGGAGCCAAATAAAGGCAAATCCTTGAGGAGAACCTGCTTCAGAGTGCAAAAGACATAAGACTTCGAAGATTTATGTTCCAACAGGACAATGTCCCCAAGCATACAGCCAAAGCAACACTGGAATGGCTTCAGAAGAAGAGCATGAAAGTCCTTGAGTGACCCAGCCAAAGACCAGACTTAAATCCCATTGAGAATCCGTGGAAAGACTTGAAGATTACTGTTCACCGACGCTCCTCATCCAACTTGACAGAGCTTGAGCAAGAAGGTGATAGTAGATTGAGCCAGGTGACATTTGGAGGGTTTGAGCTTTAATCCTGCACATCAAAATCTGTCAAAGATGTCTTTAAGATGGTCCAGGTGTTGCTCGAAACCCGCACTGTACACATTAACATCGTCTAAATAGATTAGACAGATGCTCCAGTAAAGTCCACGCAAGACTAACTTCATTGGGTGCTGAAAGCTTGGTGGTGCGTTACAAATTCCCATTGGCATCACACTAAACTGGCACAATCCCGATCCTGTCGAGAAGGTGGTTTTCTCCCTGTCGGCTGGATCGAGGGGAATTTGCACGAAGAAGTACCCAGAAGTAAGATCTGGTGCTGAAGATTTGTGCACCAGAGTGCTTATCCAGGGTATCATCAACCCGTGGTAGTGGATGAGAGCCTTTGATGGTGTGGAAGAAAATGAATTGCGAACGTAATTTGTGTAATCGAGTGGATTTCCTGGAGCCTCGACCTGTTGTTGCAAACACTTAAGTTTTAATTGTTTAATTGCATGCTTAATTAATGCATATATTAATCAGCGTTAAGTGTATTCTATTTTATTTGTCTGATAGCTTTTGGACAAGTTTGAAATCTGTGCAACTGATGAACTCTCGCAGAGCTGGCTCATTGCAAACCCCTGAGGCAATGAGCCTGCTCGTCTAAGATTGACTTATCGGCGCATCGACCAGTTTGAAGTTCTTTAATTAAATATTCATAGGATTTCATGTTACCTTTGAAAAGGATTTAAATCTTTAATATATATGTTAACGTTTTAAAAACTATAGAAGAAACATTTAATTGTTAGTAAGTCTGTAACTTGTAACCCTCTGAACTGAATCTTGTAACTATAACTTGTAACCCTCTGAATCTGAACTCTTGTACTCCTCTTTTCTCCAGGCGGGAGATTGGGACAAAAACAGATGTCCTCCGTTACGCTAGCATATTGTTATCTTAAAGAAGCAGCGGGCTTTGTTTATATTGCAAAACAACGAGAATCTCTATTTGACTTTACACTCCTGGCCGAAAAAGATACGGAGATAACGACCTGGAGGAGGCTGCAGCGCCATGAATGAATCCAATGATGGTGAGATCACGAATGACTGTTAAGCTTTCTTTGATGCTGAAATGTTATCTTTCCTTCGGCCCCAAATCTATTTTTCCTCCTCCCCTCTGACCCTCTCCTGACCTCTCATGCTTTTCATCTTTTTTTTTTTTGTATACAGGATCGAGGCTCGTGAAAGAGCTAACATTTATCACACAAAAAATCAAACAGACACACAAAGCATATAATAAGGGTAACGGTAGACAATATGGGGAGAGAAGGGGAAGCACACAAACACAACATTTGAGAGCAGGGACATCGGGAGATCTGTGGGAGGGAGGGGGCTTGGGGGAGGAGGCGTGGGAAGTGGGGGGGGGGGGGGAGCGGTGGGAGAAGTATAAAACAACCTCAATCTACAACCATAAATAGCCGTGTAAAAGCAAAGTTGTCGAGATTCTCATTTATAGTTTGCCTGTATTGAAAGTTGAGTACTGAGAATCCTGCTTGGAGATTTTAGTCTGTTCTTGTATGTGTCACTTTGAAGTGTGTGTTTCTTAAAACTTGTTTTCTGTGATTTGTAATACCCTTTGTAAAAGTGAATTGAGATCTCCCACGTTTCATTGAAAATCAGTCGATTGTCTTCTAAACAAGTTTGTACATTAATTTTTAAGTCTGTCTATCATTCAAGGCTAAATTAATTAGTTCCACATCAATGGTAACCACGTTGAGTCTCCTGTAATCCACACAGGAGCGATATGATCGGTCCTTCTTCTGAACGAGAACCACAGGAGAAAACCATGGGCTGTGCCATGGTTAAATTTAATTAAAATTACGAAATCCATGGATTATCAGACTTGACTATGTGGGGCCATATTGAGGGGTCATTTTAGAGAATGCCGTTTCGATGGAGGCAGGCACGCTGCGTGGGATGAGCCCTCCCCCTGTTGACCATGTGGCTTTTTAAAAGTAAATGTAATAATCTTATAATCATTAAGCACATGACCATAGTCGTGTGAATGTGTGCTAAATATATCAGAGAATTCCATCAGGAAGCTCTCAAGTTATGACTTTTCTTGAAAGGTCAGACATGTGCTGTCAATGTTCACCAAAGGCTTTGACCTTTTAGGAGCAGAGGCGGTGGCATCCACAATTTCAAATTCCTCGTGCTGGCGACCTGTGATGGAATGTAACTAGCCAAGGTTATGGCCTTTGGGAAGAGGCACAGGTTGTGTGGATGGATTGACCACCCGCCCTGCTGCTAAGCCATTCCGCACTGTGGTTAGTGTTCTGGCCACAGCCCGAACCGTAGCCTCACTTTTACCTGGTTCAAGGAGGCCCACAACTCCTTAACAGGAGTGTGCATTGCACTGTAATCCAGCCAGGCTATCACCGTCATCTCAGACAAGGGTGGTACAGTCACAAGAGAGAAAATAACCGTATTGCTCTGCAAGGGAATGTGGTGTTGGGGCTGTAACATAGACAATTTGTTGTTATAGAATGGCAAGTGTCCATGGACCAGATCAATGGGGACGTGGTGTTGTGTGAGGAAATCCCAGCCAATAATGACAGGATAATTAGCAGTGCAGACAACATGGAATACATGCCTCAATGTGTGGCTTTCCATGCGCAGCTGCACCGTGACAGAGCCTACATGTCAAGAAGATGGCGCGTTACAGATGTGGAAGTCCTTGGTCCCCCCCCCAGGGATGATAATTTGACCAGACTCAGACAGTTACAGGAGAATTTATTAAAGGGAGGGGTACATGCACTGTACATGGGAAAGCTGCTGCGTAAGCGAGTAACGGACCAGCTTCTCAAATTTGAACACAGCACGCCAGGGTTTATATACTGTATAGAAAATAATGAAAGGAGACTTTAAAGATAAGAGGAAAAGCATGACAATTGGGGGCTGTTCTGTAAGGGAAAAGCTATCTTCTCGTCCACGCAGCTTTGCCCAAGGTCGGAGCCTGAAAATTTCAACAACAGGCTATGTTATTAGAAGGCGAGGTGTCGGTTCGGCCGAGCTCTGTTCAGTTCCCAGAATGCTAAGGGTTGCCTGGTAACAGAGCCAAATGTATGAAATCCTCGACAACTCCCCATGTGTTAATTTAAAACATCTTCATGAAGATATTTTATTTACACCCTTGCTACCACACGGGATTTCATAAAAGTATTTGCTCACTATCTGTGATTTATCTTAGACTTCATAAGGTGGATGAAGTTCCTTGCTCAAGGGAAAACTGTGGTTGGTGTGGATGAGGTCCCTCCCCATGAAGTTGGGGAGATAAATCCCAGACAGTAGTCAAGTACCTTTATGATCCCCCTTCTCCTTAAAGGCTTTAGAGACCGAGAGAGAAGAAAGAAAGCATTTCCATTGAAGTTCAATCTTTGTTGCACTAAACACACTTGCAGGCCATGTGAATCATGTGAATCTCTCGTTGGTTGTTATCTCCATTTGCGGTCATCATTTCATTTGTTGTCATCTCTTCTTTTGGGATTCCTCATTGTTGAGAAAAAATGGGACGAAGAAGCAATTGCCTCACTGCACACAGGACACTTGTCGGGCTTCTCTCCTGTGTGTATTATTTGATGCCTCCTTAAATGTGATGATTGAATAAAGGCTTTCGGACACAAAGAACACTTGAACGGCTTCTCTCCTGTGTGTATTCTTGAATGATCCCTTAAATGTGATGATTGAATAAAGGCTTTAGGACACACAGAACACTTGTGTGGCTTCTCTCTTGTGTGCGTTCTTCGATGAATGTATAAATCTGATGATCGAATGAAGGTTTTAGGACACACTGAACACTTGTAAGGCCTCTCTCCTGTATGTGTTATTTGATGATTTTTAAAACTTGATAAATAAAGAAAGGCTTTTGGACACAAAGAACACTTGTAAGGCTTCTCTTCCACATGCATTCCTTGATGCTTCCACAAATACGATGATAGAGTAAAGGCTTTAGGACACACAGAACATTTATAAGGCTTCTCACTTGCATGTATTCTTTGATGGTTCCTTAAAAACGATGAGTGAATGAAGGCTTTAAGACACACAGAACACTTAAACGGCTTTTCACCTGCGTGTGTCCTTTGATGAATCTGCAAATTTGATGAGCGAGTAAACTCCATCCTGCAAGTAGAACACTTGAACGGCTTTTCACAGGTGTGTTCTTTGATGAACGTACAAATTTGATGATCGAGTAAACTCCTTGCTGCAAGTAAAACACTTGAACGGCTTCTCGCCCGTGTGGATTGTTTGATGTCGTTTTAAAGATGACAGCGTGGAAAATGATTCGTCACACAAAGAACACTTGTGTGGCTTCCGACTTACTTGGATATTCTTGAGGGTATCTGTGAAACATTTACAAGACACGCTGCTAAATGTTTCAGTTTCTTCATTGACTGTCTGTGTCATGTGACGATGGAAAACTTGTGCGTTGAACAACTGGGAACAGTTGGAACAAGAATCCAGTTTCATTTGTTTCTCTGTAAAGACAAGTCACAAAAAGCAATAATTCACACCAACTTGTCCAAATTTCCCCCAAGTTAACTGGAACATTGTCTTTAGTGAAACATTTCTCCTGGAGGGAGAGGATCAGGTTTGGTTAAAAAATAAAATAAAAATTTTTTTGTAACTGGCCAAATGAATCGAACGGATACTGAGCACACACAAACTACCTCAGCAATTTTTTTTCCAGCGTTCTGAACAGTGTATGACAATCAGAGGTTTGTCCGACCAATATTAGCTTGTCTGTGCTTTCCATACCTATTGACATTCTTCGATCAAATTCCATTGAATCCATGAATTGCTCTTCCCCATCCAACAGTCCCTCATACTTCAGATAAGCAGGCAGCATCCCTCTCTTCCTCTTCGTGAAATCGTGAAATTCGTGAAATGAAATCCTCTTCCCTCTCTTCAGACCTTGAGAAAAATCTGACTTGGAATACGTCTTTCAATCCAGACAAATGTCCCACTCTCCAAAAGGAACCTGTGGCAAACCCTCCCATCTAATTTTGTTAACAATCCTCTTTAAACTCTTCGGTCTTATTATCAGCCATGATCTTTCCTCCAAAGCCTCCAAACCCTGTTGCTAACTGGGCACCCTCCGTTGTATGAAGTCCTGTCTCCTATCCACTTACAAGGCCTTCATCTGCAGCTTGATGGAATACTGCCCTCCCTCCCCTATGGACTGGCTGTCCTGCCTCACACCTTATTCAACTTGGTACCATGGAAACAAAGGCCTTAAGATAATTATTGCATTCTCCCATGCTGAAGCTGAGTCTATGGGTCTATCACTTTGCCATCACAGACATGTCGGAGGACTCTCTGTATTATACGGCCTACTTTCTGGTCTTCTTCCCCTTCCCCCACCCAGGCTTCCGCAGGACACACGAGGTCCACTATTAACCACCTTCTGGTGAAACTCCCAAATTTCAGAATTACTGCTCACCTGCACTCTCGTGCTCATCTTCTTTTTCCCACCTGTGGAATCAACTTCCACATTCCTTTCAATGTCATTATTCTGTCCAGCTCTTCAAGACAGCTGTTCACCACAAACTCAGATCATCCACCATCCAAAACATGATCTTTTCTACCTCCATTAACCCCTCCACCCCCAAGCCCACCTTCTTCCAAATTTTCAGTTTTTCCTTCCCGAGAATCTGCTTCTGTGTCCATATTGACAACCCCGTGAATCCACCCCGACCCCTCTTTCCTCCCCACTGGCCTTTTATTCAAGCCGCCCTCTAGTTTATCCTGAAACCTGCCATTGGTGTTTCTCCTCTCATTCTGCTCTTCTTTTTGTTCTGTTGCCTCCTGATACATTCAGTGTTCTCGGTCTTCCACGAGTCTGGACTTTGTATACAAAACAAACAAACAACCAGATCGCATCTGAAAATGCAAAGCCCGTCCACGTCTGTTTATATTCAGACGTCTTTTTATTCTTCCGTATGCTCAAAATAATGAAAACTGGTTAAAAAGAAAAATGGAGTTGATGATTTTATACACCCTTGATCTTTGACCTTTTGATCTAAAAAAAACAAAAAACAACAATCAACTTCTAGGTGAACCAATTCAGTGACGATATACAAATTCTTCAAATTTCAGGTCAATTGGATTTTTTTTTTTTTTTTTTTTTTTTTTTTGTATACAAGATCGAGGCTCGTGAAAGAGCGAACATTAATCACACAGAAAGACAAACAGACACATAAAACAAATAACATCGGGAGCGGTAGACAAGATGGGGAGAGAGGGGGAAGGACACAAACACAACATTTGAGAGCAGGGACCGAGAGACATGGAGACATCGAGAGATCTGTGGGAGGGAGAGGGCTTTGGGGGGGAGGCATGTGAAGGGGGGGAGGCATGTGAAGGGGGGGGGGGTGGGAGAGGTATAAACATATGGACACTGCCAGGATTTCCAGGAAATAAGTTGGAATTTCAAACAAGGTGGATCTGGGGTGAATTAGTGGGGGTAGAAAAGATCAAGGTTATGGATGGGGGAAGATAAGAGATGGTGGTGAACAGCTGTTTTAAAGACCTGGAGGGAGGAGAGGGATTGAAGGGAGTGTGGGAGTTTGTTCCACAGGCGGGAGAAAAGAGGAATGAAAGAGTGAAGGTGAGCAGAGAGCCGAGATTTCGGCAGTTTAACCATCAGAGGGTTGCTGGCAGATCTTGTGCGACCTGTAGGAATATTTGGGGGACAGAGCACAGAGAGAGCTGGGGGAGCAAGGCCGGAGAGGAGTCGGTAGAAGACAGAAAGACCACCTACCTGCCTGCGGTGAGTGAGTGAAAGGCCCTCAGAGATAGCTTCATCGCGGGAGATTCCAATGATTTTGAAAGCTTTGGATTCAACAGTGTGAAGCCGAGCTAGGTGTGAGGCAGGAGCACCAGCCCATAGGGGAGAACAGTATTCCATTGAGCTGCGGATGAAAGCCTTGTAAGTGGTGAGGAGCTCAGGTGTGCCGAGGAAGGACTTCGCACGACGGAGGATGCCCAGTCGGCGACTGGCTTTGGAGGCCAGCTTGGAAATGTGGCCTCCAAAGCTTTGGTGATGAAAATTGATGAGTTTATGTGACGCTGACCTTTGACCAAATAATAAATTTTTCTTCTCCATATTCTCATAATAAAGCTTTGGTGAAATTTGTGACAAAACTCAAATGGTACACTTAAATTTCAGGTCAATCGGATGAAAATTGATGATTTTATGTGACGCTGACCTTTGACTGAGAAAATTATTAATGTGCTTTCTCCCTATTATCATAGTAAGGCTTTGGTGAAAATTTGATGACAATCGCTCAAATGGTAAAAAGTTATGCCCTGGACAGACAGGCCACACAAACACACACACACACACACACACACACACACACACACACACACACACACACACACACACACACACACACACACACACACACACACACACACACACACACACACACACACACACACACACACACACACACACACACACACACACACACACACACACACACAGTGTGTGATTGCCAAACACCGGCTCTGGACCCACGAAGTAACCTCATCAATGAACAAGGACATGGATACACCCTAACAACCAATAGACTAACATCCAAAGAAATAGGAACAGTAACACATCTACTACATGTACATGGATGATTTAAAGCTCTTGTCGTCAAATGACAAAAAATTGACAGAACTAAAACTAGTAGAGTTTTCTGAGGACATGGTGGGAGAAAAATTAAATAATTAAGACTTAATTATTGTTTCTTAATGAAAAGAGAATTTAATACCATATATAGGCTTATTGGTCATGTAATTTGCAATGCATACATGGATAATGTCAAATACCATACATGGATAATGTCAAAGATGCACTATTGGACTTGTTTGTGTAAAACTGAATGATGCATAAAGAGAAATGCAGAAGTTGGAATTCCTAGTTGAGGTGTTCTGTCCGCTGAGCAGAGACCACACCCTTGAACATGCTGAGTCTGTGGTTTTAACTGCCAGGGCTCGGGTGTGCTTTGGCCTGCTTGAATGTAACTTCTCTATTTTGATTTATCTATAAGAAACCGTTTTACAACTTGTATTTTGGTGCAGTTCATGGTTCGAGTACTGTGTATTGCTCCCCGCTTGCAAACGCGGAATAAATGTTATATGAATTGATTCAACCATCTTTGTGATTGGTCTGACTTGATTGGGGTTCGAGTTTTTTTCCATCACAACAATCAAATGGAATTTTTTTTTTTTTTTTTTTTTGTATACTGAATCGAGGCTCGTGAAAGAGCTAACATTTACTTCACAAACAAATCAACCAGACAAACAAAATATATAAAAAGAGGGAGCGGAAGACAAGATGGGGAGAAAAGGGGAAGCACACAAACACAACATCCGAGAGCAGGGAGATGTGTGGAAGGGAGAGGGCCCGGGGGGAGGAGGCATGGGAAGGGGGGGGGGGAGGGGGAAGTATAAAGCACAAGGACACCAAGGACTTCCAGGACAGAAGTTGGTATTTCAAAAAGTGGAATTGGGGTGAAATTAGCGGGGGTAGAAAAGATCAAGGTTTTGGATGGGGGAAGATAAGAGATGGTGGTGAACAGCTGTTTTAAAGACTTGGAGGGTGGAGTGGGATTGAAGAGAGTGAGGGAGTTTGTTCCAGAGGCGGGAGAAAAGAGGAATGAAGGAGTGAAGGTGAGCAGAGAGTCTTGATTTTGGCAGTTTAACCAAAAGAGGGTTGCAGGCGGATCTTGTGCGACCTGTAGGAATATTTGCGGGACAGAGCCCAGAGAGAGCTGGGGGGGCAAGGCCAGAGAGGAGTCGGTAGAAGACGGAAAGACCACCAACCTGCCTGCGGTGAGTGAGTGAGAGGCCCTTGGAGTTAGCTTCATCGTGGGAGATTCCAATGATTCTGAATGCTTTGGTTTCAACAGCGCGAAGGCGAGCTAGGTGTGAGGCAGGAGCACCAGCCCAGAGGGGAGAGCAGTATTCCATTGAGCTGCGGATGAAAGCCTTGTATGTGGTGAGGAGCCTTGTATGTGGTGTCAACTCCAAATGGAATTTGGACTGGACAAGTGCGCCAAGTGCACATTTCTACAAGGTAAACCAACAAAAACAGACAACAATACAGCAGTTAGAAAACGAAGCATCATACAAATACCTCGGAGCAGAAGGGAGCCACCAAATATGTCACAAACAAATGTGCAAAACAATCACCAAGGAATACCTACGTAGAACGAAGCTGAACCTGACAACATACCTCTCCCCAAGAAACAAAATCAAAGCCATAAACCAGCTCGCAGTACCAGTGTTCCAATATAGCTGCAGAATAATAACCTGGCCCAAATTAGACATCAACAAGTTAGACATCAAAACAAGAAAACTCCTCACCATCCACAAAATGTTTTACAAAAACCAGTGCATCCCGAGAATGTACCTGTCGAGACGAGAGGGAGGAAGCGGCCTGATGGAACTCAACTATTTGCACAGAGTGACGAGTGCAGGACTAGCTGAGTATGTCAAATGTTCAACAGACTATCGGATGCAATTTGTAAACAAACATGAACATAACAAACTTGAAAAAGTATCCCTAACTCACCTTGCAAAGAATTTCCAAAAACAGGGGCGAATAGAAGATGCCACACAGGAAAATGAAACAGCAAAAAATACAGCCCCAACAATTGCAAAAAAGGACAAAATAAATATATAAAAATAAATATCAAAAAATATACACCAACAACTGGGAGAATGACAAAAGAGCAGGAAAATACTAAAAATAATTGGACAGAATGGGGATGGACAAAGAAGTCTCATTGAAATGGTGAAGAAGAGTCAGCTCAACTGGGATGGAGAACGAATCATTATAAATGCCCAAGATCAAGGGCACTACACCAATGGATTTAAAAACATGGCGGGACTGAGCCAGATGGACAAGAGTAGATTCCGCAAGACAGAAACAAAGTACTAGCCACCTGCTCTCGGGATGCAAAAAACTATTATTAGAAGCTAGTATGAGGTGAAAATTAGAAGTAAAAAAAAAAAATAATAACTTCATGATTTTATTCTTGGAAATCTCCACGCATGTGGCTTGCGGACTTCCTCTCTGGTCCTAGTCAGCGTGTGGCCCTGAATGGGTTTCTCTCATCTCCCCTTCCTGTTCAGGCTGGAGTTCCCCAAGGCAGTGTTCTGGGCCCTGTGCTTTTTCTGGTCTTAATCAATGATCTCTCCGACTCTCTGGAAAACCCTCTCCATCTCTTTGCTGATGACTCCACTCTCTGCCTCTCCATACCTCATCCCTCAGATCAGCAATCTGCAGCCTCCTCACTCTTTGCAGACGTGGACAAAATCACAGACTGGTCAAACAAGTGGAACATATCTTTCAATCCTGACAAATCTCACTCTCTCACTTTGTCTCTCCGAAAAGACCGTCTGGAAAACCCCCCCATCTACTTTCTCAACAATCCTCTCCAATACGTTCTGTCGCTCAAGCTTTTGGGTCTCATTATCTGCCATGATCTTTCCTGGGAAAACCACATTTCCAAGCTGGCCTCCAAAGCCAGTCGCCGACTGGGCATCCTCCATCATGCAAAGTCCTTCCTTGGCACACCTGAGCTCCTCACCACATACAAGGCTTTCATCCACAGCTCAATGAAATACTGTTCTCCCCTCTGGGCTGGTGCTCCTGCCTCACACCTAGCTCGTCTTCACGCTGTTGAAACCAAAGATTTGAGAATCATTGGAATCTCCAGCGATGAAGCTAACTCCGAGGGCCTTTCACTCACTCACTCACCGCAGGCAGGTAGGTGGTCTTTCTGTATTCTCCCGACTCCTATCCGGCCTAGCTCCACCAGCCCTATCTGTGCTTTGTCCCCCAAATATTCCTACAGGTCGCACAAGATCTGCCAGCAACTCTCTTCTTGTGAAATTGCCAAAATCAAGACTCTCTGCTCACCTTCACTCTTTCATTCCTCTTTAATCCCACCTCTGGAACAAACTCCCTCACTCTCTTCAATTCCACTCCTCCCTCCAGGTCTTTAAAACAGCTGTTCACCACCATCTCTTGTCTTCCCCCATCCAAAACCTTGATCTCTTCTACCCCCGTTAATTACAAATTCTGAAAGTTCTAGCAGTGTCCATGTGTTTTATACCCCTCCCACCCCACCCACCCCCCTCCCCCCCACCCCCGCCTTCCCATACCTCCTCCCCGCAAGCCCTCTCCCTCCCACAGATCTTCCGATGTCCCTGCGCTCTGCTGGTGTTCTTGTGTGCTTCCCTCTCTCTCCCCATCTTGTCTCCCGCTACCTTTGTTGTATGTTTTGCGTGCCGTTTTTTTTTTTGTGATCGATGCCAGATCTGACAGCAACCCTCTACTGCTAAAACTGCCAAAATCAAGACTCTCTGCTAACCTTCACTCAATTCATTCCTCTTTTGTTCACTTTAAAACAGCTGTTCACCACCATCTCTTATCTTCCCCCATCCAAATCCTTGATCTTTTCCACCCCCATTAATTCACCCCAGATCCACTTTTTTGAAATACCGACTTCTTTCCTGGAAGTCCTAGCAGTGTCCATGTGTTTTATACCTCTCCCACCGCCCCCCACCCCCTTTCCCCATGCCTCCTCCCCCATAGCCCTCTCCCTCCCACAGATCTCCCGATGTCCCTGTTCTCTACTGTTGTACTTGTGTGCTTCCCTCTCTCTCCCCATCTTGTCTCCCGCTACCTTTATCATATGTTTTATGTCAGTTTTTTTTTTTTGTGATTAATGTTAGCTCTTACACGAGCCTCGATCTTGTATACAAAAAAAATAAAAAATAGTTTTTGGCAAAATAGTGAGGTTAAAACAGTTATCATGAATAAAATGGAATCCAGAATGCTGTTGTCATGGAAGCTAGCCATCAATAGGAGAGGTGGTGGCATTAGATATCAATCTGATCAGGAATTTGAACAGAGGGATGCCCAACTCAAACTGAACTAGAACGGCACTTGGTAGAGCGCGTACCTCCGCCAGCCTGAATGGTTCATGTTTTGTATCCCACTGATAGGCCGGATCTGCATCCGCACATTAGTCAAAATGTAATCGGCTTGTTCTTGTTGTCTACCCAACACATCCACAAAGTTTTGTCATAACCCATCAACAACTTCTTAAAATATCGTTCTTTATATCATTTATGGCCTATATCTCAATTATGAAGAATCAATTTTAAAATTTTCACATCCGAATCCGGATCCGGGTCTTCGCTAAAATCTAATCAGTTTGTTATTGGCACAACATCCAACCTGTCCACCAAGTTTCGTCCAAATACGTCCATAACTCTGAGATATCCTGCTCACAAACAAACAGACAAGGGTGAAAACACAACCTCCTTCCTCCCTCCTTTGGTGGTGGAGATAACTACGATAGCAGCTGCGAATAATTCAAAACAACACAACCACAAGGTCAGAGAAAAGGGACATCATTGAATAAATGGTGAGAATTTTCACTTCCGACCCTACAAACGATCTCAGATGTGGAAGGAAAGGGCCCAGGCTTGATGCATGCACTAAAATAACAAGGATATGTAGCTATGTTCAACTCAGTTACGTAACAATGTTGAACTCCTTTCTGCAGGATATCATCCGAAGTTGTTGATTGTAACACTGCAGAGCGACATTGCAGGGTTTTGTAATGGTTGTTGTCTACTTGTCCGATGTGATGCAACGATCTTGAATATACAGGGTGTCAATGGAATGTGGCGGTTTTAAAGCGTTATTGTGGAGAACTGTGTTGAATGAAAAGGAAAACGCTTTCAATTGAAAAACAGCAGTACAATGCAATTTATTAATCTGTACTTATTTTTTAAAGATTTAAATAATTTTAATTTTTTTTTTAATTATCAGTTTAAACATCTTTTAAGTGGCCTCCATCAAAATGGATACATTCATGCTGGATTTTCATTCACATGAACTGCTTACACAATTCCAGTCGAGCGACTTTATCGATTTCTTTCAGACTCCACACAGTTTGAATTTTATAGGGATGAAATTGGAGGTCATCGTGCAGAATACGGCGAACACTCACGACCGATCCACTGCCAAGGTAAGCGAGTTGGACTCCGCATCTACGCTTTCCTAACTCTTCCAATGTTCTCCGGTGTGCGGACCGTTTGTGCACTGCCAACAAAGTGATCACAAACACCGCCGGTGTTGTTGAATTTTTTCCACCCACTTCAAAATAATGTTACGAGAGGGAATTCTACCGTGCCGTGCAACACCAAACTCACGTCTAAATCTTCTCTGCACCTGCACTACCGATTTGCATTCAAAAAAATGCCCTTACCGCGAACACGCGTTGTGGCACCGACCAGTTCTCCATACTGTCTCTCGCTACACTGACAGGAGAAACTGCGTAACTTTCAGATCATGTGACACACAAGGTTTCCCCCACCGCAGCGTGCCTTTAGCTGCAGCTGCTTTCTGAAAACCGTCACATTCCATTGACTAACCCTTTATATACATTTATACGCAACGTGTATTTTAAATGAAACAGGTATCCCTGTCTCGTTCACATAAACAAGCCATTTGAAAGAAAACAATTTCAATGGACCTATCAATCTGCAAGATTTGAAACAAAATTATTTAAACGTGAAAGAATGAACTAACCAAGTAAATACAATGTGATGTGATCTATTGAGAGTCCAGCTTACCTTCAAGCAGGTGAATAGCTTTCCTTGGCTCCATATGTGGAGAATCACACAGTTCCTGCTTTACATGATCATTGCTCACAGCATCCTGGGAAGTCTGAAGAAGGTTGTTTTGGAATGTTTCTGACTTCACCACTTGAGCTTCAGCTGCAAATAATGTGACAGTAGTTCATCACAATAAAGGTAAGGATAAACAAGCAAATCTAAACTGAAACAAATCATTGTCTGTCGTGGGGAGAAACGCACGGGATCTACAACAAGCAAACTAATTTTCCGACTTAAGCAAAGTGATTAACAAAGGAGGGGGTTAATGGGAAAAAAACTCGTGAATCTGAAAGGGCAGGGTGGTCTGAAAATACAGGAAGTGCATGATGAAATGACAATGTGGTGATCTCTCTGATGCGGAATAGCTGGGTATATTACATCTCCTTGTAAAATTTCTTCTGTGAACTCTTAATTCGTGCCCTGGGATTATCAAATTCGCCTCACTATGCACCTTTTCTGAAAAAAAAAAGTCTCAAACATTTGCCACGGCCTTGTTGCACAAGAGGACCACTTTTCATCATCACCTTTTACTCCTCGTTCTTCTGCAGGTGATACCACCCTTCACCCCCATTCCTTAAGAAGACTTATTCTCTTTGACCGCTGCTGGAATATAGTCACTGTCATGAGATTTCACAAGACAGCGTGGGGCAAAAAGGTGAGAAAAATACTTTTCACACCTTTTTTCTTTGTTTAAGGAAACTCAGCCTTTAAATTTTCATTATATTTCATTCAGATCAGGTCAGGCCAGGTATTGGAGCATGCCAGGTCAGGCCAGGATTTATAAATCCGTGCAGCACGTCGCCGCATCCACATTCCGACGGTACTCCAGGGGCCTCCGTCTGGCCATCCTCCAGGCTGATGCCTGGCCCATCCCTATCTCCTTGAGATGCCAATCAACCTGCTGCAACCACGAGGCACGCATTTGGCCCATTGGCCTCCTCCACTCACGAGGCTCCATAGCTGAGAGTATCTGGTGAGCTGGATCACCATCCGGAAAACGAGCCACATGTCCATACAGCCGCAGCTGATGCTCACGGACCATAAAGGTAACAAATCTCATCTGGGTCCCTCTCAGCAACCGCTCGTTGGACACGAAGTCCGACCAGCGATAGCCAAGGATTCTCCAAAAGAGACTTTGTTCCAAAGGCATCAAGTCTCATTTTCTGGCCCTTGGTGAGGGTCCAAGTCTCGCATCCGTAGAGCAAGACTGGAAGCACCAAGGACTTAAAGACTCTGACTTTCGTCCTCCTGCATAGATACCGACAGCGCCACATCCCATGATCCAGTGAATCCATGACTCCCCAGGCCCAACCTAGACGTCTATCAACCTCTGGCTCGCAACATGTGGAGACATGAACAACACTGCCAAGGTAAGTGAATCTTTTCGTCACCTCAACATCTTCGCCACAAACAGGCACAGACAAGACAGCAGCATCCAAGATGTCATGCAAAGCCTGGATCTTGGTTTTGACCCAGGAAATCCGTAATCCCAGTGGCTCTGACTCCTCATTCAATGCCTGGAGGGCCCCCGTAAGAATATCCAGCATCTCCGCAAAGACGACTGCATCATCTGTGAAATCAAGGTCAGAGATCTTGACACTCCTAAATGATGCACTGCAGCCCGACCTCTCCGACATCCTTCCCAGAATCCAGTCCATACAAGCGCTGAAGAGTGTGGGAGCCAATACACACCCCTGCCGAATTCCAGTAACAACTGGATATAAGTCATAGATGGAGCCATCACACCTCACAGCACTCTCAGTACAAGAGTATAGTTCAGAGATCAGATTGATCAATGTTGTTGGCACCCCACGAAGACCAAGAATCCTCCAGAGGGCATCCCGGTTCACCGAATCAAACGTTTTGCAGAGATCAACATTGGCTGTAAGCAGCCCCTGACGAAACTCTCGCTTGCATGCGGTGAGGACCCAAAGCACAAGGATACGGTCAATCATTGACCTCTTTGGTGTAAAGCCCGACTGCTCTGGTCGCTGGTATATTGTGATGTGGGAGATATTATTTAATTACTCATATTTCATTCCATATGGCTTACTTAAGTCATAAGTAAGCCATAAAAAGCATTTTTATTCTACGACAGCAGAAACCCTTTAACAGGACACAAAACAACATACAAAATTATATATACAGTTGTAGCGGTTACCGCTGGATGCACACAATCGCCTTGCACCGGCCAGAACACGGCCAGACGCGCCTCTCCCGGGCATGCCCGGACTCACTGTTCCCGGGCACGCCCGAACCTCCCGGGCACGCCCGGTCTCGTCTTTCCCGGGCATGCCCGCTCTCGCCTTTCCAGGGCTCGCCCAGAGCGTCCGGGCATGCCCGCTATCGCCTTTCCAGGGCTCGCCCAGAGCGTCCGGGCATGCCCGCTATCGCCTTTCCAGGGCTCGCCCAGAGCGCCCGGGCACGCCCAGCCTCGACTTGCCAGGCCGCAGCCAAACACGCCCGGGCAGGTCCAGACTCGCCTTTCCAAGGCTCGCCCTTGACACCCGGGCATGCCCGGTATAGCTTTTGCCAGGCAAACTTCCCGACATAAATGTGTATATATATTGCTGCCCGATAAACGGGCTTGTCAGAATACCTGAGCTGTTTTGTTTCAATAAAGCAACTCGGACGAATTCCGTCTTTGGTCGCGTCAATTCTTTCGACTCGCGTTGGAGCGCAGTTCCTTCATTGGTGACCTACCGACATGGATACGGCAGTGACGCTTAAACTGCCTACCTTCTGGGAGGCTCACACGGCTGTTTGGTTCGCTCAGGCAGACTCTCAGTTCGCCCTGCGAGGCATCACCGCGGACGACACCCGCTTCCACCATGTTGTGGCGGCGCTCGGTTCCGCCACCGCGGCCCGCGCCTTGAGCCTCCTCGAGCACCCGCCGGCTGCTGACAAATACGACGTGCTGAAGACACTCCTCCTCGACGCTTTCGCCCTCACCGGCAGCACGCGCACGGCGCCTGCTCGCTCTGCCCGAGCTCGGCGACACGCGCCCGTCCGAGCGCATGGACTATATGCTCTCGTTGCTCGGTGAGCACTCTCCGGATTTTCTGTTCCGCGAGCTGTTCCTTCGCCAGCTGCCTCACCCGGTACGCCTCGCCCTGGCTGGCACGTTGATCACGGATTCCCGCGCCCTCGCCAGGGAAGCCGATAAGATCTCCTCGGCGGGCCAGCACATCGGCGCGGTTACCTGGAGCCCGCCGCCGTCCGAGGCGACGCCTACGACACCCGAGCGCCCTGCGCGGTTGGAGGCCGAACTGCCGGTGCAACTGGCGGCCGCCACGCCGCACCGCCCGCTTCCGACACGACGGCCGGGGCCTCCACCTGACCGGGCGTGGTGTTATTACCACGCCAGGTTCGGACACAAGGCTCGGACGTGCCGGCCCCCGTGCACTTTCGGCAGGTCGGGAAACGGCCGGGCCGGCGTTCATTCCCAGCCATGAGCGCCGGCCACTCGGGCAACTTGCTGTTTATTCGGGACAAAGCGTCTGGGCGGCGTTTCCTGTGTGACACCGGCGCCCAACTGAGCGTCATACCCGCCTCCGAGCAGGACAGGCGGGACGCCGTTTGCGGCCCCTCTTTGGTCGCTGCTAATGGCTCGGCCATACGCACTTTCGGCCCACGCGTCGTCACCCTCTGCTTCCGCAGCCAGCGTTTTCAATGGACTTTTGTGACCGCCTGCGTCCCCATGGCTTTGCTGGGCGCCGACTTCCTCTGCGCGCACGGGCTGCTGGTCGACGTCAAACGTCGTCGCCTTGTCAACGACGAGACCTTCAGCTCCCTGGCGTGCACAATGAGCAGCTCCGCGCCGACCGAACTGGCGTGCGCCCTCCCGGCAGCGAACGAGTTCGCTCGCCTGCTCGCGGAATTCCCGGCCCTCACGCGGCCGACATTTTCGGCCGTCGCGGTGCGGCACGGGATCGAGCACCACATACCCACTACGGGCCCGCCGGTCTACGCCAGGGCCCGCCGCCTCGACCCGGCCAAGCTCGCCGTGGCGAAGGCCGAGTTCGACACGTTGGAGCACCTCGGCATCGTGCGGCGCTCCGATAGCGCGTGGGCCTCGCCACTGCACATCGTGCCAAAGCCGGGGGGTGGATGGCGCCCGTGTGGCGACTACCGCCGTCTCAACGACGCTACCACCCCCGACAGGTACCCGATCCCGCATATTCAGGACTTTTCCGCCCGTTTGGCGGGACGGGTCATCTTTTCGAAAATTGACCTGATACGGGGCTACCACCAGGTACCTGTCCGGGCGGCCGACGTCCCGAAGACGACCGTCATCACGCCGTTCGGCCTGTTCGAATTTTTGCGGATGCCGTTTGGCCTCAAGAACGCGGCCCAGGCGTTCCAGCGCTTGATGGACGGCGTGCTGCGCGACCTGCCGTTTCTTTTCGTCTATCTGGACGATATCCTCGTCGCCAGCACGTCCCGCGCCGAGCACCTCCTCCACCTCCGAACACTGTTTGGTCGCCTCAGCGAGCACGGCTTAATTGTCAACCCGGTCAAATGCCACTTCGGCGCGACGACCGTTGACTTTTTGGGCCACCGCATCACCAAGACCGGGGCCGTGCCGCTGCCAACCAAGGTCGAGGCCATCACCACGTTCCCGCGTCCCCGTTCCATCAAGGCCCTCCAAGAGTTCCTCGGCATGGTGAATTTTTATCACCGATTCGTGCCCCGCGCTGCTCAGCTCATGCGGCCCCTTTACGAGGCCTTCCGGGGCAAGCCGGCCAAGCATGACATTGTTTGGTCCGCGGCCATGGACGCGGCCTTCGCCAGCGCCAAACGGGCCCTCGCCGATGCAACGCTGCTGGCTCACCCGGTGCTCAACGCGCCAATTGCCCTCACTACGGATGCCTCCAACTACGCGGTGGGCGCCGTCCATGAGCAATGGGTGGACGGGGTTTGGCAGCCACTCGCTTTTTTCAGCCGGCAACTCCGGCCGAACGAGTTAAACTACAGCACGTTCGACCGCGAGCTGCTCGGGCTATTCCTGGCCGTTCGCCATTTCCGACACCTCCTGGAGGGCCGCCCGTTCACGGCTTTCGTCGACCACAAGCCGTTGGTCTACGCAATGGCTAAGGTCACGGAGCCGTGATCGGCCCGCCAGCAGCGCCACCTCTCCGCCGTGTCGGAGTTCACCACGGACATCCGGCACGTCGCCGGCAAAGACAACGCCGTGGCCGACTGTCTTTCTCGGGCCAGCGCGAACGCGGTCCACCTCGGCGTGGACTTCGCGCTCATGGCGGCCGACCAGACCACCGACGCCTCGGTGCAGGCACTCCGTGCGGCGGACACGGGCCTCCGCCTGGCCGACATTCCCTTCGCGGGCACCGTCCTGCTCTGCGACGTCTCCCAGGGCCAGCCTCGCCCCATCGTGCCCGTTTCCTGGCAGCGCCGCATCTTCGCCTCCATCCACGGCCTTTCTCACCCGGGCCGGAAAGCTTCTCAGAAGCTGGTGTCGGCGCGTTTCATCTGGCACGGCCTTCGACGAAACATCCGCGACTGGGCCAACGCCTGCACGGCCTGCCAGCGGGTCAAGGTCCACCGCCACACCCAGGCCCCGCTGGCACCTTTCGCCGTGCCTGAATGGCGTTTCGACCACGTCCACGTGGACCTGGTGGGTCCCCTGCCCCCCTCGCGGGGGTTCACCCACCTGCTCACCATGGTGGACAGGACCACCAGGTGGCCGGAGGCTGTGCCCCTCGCCTCCACCACCACCGCCGACGTGGCGCAGGCGTTCATCGCCACCTGGGTCGCGCGCTTCGGCGCACCAGCAGACATCTCGTCCGACCGCGGCCCACAGTTCACGTCTGAGCTTTGGGGCGCGGTCGCCCTTTCGTTGGGGGTCACGCTGCACCGCACCACGGCCTACCACCCCCAAGCCAACGGGTTGTGCGAGCGGTTTCACCGCTCCATGAAGGCCGCACTCATGGCCGGCCTTCAGGACGACGGTTGGGCCGACCGGCTGCCGTGGGTCCTTTTGGGCCTTCGCACGGCCCCCAAGGAAGACCTCCAGGCGTCCGCCGCCGAGCTCGTCTACGGCCAGCCGCTCCGCGTCCCGGGCGAATTCGTGCCCGACGCTACCAGTCCCTGGTCCGCCGCTCGCCAGCGCTCAGTCCTCCAGGAGGCCGCCCGACGATTTGCCCCCGTGCCGACGTCCCGCCACGGTGGCCCCCAGTCCTACGTCCCCCCGGCGCTTCGCACAGCGGAGTACGTCTTTGTCAGTGCGTCATGACGCGCACCGGGGGCCACTCCGGCCGCCGTACGACGGGCCCTTCCGGGTCCTGCGACGGGGCGACAAGTCTTTCATCGTCGACTTCGGCGGCCGGCCGGACCGGATTTCTGTGGACCGCCTCAAACCGGCGCACATGGACGTCGACCGACCACCACGGTTGGCCATTCCTCCGCGGCGAGGCCGCCCCCCGTCCACAGTTCCCCCCGCTCGACCACCCACCACCACGTCGGACCCCTCCCCACGACCCTCCAGGGGTCGCTTCGGCCGGGTCATCCGGACCCCCCTTAAATTGACCCTGCCGGTGCAGGTCGATTCTGGAGGGGCGTGTGTAGCGGTTACCGCTGGATGCACACAATCGCCTTGCACCGGCCAGAACACGGCCTGACGCACCTCTCCCGGGCATGCCCGGACTCACTGTTCCCGGGCACGCCCGAACCTCCCGGGCACGCCCGGTCTCGCCTTTCCAGGGCTCGCCCAGAGCGTCCGGGCATGCCCGCTATCGCCTTTTCAGGGCTCGCCCAGAGCGTCCGGGCATGCCCGCTATCGCCTTTCCAGGGCTCGCCCAGAGCGTCCGGGCATGCCCGCTATCGCCTTTCCAGGGCTCGCCCAGAGCGCCCGGGCACGCCCAGCCTCGACTTGCCAGGCCGCAGCCAAACACGCCCGGGCAGGTCCAGACTCGCCTTTCCAAGGCTCGCCCTTGACACCCGGGCATGCCCGGTATAGCTTTTGCCGGGCAAACTTCCCGACATAAATGTGTATATATATTGCTGCCCGATAAACGGGCTTGTCAGAATACCTGAGCTGTTTTGTTTCAATAAAGCAACTCGGACGAATTCCGTCTTTGGTCGCGTCAATTCTTTCGACTCGCGTTGGAGCGCAGTTCCTTCATAGTCATGATATTTTGCGAAGCAATAGTAAAAATATATAAAACAACACAGAAGGAACCCACAAACAACAACAACCACAGCCACGATAACAATCGAGTGTTATAAAAGATCCTTATTTTCACGTGTTTTACTTCATGTAAAATCACTGAATGAAAAACGTAAAGGTAGAGCATGCAGCTTGTGATACATGACAGGTTCAACAATATGTCCAGCCTGAACGGCATAGGAATCAAAATGGCGGTGTGTGGAGTCGGCCGTCGTACCACCATTATGACATCACATCACCCCTGTCATGTGACCAGATCCTCAGCTCTGATTGGTGTACTTTTGAGGGGACATACGTACAAACATACATACATATGGACAGACAAACACTGTTCTGGATGGCTTTGCCCTATGGGCTACTATTGTAAAACAAAACTCAGACCTCTTCCAAGAAACGAGGTTTTATTGAACTATATCTCTACTCATCCTACAACACAAAATAATGTAGATCATTAGCACTGCAAAGAAAGCAATTCAAACATACATCTCCTTCTAGATTCCTGCAAGCAAGCAATTTTGTATCTGTTAAATTCCCAATAGTCTCGGCAATGGATCACAGAATGCCACCAGGCCGCGCACCGAATGGACCCAACTTATATAAGCTCCCTCAGAGTCGTCCCTTCGCCCGAATTGTCTCTTCACTCAGCTCGAGACATTACATCATATTTCATCACATTCACCCTCCATCAAATCAAGCCAGCAACTAGAACGGGCACTCGGTAGAGCGCATACCTTCGCCGCAGCTACTGTTCTGTACTTGGCATGGGAGTGTAGGGAACAGAACAGTGAACAGTTTGGTGCTGATTTCATGCAAATCGGATAAGAATTGACCGAGTTATGACAAAAAACCTTGACCTTGACCTTGACCTTTGACCCGATTGCTCCCAAAATCTAATCAAATGTGTCCCGTATAATAACCTATCATCCCACCAAATTTCATGCGAATCGGTTGAATACTTTTTGAGTTATGCGAATAACATACACACACACACACAGACATACAAATAAATACACAGCGATCAAAACATAACCTTCCGCTTTTGCGAAGGTAATAAAGCAATAACAAGAAAATGGAGCAGCCTAATAAAAGCACAGAATTCCTACCAACTGAGGCGATTCGGTGCCTGGCACAGACAGCCCGAACAGGTGCGATATATCCCTTCCCGGCCAGATCCTTCACTGCCCATAGCAGGAAGTTCGTCCGCACCCGATAGGATTCTTTGCGGACTATCTGCTACGGTTCAGATTGGTGACCCAGGTAACGAAGTATCATCCCGTCCGCAGACTCCGGCGAATAATACGGCTTTAATCTGTCAGGGATCAATCTGTCGGGAATCTCTGTGATCCCATGATCCTCAGTGTCCCTCTCATTCAGTATCTCTCTGCAGGTCGCGAGATGTCGGATCAATACCGTAGTTTCTCTGTAATCTAACGTGAGCGTACTCCGGGTTGGCCTCTAAAATCTGTACGTGGTCTACCAACGGCTCGTACTTGCTTTGTTAATACGCATGGGGAGCAAATGGGGGAGAAGAGAAACCAGAGAGATTACCTTCGCGGAAACCACTGGCAGTCCTCAAACCTGTAATAAATAAACTCACACTAAACGGAATTAAAATGTACAAAAATCAACAGGTTTATTTGATAAAATGCCGGTAACAAGGAAACAACATGATGAAACTAAATTCCTAAACGAGACGTCCCCACAGACAGACTCAAAAAACAGACAAAGGGAAAAAGAACTGAAAAATAAATGTTTGGTTATTTAGTGGGCACTTAGCTCAACTTGGCCGGGGTGTCTCGTCAAGAATCGTCCAGGCCCTCCCCGAGCGCGCAATCCGGACGTGGCTCTGGTGTTGGTGGGAAAAAGGCCTCACTCGCCCTTGTTCTCTACGCCACGCTCGTTGGCACAAAACAGGCCTTCCGCACGAAGACAACGGCAGGCATGCAGCCCGCTCTTCCACGCCGTGCTCGTCCACCCTTTCCCTGCACGGAAAACCACAGCTCCAGGTCCACGGCTCTTCCTCCGCACAACCACCAGTAAGATGTCCCAACAAGGCCGCTCACGATGAAGCCTCCCCGTGCAGAGAGCAAAGCACAACCGTCCACTTATCGCTTTTGGAACGAGAAGGCGCAAGAAGGAACGTTTGCTCTCGATGCCAAACGCCAGAAGCAAGAGGAGAACTAAGAGAAGATGCCAGTACACAACCGTTCACTGCCAGACCAAAACCAAGATGGCAACATGTCTGCCGCTCCAACCACTTTTTTACACGCTGCTCTGACATCATCCGTGCCTGTCTCCCGAATCAGCGAGTCCCTTCTTACTCGTCCTTTCTGTCAATCAAACCCCGGACCAATCACTGCCCCTCTGGGCACGACTATCAGCCTGCCCGTCCTCTGCGATTCACCACGTCGGGATAATCAGCGCTGGTGCTTCATGCATGGTTTCCGGTGGTTTTATTCATTTGTGGTGTAGTTATTGGGCGAGTTTGGCTCGTGTCTAGTGCGGTGTCATAAGGAACAACGGTATAAATTACAGAGGCATTGACACACAGGGGATTAATTTACCCATAATCCCTGAGCTAATTAACAGGCCACACCCCTCATGATGGGGACGAAGGTACAAGCTTAACCCACCAATCCGGTCTAATACAAATTCCCGACTTATTACATGGGGTGGTTCTTCTTCTTCATGACAATCGGAGCACACTAATCTATACATTCTACCTGGTTCAAAGGTAATCATTGTCTACCCCCTACAAACGTAACAATACCTTCTCAGTACGTTCCACAAAATCATCCTTCACTGAACAAATTCTTGCAAATCTAAGTAACTGAGATGAGAAGACATTGTAACCCATTTTAATTGGTACATTGCTACCTTGAAAAGTGTACAAGACTGCAGGGAAACTGAAATCATCAACTTTATGATACACACTTCTACAAAAGCCATTCTGTCCAACTCTAACACATCCAGATATGCAGCAACAGTACAATCATTACCACTCTTGTTTGCAATCAGACTATCTGGATAAATCTTGAAAAGCAGCCTATCAAAAAAGTTATAGTTAACCACAAAAATATCATCTATATAACGACATGTGAGACAATATTTTAGCTAGTCCAGATTTTTTTTCTCCTTCATCATCAGAAGTTAGTTTCACCCAACTCTACCCCAACCCTTGCATATTGAGCTAGCTGATTTTACTCTCTTGCTGTCTAAACTTTGTTTCACCAACTTTCATCCTCCATTGACCTTGAGTAAGTGTTTGTACTTCATCATTGGTTGAACTCTGTTCCTCCCGATTCTTACCTGCCTTGAGCAATTAATTATCCACGCTTTCCCACTGAACCTTGTTTGAATTCAAGCCTTATCTGCCTGGGGCTTTAAGCAAGCTACTCCTCCTTAACCAAGAGACAAGCCACAGCTGTTTCTTATCAAAGCCTCAATAGTTCTTACTGCCACGAAGTGACCCCCACCGATATCCACTTTGTGTATACAATGACAAGAACCGAATCACCCAAGTAGAAGGGTTTCATGCTGACATAGCGTGTTGCTCTTCTCCATACATGCATAATTAAATGTATCAACTCTGTTATATTAAAGTTATTAATTGAACCTTATTGTGAATTCTTCCACACCTACAAATATCGCAGGTGAAAGTACAGTATAACGACACTATCCTATGGAGTAGGGGTCCCCAACCTGGGGTGCGAGATGGAATATCTGGGGGTGTGACAAAGAGTGGCTCGTGTCCTTGTCGTCGTGTGTCACGAGTCATCACTCAGCCATCTGCCAGTGTGCCTTTTGAACATGACATAAAACTTTTAAGTCTCTGTCTGTCTGTCTCTGTCTGTCTGTCTGTCTGTCTCTCTCTCTTTTCCCTCCCATCTTTTACACTACAAGAAAATAAAGAAAAAAAATAAAAGAAGGATCGGAGATCAACCAAAAGAATGTTGTCATTGAACGCGTGCTTCATTGAACGGTGACTCATGAGGTAAATGCTCAAATTTTCTTCAAATTAAAGTTTGACCACTCAATAATATTAAAATTGTGTGTATTTTTTTTCATCAACCGCTGTCACAACGGGAACCCAACGGATTCACGGGTCGTCTAGTGTATTTGCGGGAGTAATGCATTCGATCTGTCTGTCCGTGTGTGTGTTCGTGTGTTTGTGAACAAGATATCTGGAAAAGTTCTGAACAGATTTGGATGGAAGTTGGTGGGATGATTGCCCTTGGTAGAAGGAAGAATTGATTAGTTTTTGGTGAAACTCAGGATATTATTCCGGATCCAGGAATTTTTTGAAGGATTTTTTACCATTGGAAGACAGGGCTCAGCAGCGGCCACCCACGGCGGGAGTATGCGCTCTACTGAGTGGCGTTCTAGTTTTTTATGTGTAGCTTGAATTGCTTCCCCATGACGAAAAATCACCACACACAACTGCAAACAACGTCTCAAACCAATAGTCAAACATGTTCCACTCCGTATACTTTATTCATTTTTTTTGTCTTTTTTCAGCACAAACTCTTATCGTGTAGCAACTTGTTGTAACCTGTATACACCATTGTATACTTTTTACATGTTTTTATATTTTTTTCTCATATTTTTCTCTTTCTGTTTTGCAGATTAACCCTTCATCATGTCAAAAAGAAGGAAATGGAATGATGACTATGTGCGCTTTGGTTTCACTTGCATAACGAGAAATGATGGCTTGCAAAAACCCCAGTGCACTCTTTGTAGTGTTGTGTTTTCCAACTCAAATGTGAAACCATCCAAGCTTCAAGGGCACTTCAAGAACAAGCATGGCGGAGCTGATGTTGAAGGACATGATGTTGGGTCATTGAAAATCAAAAGAGCTCGTTTTGATTCTGTAGGAACTCTTCCAACGTTTGGTTTCGTTTCTGTTGAAAAACCACTACTTCTTGCTTCATACCAAGTGGCATATGCGGTGGCCAAATCCAAGAAGCCAATTGCAGAAGATCTCATCAAGCCATGTGCACTGGAAATGGCAACGACTATCCTGGGCAAAGAAGCAAGAAAAAATTTTGAACAAGTGCCGCTATCAAATAATGTCATTCACAACCGAATCAGTGATTTGAGTGAAGATATTTTTGACCAAGTCATCTCAGATATCAGAGCTAGTCCTCTTAAAATCTCTATTCAGTTGGATGAGTCAACTGATGTCTCCAGTTGTTGTCAACTCATCACATTAGTGAGGTATGTCAATGATGGTGCTGTGAAGGAAGATTTCCTGTTTTGTGAAGATTTGAAAACAAGCACAACTGCAAAGGATGTGATGCAGCTGGTGAAAGACTTCTTTGCCAAACATGATTTAGATATCAAAGTCATTGGTTCTGTGTGCACTGACGGGGCACCTGCAATGCTTGGAAATAAATCTGGCTTTTCTGCATTGATGAAAAAGGAGATTCCAGACTTGCAAGTTACCCATTGTTTTCTTCATCAGCATGCTTTGGCATCAAAAACATTGCCTCCAAATTTGAAGAAAGTCCTTGATACTTGTGTGAAGATCATCAACTGGATCAGGTGGCGAGCTTTGAACCATCACATCTTCAAATCATTTTGTGAAGATCTGGGAAGTGAGCATTCAGTTTTGCTTTTCCACACAGAAGTCCGTTGGTCGTCACGAGGACAAGCTTTAACCCACTTCTTTGAACTGCGGGAAGAAATCAAAGTTTTTCTGTAAGAGCGTGAATGTGATCTGGTTGGGGCATTGGAATCACAGCAATTCGCCCAAATGCTGGCTTACTTAGCTGACATTTTCACTCGTATGAATGACCTGAGTGTTTCTCTTCAAGGAAAAGGGATAAACATATTGAAGGCTTGTGAAAAGTTGAATGCCTTCAAATAAAAGTTACGTCTTTGGCGTCAAAGGATGGAAAGAGGCAATCTCTCAAATTTTCCTTCACTTGAAGAGATGATTGATGATGCTGGATCCATAACTCCTACTGTGCGTGAATAAATTGTGGCTCATTTGGAAATGCTGTCAGAATCGTTTGATGGATATTTTGCTGCTGGAGACCTGAAGATTTCAGAAGAATGGATCATGAATCCATATTCCTACAATATGGAGAAAATGTCAAATGATGAAGAACTGAAGGAAGATCTTATTGATTTGCAGACAAATCGAGCTCTTGAAATGCAATTTGAAAGCAAGACTTTGGAGGAGTTTTGGTGTGCAGCACTGGATATGTTCCCAAGACTTGGTGGAAAAGCACTCCGTGTCCTCATTCCATTTGCAACAACATACTTGTGTGAATCATGGATTCAGTTCTCTTTTGTCAAAATCTAGGAATCGCCTGAATCTACAGGCAGACCTGCGGATCGCAGTCAGCAAGAAAGTTCCACACGTTTTGACAAAATCATGAAAGAAAAGCAGTCATTGAATTTTATGTTCACATTTGGGATTGATTTTACTGTTTCATTTTTTTCTGAATAAATTAGAATCTAATTGCTCAATTTATATTTGCATTTCATGCACCGAGTTAAAATCTTATTTTTTAGTTCAATTTGTTCACCGACAGCATTGTATGTGGTTCAAAAATATAGAAGGCATTGAATAATTTTATGTTGGCATTTGGGATTGATTTTACTGTTTCATTTTTTTCTGTGTAAATTAAAATCTAATTGCTCAATTTATATTTTCATTTCATGCATTGAGTTAAAATCTTATTTTTTAGTTCAATTTGTTCACCCACAGTATTGTATGTGGTTCAATTTGTGGTTCAAAAATATAGAAGTCATTGAATTTTATGTTCACAATTGGGATTGATTTTACTGTTTCATTTTTTTCTGTGTAAATTAAAATCTAATTGCTCAATTTATATTTTCATTTCATGCACCAAGTTAAAATCTTATTTTTTAGTTCAATTTGTTCACCCACAGTATTGTATGTGGTTCAATTTGTGGTTCAAAAATTTGACTTCTTCATCTTCAAATGTGATATTACTTTTGTAGGGGGTGCGAACATTAATCAAATATTTCCTAGGGTAGTAGGGCATAGAAAAGGTTGGGAACCACTGAGTATGGAGGTATGAATTAGGACAACAGAGCAGAAGGAGGGATGACAGCCTTGCTTCAATAAATAAAGAAATACACTGAGTTATAAGAATCGCTCATGACTTACATTTTACAGATTTCAAGACATCTTTAGTGCATGGGATTTGCTATGCCCCCGGAATCCAGTGTCACTCCTTGAAGTCCATCAACGAGGTTTATTGCCAGCAAAATTCATTCAGTACGAGCAAGAATCAGGGCACACATCTCCATTCCCGGCCTGGCGTGCTAGCACAAGCGCCGCCCTTCCAGATCCGGATGTATATCGTTAAAGCTTCAAATAGTACAATAAAACAAATTAACACCATTAATGTATTACAATATCTTGCACTCATCCAACCGAAGATTAAAACATTGCATATAAGCATGAACAATCGTAATCGTCCAAGTAGGCTAGGTAACCCATTTTGCTTAACCCAAGGGTTGTTCCATTCTCAATGCTCCAGGCCCATAGTTGACTTCTCATCACCAATGCCCTCACCAGACTTCACCACAGGCTCTTGCTGATCCACAACCATACTTGAAAGCCTGGGAGAGCTCCTCTCCTCCGAAAGTTCTGGCCAAGGAGGCAACTGGTCCGCGTCCCAATGTATAGGCTCGCCCCCATCTAGATGTACCTGATACGACACTGGTCGGGTCTTCTTTGTCACTGTACCCCGCAGTCATGGATCCCCTTGCCCATGGTTCTTTGCAAACACCGTATCTTGAGGAACAAAACCACGATCTATCACCATAGTACTCTTTTTGGTTAAGCTCCATCAGACCACCTCCTTATTCTCGTCTCAGCAAGTAAAACTTCGGAATGCATTGGTTTTTGGAATAATTCTTGTGAATAGTTAGAAGTTTCCTTATTTTGTCTATCGCTAGCGCTAAGTTGTTGATCTCCGATTATGACCAGTTTATAATTGCACAGCTATACTAGAAAACCAGTACTGCAAGTTGGTTTATAGCTTTGATTTTGTTATTTGGAGAGAGGGATGACTTCGTAATTGGTCTTATTCTGTGTAAGTACTCTTTTCTGATTATTTTACGCATTTTTTTGTTTTACCTGGGGACCTTCTTCTCTTCCAAGGTATTTGAAAGATGCTTCATTTTTTAATTCCTGTATTGTTGTACTTTCATCAATTGAGATATTGTGGGGTTTTTTGGTTTTACCATATAGAAATGTGCATTTGACACATTTGTCAAGACCGAATTCCATTTGAATGTCCTGCGAGTAGCGCTTTACTAATTTAGGTTGATCTGCCAATTTGTTATCATTTCATGCGAAGAGTTTTAGATCATCCATGCACAGATGTGTCACCTTTCTAGGTTATTTGGTCATTTTCTGTTGCACATTAGATTGCATCCGTTTCCTTGTTCATTGATGAGGTTACTCTGTGGCTCCAGAGCCAAACAAAACAGGAGGTGGAAAGGCTGTCACCTTTTTAAGATACCAGGAAGTATCTTTACACCTGGGATTTCAATTTCTTTCCTTCCAAGTGAGGTAGTGTCAACGTTGTATTCTAGAGCGTCGTTGCTTTCTCTATCAGTGTGACGATTTGAGGTTAACTTTGTTTACTTGCATGCATTTTATAATCCATGAATGTGAGACACAATGAAACGCTTTTTTGTAATCCATCCAGGCTGTGGATAAGTTGGTTTGTCAAAGTTTTCGAGTATGGTCTTGTTTAATAACAAATTGTCTATCGTTCCATAGCATCCTCACTTACATCCTTTCTGTTCTGTCTCTATTGGTATGAGAAGAGTGTTGCCTTCTGTGAACCATTGATCCATTGGCTGCTCCCCATTGATGATTTTGTTTAATGCTTGAGCGTAGTGAGGGTGGAGAGCATGCAGTTGCTTTAACCAAAAGTTTGGGATCCCATATGGGCCAGGGCTTTTGAAGTTTGCCATCTTTGCAAATTGGTGTCTTATCTTTTCTGCATCAATTATTACTGGAGGCATTTCCTTGAGATGTTGTTTCTTCTCTTCCAGGTTTCGGATCCAATCTGCTTCTTTGTTGTGTTCTCTTCCGTCTTCGTATATCTCTTTTCAGAATTTTTAAACATCCTCTTTTTTTAGGGGGACTTGTCACATTTTGCTTGTTTCCGTCGTTCTCTGTATAACTTTTTCGGGTTGTTTTCGAACTGTCGATTTTGCTTTCTTCTGTTGTTGGCCTCATAGTTTGTTTTTATTTCCCCTGCTATCTGTTGGATTTGGAGCTTATTATGAGCAGCTAATGGATCTAGCTTAATATTTTTGATGTTGTATATCTTTTTTATTTGTCTGATTATTTTGAGCTTTGGACGTCTGTTTCTATTCTTGCATTGTTCTATTTGTCCCGTTTCCTTCCTCAGTTGGTCTCTCTGCTTCTTCAGTCTGTTTCCACGGTGGTGTTTCGTTTCTGGTCAGATTATCAGATCTGTTTTTTTTCGGGGGGGGGGGGGGGAGGAGGGGGGGTTGTTTGCCAGTTATTTTCTATTGGGCATACAGCGCTGCTGCAAAACTCACATCGTTAATTTCGCTTAGATTAGGTTATTCCCCTTTCTTGTGTGTTCAGTTATTTGTTGTTTTTTTATTCGGGTTATTCCCCTTTCTTGTGTCTTCAGTTAGTTGTTGTTTTTTTATTCGGTGAAGTTGTGGTCTTTGACCCCATATGTATGTGCCCTCATTCCATTGTGGCGTTTGTGGTAGTGCGGCATTTATATGTGACCAAATATTTATTATTGCCTCGTCAGTTTGTTCATCTCTTATTCTGATTTCCTCCTCTGCGAATATTTTGTGAAAGATGAAATTGCTTTTCTTTGAATTTAGTGTTACCCTATTGCAATTAACTTTGTCAGGGCACATTCTTCGGAATATCCGTTCCCAGGTGTTTGCACTCTTTCTCACGGCTTTTTGTCTGGCATACTCCATTGCCCACAATAAGGTCCATTTTTCCTTCTTTGTCCAGTTTTTCGTCTTCATGTTAATTCTCTCTTCTTGGGTAAATTTTAATTCTCTCTTCTGGCGTTCTTGGTTGTTGGTCATCTTCTCTTCTCTCCTGTGTGTATTCTTTCATGATCCCTTAAATATGACAATTTAATAAAGCCTTTAGGACACAAAGAACACTTGTGTGGCTTCTCTCCCATGTGCAGCCTTTGATGAATGTGTACATGTGATGATCGAATAAAGGATTTTGGATACAAAGAACGTGGCTTCTGTCCTGTATGTATTGTCAGATGAACCGTTAAATTTGATGATACATTAAAGGCTTTCGGACATAAATAACACTTGAAAGGCTTCTCATCTGTGTGTGTTCTTTGGTGACACTTCAAATGTGATGATCGAATAAAAGCTTTTGGACACATTGAACATTTGTAAGGCTTCTCACCTGTGTGTATTATTTGATGAACCCTCAAACTTGATGATTGAGTAAAGGCTTTAGGACACACAGAACACGTGTATGGCTTTTCACCTGTGTGTGTTCTATGATGAATGAGTAAATCTGATGATCGAATAAAAGCTTTAGAACACAAAGAACACTTGTGTGGCCTCTTTGCTGCATGTGTTTTTTGATGATTTTCTAAACTTGATTGAAAAAAGGCTTTAGGACACACAGAACACAGGTTAGGCTTCTCACCTGTGTGTGTTCTTTGATGAACGTGTAAAGCTGATGTACGAGCAAAGGCTTTAGGACACACAGAACACTTGTAAGGCTTCTCACCTGTGTGTGTTCTTTGATGAACGTATAAAACTGATGAACGAGCAAAGGCTTTAGGACACACAGAACACTGGTAAGGCTTCTCACCTGTGTGTGTTCTTCGATGATCCCTCAAATGTGATGATCTAAAAAAGGCTTTAGGACACACAGAACACTGATGTGGCCTTTTATCTGTGTGTATTCTTTGATGAATGTTCAAATATGACAATCTAATAAAGGCTTTCGGACACAAAGAACACTTGAAAAGCTTCTCATCTGTGTGTGTTATTTGATGAAGGTGTAAATATGATGATCGAGCAAACTCCTTCCCACAAGTAGAACACTTGAACGGCTTCTCGCCCGTGTGGAATGTTTGATGTAGTTTTAAAGATGACAGCGTGGAAAATGATTCGTCACACAAAGAACACTTGTGTTGTTTCCGACTTCCTTGGATATTCTTGAGGGTATCTGCGAAACATTTACAAGACACGCTGCTAAATGTTTCAGTTTCTTCATTGACTGTCTGTGTCATGTGACGATGGAAAACTTTGTGTGAAAACTGGGAACAGTTGGAACAAGATTCCAGTTTCATTTGTTTCTCTGTAAAGACAAGTCACAAAAATAATCAATAATTCACACAAAATTGTCCGTATTTGATAAGTATTTCCCAAGTTAATTGGAACATTGTCTTGATTTAAACATTCCTCCTGCAGGGAGAGGGTCCAGTTAGGGTTCAAAAATGGAAGAATTTTCTAACTGGCGAAATGAATCAGCCAGTTACTGAGCACACACAAACTACCTTAGCAAATATTGTCCCAGCGTTCTGAACAGTGTATGACAATCAGAGGTTTGTCCGACCAATATTAGCTTGTCTGTGCTTTCCATGCCTATTGACATTCTTCGATCAAATTCCATTGAATCCATCAATTGCTCTTCCCCATCCACCAGTCCCTCATACTTCAGATAAGCAGGCAGCATCCTCTTCCCTCTCTTCAGACCTTGAGAAAAATCTGACGTGGAATACGTCTTTCAATCCAGACAAATGTCCCACTCTCTGAAAGGAACGTGTGGCAAACCCTCCTATCTACTTTTGTTAACAATCCTCTTTAAACTCTTGGGTCTTATTATCAGCCATGATCTTTCCTCCAAAGCCGCCAAACCCTGTTGCTAACTGGGCACACTCCGTTGTATGAAGTCCTGTCTCCTATCCACTTACAAGGCCTTCATCTGCAGCTTGATGGAATACTGCCCTCCCTCCCCTATGGACTGGCTGCCCTGCCTCACACCTTATTCAACTTGGTACCATGGAAACAAAGGCCTTAAGACAATTATTGCATTCTCCCATAATGAAGCTGAGTCTATGGGTCTATCACTTCACCAACACAGACAAGTCGGAGGACTCTCTGTATTATACGGCCTTCTTTCTGGTCTTCTTCCCATCCCCCCCACCCAGGCTTCTCTGCAGGGCGCACGAGGTCCACTATTAACCACCTTCTGGTGAAACTCCCAAAATTCGGAATCACTGCTCACCTACACTCACTCATTCATTGTTCTTTTTCCCCACCTGTGGAATCAACATCCACATTCTTTTCAATATCATTATTCTATCCAGCTCTTCAAGACAGCTGTCAACCACTAACAGATCATCCACCATCCAAAACATGCTCTTTTCTTCCTCCACCCCCAAGCCCACCTTGTTCGAAATTTTCAGTTTTTCCTTCCTGTGAATCTCCTTCTGTATCCATATTGACAACCCCGTGAATCCACCCCGACCCCTCTTTCCTCCCCACTTGCCGTTTATTTATTCAAGTCGCCCTCTATTTTATCCTGCAACCCTGGCGTTTTTCCTTTTCTTTTTTTCTTTTGTATACAGAAACGAGACGCATGCAAAAGCCAACACATTAAACATAAAACCATGCACAGACACATAAAACATACAATGAAGGCAGCAGGAAACAAGAGGGGGAGAGAGAGGGGAGCACACAAGCACAACAACAGGAGAGAACAGGGACGTCGGTAGATCTGTGGAAGGGAGAGGGCTGGGGAAGGGGGGGCGGTACACGGTATAAAGCAAATGAACATGACTAGGAATTGCAGGAAAGAATTTGGAGATTGAAAGAGGCAGATTTGGAGTGTATTAACAGGGGTAGGAAAGATCAAGGTTTTGGATGGAGGAAGATAAGAGATGGTGGTGAACAGCTGTTTTAAAGACCTGGAGGGAGGAGTGGGATTTAAGAGAGTGAGGAAGTTTGTTCCAGAGGTGGGAGTAAAGAGGAATGAAAGAGTGAAGGTGAGCAGTGAGTCTTGATTTTGGCAGTTTCACCAGAAGAAAGTTGCTGGCAGATCTTGTGTGTCCTAAAGTAATATTTAGGGGACAGAGCACAGACAGAGCAGGGGGAGCAAGGCCGGAGAGGAGTCGATAAAAGACAGAAAGACCACCAACCTGCCTGCGGTGAGCGATTGATAGCCCCTCAGAATCAGCTTCATTGCAGGAGATTCCAATGATTCTGAATGCTTTGGTTTCAACAGCGTGAAGCCAAGCTAGGTGTGAGGCAGGAGCACCAGCCGAGCGGGGAGAACAGTATTCCACTGAGCTGCGGATGAAAGCTTTGTATGTGGCGAGGGGCTCAGAAGTGCCCAGAAAGGACCTCGCATGACGGAAGATGCCCAGTCGGCAACTGGCTTTGGATGTGTCGAGGAAATTGAAAGCAAAATAATTATTCTACGGTGTTTTCTGAGAAGGAGAGAGAGTCGGCGAATTATCGCCAGCATCCTGACCAGATTATTTTGTTTCTCACCGAATCAAGATAGAAATTGTGCCCTTTCATGGTTATCATGGTTGGTAAATCATTTTGGTGCAGTTTTAATAAAGGTACTGTAATATTTCTTAATAAATAAAGGGATCTAATCCTTTGTTATGGCCACAAGGTCATACCCATTTTCCTAATCCTATATATATATAATTATATTGTTAGGAATTTGGGCAGTGATTGTAGATCAAAATAGAGCTGAATAGGTAACATGCTTCGAGATGTCGCGGTAAGGACAACTACCTGTAATAAGTTCTTCATGTGTAGGTGTTTTGTCGGGTAAGATGTATAATTGTGAATCTACCAGGAGATTCGTGTGTTAAGTAGTGTCGGGATTAATGAGTAGAGCCCTTGTATGTCTCACCTGGTTAGTCAAACCTCTGTCCATATTGGCACTGCGCACCATTTAGACACTTAGTTAGGATCCCTTAGTACAACACTAATAACGCCCTCCCCCCTGACATGACAAAGGAAGAAATCAGGCCAGGACACCGCCGATAATGGCCGCCACCATTTGCACCTCCGAGAGGCCTATCCACCTCGCATAGCACATGCTATGACCACGGAGTAGGGGATGGGAGTGAGAGTGGTGCAGTGGGCGTACACCAGGCGAGCCGGCGAGTCGGAGGAGGCTCTGATTGGTTCGCAGCGCGCCGGGGCTGACGTCACCGGCCGGGGATATTAACGGGGGCCAGACGCCATTTTGAGCAGTTGATGAACGAGCGCCGAACGCCAGTTGGTTCGCAGTTGAGTTGAGCAGGAGGATTGGCAGTCGAGTTGAGCAGGAGGACTGGCAGTCAAGAAGGGAGGAGAGTTCAGAAGAGGCAGTGACAGTCCCGGTGCGATTTTGAGGCAGTCGAGAAGAGAGGAGAGTTGCGCAGAGTTGAGCAAGAGGAGTTCGTTTTGAGCAGTCGAGGAGAGAGGAGAGTTCAGATCGGAGATCCTGAGACGAGTTGCAATTGTCGAACGCCAGAGGTCAGATCAGAGATCCCAAGCAGAGCCCGAGTTGATACGCGAAGTTGACACCCAAGGAGTTGATCCAGCGCAGTTGCTGAACGCCATTGCAGATCGCAGTGCGCTGATCGCAGTTGGATTCCTGGCAGTGCAGTTCAGAGATCCCGACCCGAGCTGGGCTGAGGTGTAGCCCGAGTGGAGCTCGCTGTCCTGCTGTGGGACCTCGTGGTGCTTTGGAGCTTGGTGCACAGACCTGGTGTGCAGCGGCGAGGGCATTGAATCGGGCCTAGCGGGGTGTGCGAGGCGGACGGAGGATTCTTCCAGGCCGGGAATTGAAGACAAGACAGCTAAGACCGAGCTCCGCGTACCCAATTACATAACGGACGTTTTTATTTTCGTATTCATCTCCCTCATCTCGTGTTTGAAATCTGTTGTGTGTGGGATCCCAATTTAGTTACCTTAGGTTTATAGTCACATTTTCCTGTCCTGCCTATTTCATTTGAATAAACCCTTGTATTATTTTCTTGTACAAATACCTGAACGCAGTTTCCTGGTTGCTTTGAATAGATAAGGCTGCGGGGGCTCTCGTCGCTCCCCTCCATCCCACACGCTTGGGGTGCTTTTGGTTTTGGAATCCGCCATTGAGTTTTCGCCTCAGCAGTTAAAGCATTCGCGATCGGCATCCGCCAGATATTAATTTCGGCGGTTGCACGACTATATATATATATATATATATATATATATATATATGTACATATATGTATATATATATATATATATATATATATATATATATATATATATATATATATATATATATATATATGTACATATATGTATATATATATATATATATATATATATATATATATATATATATACATATATATACATATATACAGACTTGGCATTTAATATGGAATATCTTTTTTTTTCTTGACTTGGGTTTACTTTCTTAACTCGGTATATCAATCTGGTGAGTTTCTTTTACACTTTGGTGATTTATTTGTTAAAAGAACCATGTCACTGATTGTCTGTCGCAGCAAGAAGTCAACAACAGGATTATATCACAGGTGGCGTGGCAAAATGTACGGACAGGTGTATTTGTTGATTGGCTTCATAGTCGGGTATACAAGGGTTGTTGCGTTCTGTATTAGTGGAAAACAACTGCTGCACATCTCCAAAAGTTATTGCCGCTTCCTCTGGAGATGGTCCGTCAACTCGACAATGCTGTTTGTCATGGAGTGGTGGCTTTACGAAATTACGGCATGAAACAGCGTGCTATTGCTTGGCAGTATGGCATCACCCAAGGTCAGGTGTCAAAGATCCTGAAACGAAATGCTCAGAGGGGTGTCCCTACTCCAATACCGAGGCCAGGACGTCCCCGCAGAACCACAAGGAGGGATGATCGCCAGCTGCACCGGTTAGTCCGCAATGGCCGTACCAAGTCAGCTAATCGGCTTAGTTCCCCGAGTAGTTTTAGTTTTAGTTTTAGTTTCCCTAATTCCCCGAGTGGCAGCAACTGACAAATGTGCCTGTATCCAGAAGGCTAGTCAACCAACGACTGGTTCAAGCAGGCTATCGTGCCAGGCGTCCCCTGAGAAAGCCACGCCTGACCAGACAACGCCAGCGCCGATTGCAGTGGGCCAGAGAGCACCGTCAATGGCAGCCAGGACACTGGAATCACGTGATCTTCAGTGACGAGTCTAGATTTCTGGTCTATCGTCAAGATGGCCGCGTCCGAGTGCACAGACAAGTGCATGACGCCTACAACAAAGATTGTATAGTGCCAATAGTCCAAGCTGGAGGTGGTGGGGTGACCGTTTGGGCTGCTTTTCATGCAGGGGGCAAAACTGACCTGGTTGTTCTGAATGGAAACCTGAACCAGTTCAAGTACAGGGCCATTCTGGAAGAAACATTGCTTCAATTTGCTCATGCAGCCTTTCGAGGAAACTTTGTCTTCCAAGATGACAATGCACAGCCTCATCGTGCTCGCATGATCCAACACTTTCTTTCTGACCGTGGTGTAGAGCATATGGAGTGGCCTGCCATGTCCCCGGATATGAATCCGATTGAGAACTTGTGGGCAGAATTAACGCATCAAATCGACCACTTGGACCAGCAGCCGACCTCTGTGCGTGAATTGCAGCAGGCTATTGTCACTGCATGGCAAGCGATTCCAGTCCAAACCTTGGCCAATCTCGTGAACAGCATGCCTCAACGTGTACGTGCTCTCCTGAATGCTCGTGGGGATTACACGAAGTACTGAACTGTAATTTTACTGTCCGTAATCCCAGTCGTAATTTAACTTTTGTTTTTGTTAAAAAAAAATTTGGCTAATGTGCAAAATAAAGAGATACTTCTGGAAAACGTACAGAAGTTTAACACAGTACTGTCCATGAATTGAGTTCGATATCAGTTTACATCACTTTCAAGGATCAATTTATTTGTTTCGAAATGTCAAATGTGGTTTTTGTTTCTTTTAAAGGTCACATTAACAAAATCTAGAATAATTTCAACATAATTCCAATGAAATTTTGGTTCTAAGAATCTTGAAAAGTAAGTTCACCCCCACAAAAAAAATATTCCATATTAAATGCCAAGTCTGTATATATTGTTGCGGAACCCAACGTCGGCCTCTGTTCCCCTTATCGAGGGGGGATTAGTCCCCTCGTTTATGACTGACCGACGTGGTCCCTGACGCTGTACAGCGACCTCCGGAAAGGCCGGTGGCACAGCCCCGTTCGTACCGTGGACAGATGTTAATTGCCGAGCGGTTTTAAGCAACCGCGGCACGAATTATTAACAATGACTAGACCCGATCCTGAAACGTTGGCCAAATCATGCCACAGGTATTCAATTTGGAAAAGACAAAGACGAAGGATGTAAGGGAAAGAAAGGCAAGGTAGGAAGAACAAATCTAATTGATTATTATTATTTACAAATCATCAAAAGAAACCAAGGAAGAAGGAAGGATAATAAAATAATGCAGAAAGAGGGACGGACCAGAAGGACACAGTGAAACTCTAGCTTAACTAAACAGGCTTAACTAAAACCCCAGGACAAGACACACAGAACAAACTCACGTACACAGAAGGATGGAATGGCAGGAATGGTTTGGGACGGCAGAGGAGGGTCCAGGCAGATGGTAGGCGTCGAGGTCCAGCTCCAAGCGCGCGCTCCGATCCACGCTTTTGGGGTCGAGGCGAAAACCCAGCAAACACAGCTCCGCTTCGGCTGGCAGCGAGGAGCCGGCAGCTCCACGTAATCGGTTTCACACCGGCAGCGGTCTCACGTGTCCTCCGCCTCCTGCGCTCAACCTCACTGCTCCTCCTCCACTGAACTGATCAACTCCACTCAACTCTCTCCCGGTGGACTGCCAACTCTCTGACGCATCTGGACTCATCTGCCGTATCTCTCCCAAAATGCTTGCGCGGGCGTTTATATATCGCCTCCGGCGATCAAGCCGCCGGCCTCCAGGACACGCCCATCGGTGAGGTCGCCTCGGCCCCGATTTGTCGCGAGGGCTCGCCGATCCCGCCCTTAGAGGAGGCGTTGGCAAGGCCACGCCTTATTCCCGGCGCTGGGCCGACTCCTCCCACCTTCGGCTCCGAGATGACCTCGTGCTCAATGGAGTTTGGGGTGATTCGAGCGAGCCCCAGCCAAAGGGCAGCGAACGCTGCCGGCAATTGCGTTTTGGGGGCAATTGAAAGGGGATTCTACCTTATTTGAATTCGGTGCAATGCAGTGTTAACTAGTGGGAACAGAGCCTTAACCTACATAGAATAATGAGATAACTGTATAGAAGGATATATGATTGGCTACGTGATTGTATATGGAACAACCACGGGCACGACCTTTGACCTTTATACACAACACATGGAGGAAGGAGGGTGATATCTTACAACAATTTCATTGCACTTACAACTATAATAAAAACTACAACACCATTCTCAAATCCACAACAATATATTATGTAAGGGATTTCAGTCGAATCCCAGGCTAATGGGGGCAGTATGACGCATTTCTCTCTCAAAGCTAATGTCTGACTGTCTCGATTTGAGAAGCTGTTGATAAACATCCTTCATTGACCCTGTGGCGACATTCCTTCCCCATGAGCTCCCTACCTGCCAGATCTTGCTCCCAGGGACAGTCTGTGTAACCAAGGACATGTTTAAGTTCCCGTGTTCTTTGAAGAAAGTATATCAAGACAAATGTAAGTTGAAATGCCCTGAGTTGATCTTGGGGCTGACTGTGTGATGTTATTTTCCTGAAATGGCGTTACTGGCCGAATTCCGATTTCCTCCCATGCATGTCATCCCTATCTCTTAATAAACCTCTTGTACCTTGGTCCGAGTTGAGACAAGCTGCTTATAGCCTGTGGAAAAGATAAAACCCACTACAAACTTGGCGACGAGGATGGGAACCGCCTGGGGGAGAGAGGGTCGGTGTCATTGCTGGGTTGTGGCAAGTCGTCCGGGTGCCGACTAGATGTTGAGAATTTTCTCGGTAACGATAAAGCACTTGCCACAATCAAGTAAAAGATTCTGTCCTGGCGTTACCTCCGGCGCGGATGAAAGGTAAACGGGACGGTCACGGTACACAGATCTGTTAAAGATAAGGGTGGGTACAAGTGGCTTGGGAGTGCTTCAATGATGCAGCTTTGAGAGACAAGCTGGGCACTCAGGAAGGTCCGACGGGAGTGTCAAAATGAACGCGTCGGAAGTGTCTCTTTATGGGACAAGAAATTTCTTGTATACTGGACGCACGCTGCACTCTGCCAGGAGGACCCGAACGACGGCAACACCGTAAGGGTATTGCCGTGCGCCCGTCAGTTGGGGGGGGGGGCGGATAAGGGCACCCCCTTTTGCACTAACTGGTTGCGGAGTAAGGGAAGATTACCCGCGAGAGGGGTAACAGAGGAGGAACATCTGGAGATGGATGGGAAAAAAGTGATCATTAGATCTCGGGTATACTGAGTAATTCAGCTGGTAGGCTGAGGAATGTCTCCAAGAGGGTCGATCGGGAAAGGCTAGTTTGAGAGGGAGCTGTGAAAATGCGCAGGATACCATAAGATAAATGTGAAAATATGCTGCCGGCAGCACGATAAGTGATTAACCCCTTTTAGGACAAGATATCAAGTTGGATCGGGCATTCAAACATTAAAAGAGACTTTGCAGGCCAAAGAGTTCCAGGTGAGCAGCGTTCCAGGTGAGTCACGAAAGAAGACACGTGCTACACAGAGGAAGCCCCCATGAAGTCCCCACAAAGCAGGAGAGGAGACGTGAAGTCACATAAAGCCAATCGTGGAGACACGTCTGGGAATCAGGTACGAGACATTGATGCATGCATTTGGAAGTTAGCCAATAAAATGGATCTGTGTGGGATGATGTGCTTTGGATCTCTGGGATATGATAAATCGTCAAAGGTCTGAGGGGTTTCAGCAGTCAGAATGTATATTAAATGGGTGTTGATTTTATTTGAAGAAAAATAAGAACAGTTTGGTTGAATAAACATATTCTCGTGTGCTGGTTAACGCGTCCGAATATGTTAAGCGTCGGATTGAGGTTGGCCGTATGTCGGACTAAGGTCGGCTGCAGGGTGGATTGAATGAACGCATTTTGGATAATGCGATTCTATTTGTAGTGCGAGATGGTTTTCAGGAGGGAGTCGTGATCGCTCTCGGAGCGCCGGGGCGAGCGGCCGTCGACTTTTGAGAAAGAAATTCGGCGAACGCACGGACAGCTTGGTTGCCATTGGCAACGTGCCATGAGCCAGCAGGGGAGCAGGGAATCGCCAAAAGAAATACATGTGCGTTCGTCCGCTGTGGCCTCGGAATAAATTTGTGTGTTTAGAACTCAGATACACGATCGTGCATTGGGTTGACATTGGCCGCGTATTCAAATTACGCATTGAACGCACTGTATGAAGCGCTAAGTACAGTGTGCAGTGGAGTTTCTCATCTGTACTGATGTTTATGTTTGAGCTCTGGCTATTCATGTTAATTGGATGACGTTTGGGAAGGGTGCACTGAGACGCGAGGAGCATGGTGCGGTTATGCATACGTAATACATCTCGGAGATGCCGTGTTTTAGCGCACCTGACAATGGCTTCATGGTTGCAAATAAGTATCACGCGCGCTGTGAAGATTGTAATGAGCATGCGATAATACAGTATGATTAACATACCGCGTCTGATTAACAGACGGAAGCCTCTCCTCAGTGAAAAAAACGTGAAAGCCTGCTTGAAGTTTGCAAAAAAGCACCTAAAGGACTCTCAGACTGTGAGAAACAAGATTCTGTGGTCTGATGAAACCAAGATTGAACTGTTTGGCTTCCGTCTGGCCACTCTGCCAAAAAGCCCAGATCGGTAGAGTGTTGCAGTGATGGTTGTCCTTCTGGAAGTTTCTCCCATCTCCACACAGGATCTCTGGAGCTCAGCCAGAGCGACCATCGGGTTCTTGGTCACCTCTCTTACCAAGGCCCTTCTCCCCCGATTGCTCAGTTTGGCCGGGCGGCCAGCTCTAGGAAGAGTCCAGGTTGTTCCAAACTTCTTCCATTTAAGAATTATGGAGACCACTGTGCTCTTGGGAACCCTCAATGCAGCAGAAATGTTTTTGTCGGCTTCCCCAAATCTGTGCCTCGACACAATCCTGTCTCTGAGCTCTGCAGGCAGTTCCTTCGACCTCATGGCTTGGTTTTTGCTCTGACATGCATTGTCAGCTGTGAGACCTTATATAGACAGGTGTGTGCCTTTCCAAATCATTGTCCAATCAATTGAATTTACCACAGGTGGACTCCAATCAAGGTGTAGAAACATCTCAAAGATGATCAAGAGAAATGGGAGGCACCTGAGCTAAATTTCAATTGTCATAGCAAAGGGTATGAATACTTATGTCAATGTGATATTTCAGTTTTTTCTTTTTAATAAATTTGCAAAACTTTCTAAAATCCTGTTTTCTCTTTGTCATTATGGGATATTGAGTGCAGATTGATGAGGGAAAAAATGAATTTAAACGATTTCAGCATGAGGCTGCAACATAACAAAATGTGAAAAAGTGAAGGGGTCTGAATACTTTCTGAATGCACTGTATGTATATATATATATATATTGTAACGATTTTGAGAAGTGTAACGGGTTTTGAGAAGTGTAACGGGTTTTGAGGAGTGTAACAATTTTGGAGGAAGGGTAACGGATGTGAAGAGTATGGTTTTGGTATGGTAACATCCTGGTAATGTAAATAATGGTCGCAGCCGTCCTCCTAATTAATTTCATAGAACATACACGCAGGTCACGATATATCTTTTAAATAGTGTATTTCCTTATTCCATGTAGGCTAAGTATGTGTTTTCCACTAGATTGACTTTGCATTGTATCAAACAAAATAAGCGTAGGCCCTTCCAATTTCCCCAAAACCTCCCTTCCATTTGCCTTCCGCATTTTGGTCGGTTTTTCTCTTCAACCACCATTGGCCACGAGGTAAGGTTGGAGAAGAAAGGCGTGGCTCCACCTCGTCAGAAGAGGGCAGGAGTGAACCGGCCCTAACAGCCAATCAACACCGCGGTGAGTGACCCGGTAGGCGTGCCCTCGGAGCCGGCGGCTTAATTCCGCCGGAGGTGATAAAAGCGACTGCAGGGGACTGCTTTAGGAGTCCAGATGAGAGATGACTGGAGATGACTGGAGAGGAGCAACGAGGCTGCACCAGAGAGAGGCCTTGAGAGATACGCTGGGGGATGACCTGGAAGAGGAGCGCAATCCACCGCAAGCCCTACCTACCTACCTACCTACCTACCTACCTGCCTGCCTGCAATACCCCCCTGTCGTTGGAGAGACGCGCTGAACGGAGGGAGACGGCTCCACCCCAGGAAGAGGAGCAGGTGTGCCGAGCCAGCGCGTGACGGCCGCGGATACGCGACGGAGGTTTTCCCGCCAAAACCGCGAGGGGTGCTGCGGCCTCCGACTTTGCCTTCCTCTCAAGCAATCAACCTCGAGCCATTACCTGCCTGCAATATCCATCGTGTGAGTGTGAACGTCCTGTCCTACTCGTTTGTCTTGGGGATTAAGTAAATGAAATAGAATAAGTTAACAATGCACTGTGTGACTGCTCTTTTCCATCTATTGCTGTAAATAATATTGGTCGCTCTAAAATATTGCTTGTGTGTGTATAATAAATCTGTTCTTCCTCCAAACTCTGTCTTTCTTCTCTCTTCTTCTCTTTCGGTCGCTTTAGAGGTTTCCCAATTGAATATCTGTAGCGCGATTAGTCAACGTTCGGTTGGAATCGGGTTCTAATCGGGGAGTAACTGTTCGGACGCGGTTAAATACACCACCGCTCGGTCAATATAACATCTAAAAACCGTGTCTGTAACAATTGGTGTCGAGGAGTCGGATTCGGACCCGGGACTAAATTTGTTAGGCCCAAATTTAAAAAAAAAAAATCTTGGTCAAAATTACGAGCTGCCAAAATTGTGTTGTTTTATAAAACCCGAATTTTGAGATCGCGCCATGGACAATCAAGGCGATCGGATGTCGGTGGGGGAGATAGACGGGTTAGGGGTAACCCAGGAACCAGGGGAAATGTATGTGGAAGAAAGGGAGGAGGAGAGCAATGAGGAGGCGGTTGAGGGAGTAGCAGGCGTGCAAAATGGCGTCCTCGCGCACGTGGGTGTAGCGGCACCAAATTTTGCCACGCCCGCGACAGTAGCAGCGCCGCCGTTGGATTCGGACCTTTTGTTGCTACAAATCGGTGCCCTTATGGACAAAATGAGGGACGAAGCAAGGGCTGATAGTGCGAAAATGGAAAGCAGAATGATGGGGGTAATGAGGGACGAAGCGAGGGGTACCGGTGAGGGGTTAGACAATAATTTTAAGGAGTTAGACAAGAAATTTGAGGGGTTAGACAATAATTTTAAGGAGTTAGACAAGAAATTTGAGGGGTTAGACAATAATTTTAAGGAGTTAGACAAGAAATTTGAGGGATTAGACAATGGGATAGAAGGGGTGAAAAATGGGTTAATGGGGGTAGAAAACAGAATGGCCGCTCAAGAGAATCAGTTAGAGGGGGTGAAAAATGGGTTAATGGGGTTAGAAAATAGGATGGAGGACAAATTGCGGGAAATGGGGGAACAATCCGCCCGGGAAATCGAACAGATGGGGAACCAGATGGAGGAAATACGAAGAGGGATGAGTGAGGAGGTCTCGGGGCTACGCGAGGAGGTAAAGCGAGGCGAAAAGCGTATCGAGAAAGAGGTGAGAAATAATACGGCAAAGTTACAAGGGGGAATAGAAGATCTGACGGAGGAGGTGGAGCAGCTGACAGAGGGACAAACTAAGTTAGTGGAGCAGGTTCAAAAGAACACGGCGGTACTAGGAGGGTTAAAGGCGACACAAAAAGAAATTAAAAACGAATTAATAGCGACGCAGAGGCAATGTCAGATGGTACGGGAGGAACTGACAATGAGGGTGGAAGAGGTGACAGAAGCAATGGAGACGAAGGACCGGGAGGTAAGGACGCACGTAGAAACGGTCACGGTAGCCTTAGAGGACGAACTTGAGGAGACGCACCGAGAAATAAAAGAGGTTAAACAAAAATTAGAGGAAGTGGGAGAAGAGGTGAGTGAAATTAAGAAGGGACGGACAGAAACTAAGAGAGAAATCCGGGAGGAGGTGATGGAATGTGTACAAGGTCTGTGTTCAAATCAGGATGTGATGCTCACTAACCAAATAAAAAGTTTGCAGGTGGCAAAGGAGGTGCGACGAGGTATGGAGGTGAGTGGCAATGTACATGATGTGAGGGGAGATTCAGTCGGCTTGGGGATTGGTTTGGATCCGGGTGTTCGTGAAAGGCCGTTGGTGAGGTGTGTGACAGGACAGGTGTGCGAAAAAAGGGGTGTGCGAGAATGTCCGACCATGGGGTGTGTGAGGAAAAAGTGCACGCCGAGGAGTGAGTGTGCCGTCAAGAGTGAATTGGTCAAAGCGCGTGTGCGAGGGAGCACAGGGAAGCGCGGTGTGGTGAGTGTTACGGAGGAAGTAACGAAAAAGTGTGCGCGGGAGGACGCGCGAGAAAGGTGTGTAACGGACGGGTGCATGGGGAAAGCGCATGCTGTCAAGAGTAAGGGAGAATGCATGCCTGTGGTGAGTGTTACGGAGGAAGTAACGAAGAAGTGTGCGCGGGAGGATGCGCGAGAAAGGTGTGTAACGGACGGGTGCATGGGGAAAGCGCATGCTGTCAAGAGTAAGGGTGAGTGCGCGACTGAGAGTGGAGGTGAGAGTAGTGAGAGTGAAACGGAGCGTGAGCTGGTTGTGATAGGTGAGCGAGGATGTACACCTGGGATGGAAGGATGCACACCTGGAATGGTAGAGCGTGAGTGGGAATGCACGCTGGAATTGGTAGTGAGACACGTGGTTGGGTGTGCGGGTGAGAGCACACCTGTGATTGTCACAAAGGAGGTGACCGAGGAGGGGGCGCGAAGCGGTGTATTGGTGAGGTGTGCGAGCAACGAATGTGTGCCAAAGTGTTCGGTGGTCAGGTGTGTGACCAAGTCGGTGAGCGGAGTGAGTGTACCGAGGTGTGAAAGAAAAGGTACGAGGAGAATGGGAACGGCTGCATGTATGAGCAAGAAAGAGGTAGCGTATGCATGTAAGCCTGCAGGTGAAGCGTCGACGGTAACCGGGTTAAAGGTTAGGTCGACTTTTAGCCGGATCGGGCCCTCGGTGCGTGCCGGGCTTCGCGTGCCGCGAGAACCAGCGGAGATCCGAGCCACGGCGGGTTCGAAAGGACCGCCGTGCGCGATCCACGCTGGGCCTCGCGTGGAGCGGCCGCGTCCGGGCTCCACAAGGCGGAGCGGGCAGCTCGATAGGAAGGGTCGTCATGGCGACCACTTTCTATTGAGACGTGCCGGCAGGTCGAGATCGGGACATTGGATGGCTCCACGCCGAAGTGGTGCATGGGATCTCGGCCCGGGTAAGCCTCCGTCCCTGCCCCGAATGCGGGACGTATCCAGCCGCTGAAAAAAAAAAAAAAAACGACCCGCGTTCATTGCTCGGCTGTACGAAGCCGGGCTGTAGATGTGAATTGGCGCACCGAGAGGATGTAATAAGTAGACGGGTGATGTGAATTGGCGCACCGAGAGGATGTAATAAGTAGACGGGTGATGGTGATAGTGATAGTAGTGATTTGAAACGAAATTTAGAAAAGTGAATAGAATTGGCAGTAAATGGAAAATTTTTGAATTGTTGGATTTGGACGAGCGAAATTGGTAGTGAGAGACCCCCGATGTGGTGGGATGGCAAATCCACCATCCCTCACAGGTGGGGGCAAATGCGCTATAGATTATGGGGTTTATGGCAGTGAAAACGAGCCAGGGAGGGCTTGGATAATGATAGGGATCTAGCGAAGATGACCTTAGGTAACGATAAGGTTAGTTAGTGACTGATACCTGTAGTGGGGACGCAGGTAGGTTAGTGTGGTTGATAATGACGTGGGAGCGCAATAGTTTAAAGGGACGACTGGGAAGCGCAAGTTTCAGAGGGGAGGAGTTAGCTGAGATGATGCCGTGTGTGGAAGAATGGAACAGGTGTGATTGCACAGGTGTGCAACTGAACAGGTGTGTGGAGCAGTGTATGAGGGAGTAGTGGTGATTGCGTGTTGTGTTGACCAAATGGTCCAGGAAGAAAGGAGGGTGCAGGTGGCACCAGGTATGATTGCACAGGTGTGCAACGACAGGTGAATGAAGAACAGGTGTGATTGCACAGGTGTGCAACTGAACAGGTGTGTGGAGCAGTGTATGAGGGAGTAGTGGTGATTGCGTGTTGTGTTGACCAAATGGTCCAGGAAGAAAGGAGGGTGCAGGTGGCACCAGGTATGATTGCACAGGTGTGCAACGACAGGTGAATGAAGAACAGGTGTATGTGGCTGTGTGGAATAAATGGTAGTGTGGAATATCTGGAGTATTGGAATGGATGGTCGTGGAGTGAGTATGGTGGAAATTGTGGAGTGGAGTGGATGGTGCGAAGGTGTGAATGGGGGAAGAGTGGACCCCCATCACGGATACCCGGGGCGGGTAGTGTAAGTGTTAGGTAGAGGGTATAGGTAAATTGTAGTTGGATATTGGCATCTGTGGTGCGGGTGACAGAATGGTATGTGGATGGGTGCGTTGGTGTTGTGGAAATGGCTGGGCGTGTAGCCTGTTAGTGTGTGTAGTTGGTTTGGGCACTCCACCACTGTAAGGATGTCGGCCAGGTGAGGCCGCAGGTGGGCTCTGGGAGCCGGTAGTAGTTGTGTGGATGGGGCCCGAGGATCCGGAGGACGGACCCGGGTAGCCCAGTGCCAGAGGGCACCAAGGGGTGACAGAGCCAGGAGAGGGGCTGCCCCCAGTTAGATAGGTTAGGGTGAGGAGCTAGGTAAGCTCGGGTGGCAACTACAGTGGTGGAGGTGTGCAGGTGGGTAGACCTGTTGGGAGAGGTACACGTCGCAGCCCAGAAATTGTGCTAGAGCACCGGGAGATGAATCGGGGGAGTGAGACCCCAAAATTGAGAAGCACCACAGTTTGGTCAATGGGAATTGGTTTTTAAAACCACATAGAGTAAGATTGCCAATGGATTGGCAGGGAAAGACCCCGGGTAGTGTAAAGTGTGTTAAAGTCATTTAGAGAATAGTTAGGATGAAGGATCTCCTCGCACCATCTGCATCCACTCACCTGAGGTGACAGGTACTCCACACCATGCCATGTTTTGATTATTTTTTATGATGCAAATGTTTGGATTGTGAGACGCATCATGACGTGGGTGTGACATTGTGCTTTGATGTTCCATCTCTGCCTCCTTATGAGGATTGATGATGAATTTGATGATGGCAAATTTTGAAGTAGAGGGATTGTGGTGACGAATTTGGTATAAGGGAAATATGGGGAAGACGTGACAGTAGTGACGAATTTGTAAATGGGTAGATTTTGTAAATATGGGGTAAGAGCAAGGGTAGTGTAGGTGACAGGGGGGTGACGTACGGTAGGGACGAGCTTTCTCACTTCGCCCTCCGTACGCATTTCACCTTGCATTGCCTTGTTTGACGTGTACCCTTGTGACCTTACCCCTCGCTCAATTGTCTTTCTTTTGTCTCCCACATGACCTGTGCGCCATTGGGTGCCGAGGGGAGCGTGCGTGAGGTGGCCATTGTGCGCCCGAGATTCCCAGAACCAGCACGCATTGCGTTGATGTACCACTTTATGGACCGCTGTTCGGCGGCCAAGTACCACTTGATGGACCCCAGGTTCTGGGGCAGAGCACCTCTGTTGGAGACCGGCCATAGTGGCCAGGGAATCTTGCTTGCGGACCTCGGTAAGGTGGCACCTATGCCAAACAGGTGGACCACCCTTAGTTGGCCCTGAGGCCCTAAATAAAAATGGACACAAGTTGTGTTTTTTTTAGTATGTCCAAATAGGCCGCATGAAGCCAGAAGACGTCGGGAAGAACATCGGCCCAGCAGAGAAGGAGAAGACCACCACCAGTTGTTTTGTTGTGTTTATTATGAACCATGGTAACCGCACCGGATGGTGTTTTTGGGTGCTTTGGTGGTATTGGTACTGGTACTGGTGCATCGATGCAATGCGTGCTGTCTCCTCCCTCCCAACAGGAATTTCTTTCTCTTGTTCCCTAAAAAGAAAAGAAAAAAACACACAGGTCCTGGGTTGCGTTGTAAATAAGAAATCACGTCATTGTAAATAATGCTCCCCACCGTAAATGTATAGTTGCAGAATAATTCCGTAATTCGGTTAGCTGTGGGCTTGAGTCTGTTAGACAGGATGCAATGCAATAGGGGGACATACTTATTTGTGTTTTAAAATTGTCACACTCAGGGTCAGGTTAATTGTAGAGGGAATTACACCTACATGTCACACTCAGTTAAGTCTAGTAGGCCTGAGGACGTGCCTGAAGAAAGGAGGGTGCAGTGTAACGATTTTGAGAAGTGTAACGGGTTTTGAGAAGTGTAACGGGTTTTGAGGAGTGTAACAATTTTGGAGGAAGGGTAACGGATGTGAAGAGTATGGTTTTGGTATGGTAACATCCTGGTAATGTAAATAATGGTCGCAGCCGTCCTCCTAATTAATTTCATAGAACATACACGCAGGTCACGATATATCTTTTAAATAGTGTATTTCCTTATTCCATGTAGGCTAAGTATGTGTTTTCCACTAGATTGACTTTGCATTGTATCAAACAAAATAAGCGTAGGCCCTTCCAATTTCCCCAAAACCTCCCTTCCATTTGCCTTCCGCATTTTGGTCGGTTTTTCTCTTCAACCACCATTGGCCACGAGGTAAGGTTGGAGAAGAAAGGCGTGGCTCCACCTCGTCAGAAGAGGGCAGGAGTGAACCGGCCCTAACAGCCAATCAACACCGCGGTGAGTGACCCGGTAGGCGTGCCCTCGGAGCCGGCGGCTTAATTCCGCCGGAGGTGATAAAAGCGACTGCAGGGGACTGCTTTAGGAGTCCAGATGAGAGATGACTGGAGATGACTGGAGAGGAGCAACGAGGCTGCACCAGAGAGAGGCCTTGAGAGATACGCTGGGGGATGACCTGGAAGAGGAGCGCAATCCACCGCAAGCCCTACCTACCTACCTACCTACCTACCTACCTGCCTGCCTGCAATACCCCCCTGTCGTTGGAGAGACGCGCTGAACGGAGGGAGACGGCTCCACCCCAGGAAGAGGAGCAGGTGTGCCGAGCCAGCGCGTGACGGCCGCGGATACGCGACGGAGGTTTTCCCGCCAAAACCGCGAGGGGTGCTGCGGCCTCCGACTTTGCCTTCCTCTCAAGCAATCAACCTCGAGCCATTACCTGCCTGCAATATCCATCGTGTGAGTGTGAACGTCCTGTCCTACTCGTTTGTCTTGGGGATTAAGTAAATGAAATAGAATAAGTTAACAATGCACTGTGTGACTGCTCTTTTCCATCTATTGCTGTAAATAATATTGGTCGCTCTAAAATATTGCTTGTGTGTGTATAATAAATCTGTTCTTCCTCCAAACTCTGTCTTTCTTCTCTCTTCTTCTCTTTCGGTCGCTTTAGAGGTTTCCCAATTGAATATCTGTAGCGCGATTAGTCAACGTTCGGTTGGAATCGGGTTCTAATCGGGGAGTAACTGTTCGGACGCGGTTAAATACACCACCGCTCGGTCAATATAACATCTAAAAACCGTGTCTGTAACAATATATATATATATATATATATATATATATATATATATATATATATATATATATATATATATATATATATATATATTGTGCTTTGACATTTCCACATGACGTTTGAAACAGATCTTCCTAATGATGAATTCATCCTGTACAATGTCGAATAATGATTCAGGAAATCTCGTTCCGTTATGCCTTTAAAATATAATCAAATATAGATATAAAATGTTTTTACTGAGTTCAATAAGTAGGTTGTTTAAAGATATTGATGTAATGAGGAGGTTTTCAGGTAAAGAATATGACAGCTGGCACCACGTTGACTGACCAGGGAGAGAAGTAAATTAGCATTCAAAGAACTTGTTTACCATTTCCATTGTGTTTGGTAAAACCAATTTCTATCGACACAATGTTCTGCATTTGCAATGATTGTTTGCCTTTGGCTAAACAAACTTGGTATCATTGTTGCTGTTTTCTCGGTCAAATTAACTCAGTGGGGAATATGTAACGAACATTGTTGAATTGAATCTTCAAAAGATGTTATCACAGTGAGATGCAAAATACTTTGTAAATTAGAATCGAGGTGGAGGAATGTGTTCCCTCCCACCTGGTTTTGCCTACGTGACCAATGGGGGATGGGTTTACGTGTATCTTTTCTTCCCTCCCACTCACTCCACACTCGACCAATCCCCACTGCTCTCTCTCTCTCTCCCACCCATACTTTGTTCAACCAATCCTACTATTCTCCTCCCCTTTTTCCTCTTCATGCGACAAATCCCAGCTTCGCTCCTCCCTCTACTTGCCCCTCCCAATTTATTTATTTTGTTCCCAGCCAGTCAGTATAAAGGGAGTGGTTTAGGGCTTCAGGATTAGGATTTTCGCTTCGTTGTTGATACTGAATGTTGATATTGTATACTGTGTATGCTGGTGTATTTGGTGAGTCTTTATGATGTTTTATTTGATGTATATCTCTACTGTACCAGGTGAAATCCTCCAGGTATTAAACTCTGTAGAAATCTTCTGATTGGTGGGGACTTAATTTAATTATTTAAATTCCATGACAAAGGCCATCTTGGAAATGTGGTTTTCCCAGGAAAGATCATGGCAGATAGATAGTGAGACCCAAGATTGATAGAGAGATCCAAAAGCTTGAGTGACAGAAATTATTTGAGAGGATTGTTGAGAAAGTAAATGGGAGGGTTGTCCAAACCGTCTTTTCAGAGAGACATAGTCAGAGTGTGAGATTTGTCAGGATTGAAAGACATGTTCCACTTGTTTGACCAGTCTGTGATTTTGTCCAGGTCTGCAGAGAGTGAGGAGGCTGCAGACTGCCGATCTGAGGGATGAGGAATGGAGCGGCAGAGAGTGGAGTCATCAGCAAAGAGATATAGTAGTCTAGTAGGAAGACTAGGTCCCCCTGCACCCCCCGGAGATATACTTCTAATCAGTGTTTCTAGATTGGAAAAAATGTGTAGAAAATGACTAGCTATGGCCCCAAGCTGAAAAAATGTCCCACATACCATTTTTATGCAAATTACTGCTGCAAATTTTATGCAAAATTATGCAAATTTTATGCAAATTTTTGATGAGGAGTAGAGTTGAGGGGTCTTTGAGGGCTTCATCGAGGTGCTCTCGGTTGCAAGACTGGGTCATTCTGAGAAGCACAGCAGGGTCAGAGATCATGATGTTCTCCTCCTCAGTGAATCTCTCCATCAACAGCCTCTCCATTGCCTCACACACTGTTTTGAGGCAAAAGAGGGACTTTGCGTAGGCCTTTCCACTGAGAACACCTTTGAGAGATCCACTTGTTACTAGTTGTGCCTCAAAGAGAATCTCTGCATATCCAGAACCACGCATCTTGTGTCCAGTGAGCATCCCGATGTAGTTCATGGATGTGTGGAAGGGTCCAATCGTTACTACATGACTAGCAAATTCATTTGGCCAGCGCCAGATGATGGGAAGGGCTTTCATGCAGACACCCAGATCAAATGTATTCAGGACCCATCTCTGACCCACCTCAGCAGTTGCTGCCTCGGAACGCTTCAGTAGCTCACGAACAACTGCGTTGTCTGTGATCGGTCTGTGCCTGGTGCCTGCATGGCATGGCAATGGCCTGCAGCCTGTGCCTGGGCTAGGGGGTTTCACCTCTGCAACTGGTTCTCCCCCACCCAGCAAATCAACAGTCGACTACTGCACGCCTATCCACCAACCGATCACAGACAACGCAGTTGTTCGTGAGCTACTGAAGCGTTCCGAGGCAGCAACTGCTGAGGTGGGTCAGAGATGGGTCCTGAATACATTTGATCTGGGTGTCTGCATGAAAGCCCTTCCCATCATCTGGCGCTGGCCAAATGAATTTGCTAGTCATGTAGTAACGATTGGACCCTTCCACACATCCATGAACTACATCGGGATGCTCACTGGACACAAGATGCGTGGTTCTGGATATGCAGAGATTCTCTTTGAGGCACAACTAGTAACAAGTGGATCTCTCAAAGGTGTTCTCAGTGGAAAGGCCTACGCAAAGTCCCTCTTTTGCCTCAAAACAGTGTGTGAGGCAATGGAGAGGCTGTTGATGGAGAGATTCACTGAGGAGGAGAACATCATGATCTCTGACCCTGCTGTGCTTCTCAGAATGACCCAGTCTTGCAACCGAGAGCACCTCGATGAAGCCCTCAAAGACCCCTCAACTCTACTCCTCATCAAAAATTTGCATAAAATTTGCATAATTTTGCATAAAATTTGCAGCAGTAATTTGCATAAAAATGGTATGTGGGACATTTTTTCAGCTTGGGGCCATAGCTAGTCATTTTCTACACATTTTGTCCAATCTAGAAACACTGATTAGAAGTATATCTCCGGGGGGTGCAGGGGGACCTAGTCTTCCTACTAGACTAATAGAGGATTTTCCAGAGAGTCGGAGAGATCATTGATTAAGACCAGAAATAGCACAGGGCCCAGAACACTGCCTTGAAGAACTCCAGTCTGGACAGGAAGGGGAGATGAGGGAATGCCATTCAGGGCCACACGTTGACTGCGACCAGAGAGGAAGTCCGCAAGCCATGCATGGAGATTTCCATGGATACCATAGGAGGAGAGTTTGGTGAGCAGGGCGGGGTGCCAGACCATATTGAAGGCATGCGATATGTCAAGGGACATAGGTCTGATTTCCTGTTTGGCATTGAGGACCTCCATCCATTGTTGAGACAGCAGAAGCAGCATGTCCAGAGTAGAGTGACCTGGTCTGAATCCAAATTGATGATCAGAGATCAAGCCATTGGAGAAGAGGAAAGATTTCATATCTGAAGCAATGATGGATTCCATGACTTTGCTGATAATTGGGAGAAGGCTGATTGGTCTGTAGTTGCTGGGATCTGTTTTTGCACCTTTTTGTGCAAAGCGGTGATGTTGGCAGATTTCCAAGCAGATGGCAGATGACCTTGAGCAAAAGAGAGGGTGAAGAGAACAGAGAGAGGGAGTGAAAGAGCAGAAGAACAGGATTTTAGGACCCGTAGGCTGATGCCGTCAGCTCCAGTTGCAGAATCAGAGTCGAGGGTTGACAGAAACTTTTCCACCTTGTCAGGAGGAAAGGACACAGAGTCCAGGAGCAGCTGGGTACGACTGGGTACGGTGGGTACAGAGAGGGATGGGTTTGGGACACAAGATTTAGAGGCAAACACAGAGTTGAGGCATTCAGCTTTTTCACGTGCGGAGTCAGCCGTGTGGCCGTTTGAGGTGAGGGAGGTGATGGAGGGGGAACAAACACCAGAAACAGATTTGACAAGACGCCACCAGGATTTGGAAGAGGGAGACAGATAGAGTTCTGTCCTGAGAACGGAGAGATATTGTTTCCTGGCTCTTCTGAGGGTGGACACACACTTGTTTCGGGCTTTGTGAAAGGAAATGAGATTTCCTTCCGTAGGTTTTGCTTTCCAGGAGACGAAAACAAGTTGTTTCTGGGCAATAACCTCACCACAAGATTCCGTGTACCATGGACGGGAGGGAAGGGTATGACAACTGAAGACGAGATGGGATAAATCTGTGCAGGAGAGAGAGCAATTTACTTTGGAAGAATTCCCAGGATGAGTTGATGTCAGAGGCGGTAGAGATGGGAGACCAGTCCAGATGATTGATGGCTGCTTGAAGACCGTGCCAGTTTGGCCTGAGTGAAATGCCAGACTCGTCGACGCTGAGGAGCCTCTCTGAGAATGGTCAGAGAGATGTCCAGTTTAACAAGCACATGATCAGATGAGCCGATTGGAGCAGAAGAAGAGCAGCAGACATTTTCAGGGAAGTTAGTCATAACCAAAAATTTGGTGTGAAAGGTGGTCCTGCATATTTGGATAAAAGCATGCATAAAAGGTGGTCCTGCATGTATTTGGTGTAAAAGGTCAAAGGTCGCACCCTAGTTAGGTCATATTGCAACACGTAGGACACCATAGGCTTCTTCTTTAGTTATCTCATTAGTATGTGTTCTAGTTAAGGATCTGTTCCCAATAGTTTGACTCTGCGTTGTATTAATCAAATAACCTAGGCCCCTTCAATTACCCCCAATCTCTCTCTCTCTCTCCAAAGTGCCAATAGCACCTACAGACAGGGCTTGTCCTTCCCAATGCTGTCACATTATCTTATTAGCAGCGTTCGCTGCATTGTGCCATCGTCGCTGCCTTAGCGCTGGCTCCAAACTCCATTGAACACGAGGTCGGCTCGAGGAAAGAAGGGGCGGAGCCACAGGAAGAGGTGTGGCCTCGCCCACGAGCCGTCAAGGGTGGAGCCAGTGAGCCCTCGCTGACCAACCAGGGCTGAGGTGAGCTCGTTAGTGGGCGTAGCCCTATGAAGGCGGCTCGATTTCAACGCGCGATCATATAAGCGCAAGCGCCAAGCCCTTTGACGGACTGCGCCGGGGGATGCTGATGTGAACGAACTGCGCGGGGAGCGCTCGATTGATTGTCACGTTGTTTGAGCGACTTGCGCGAGGGTACCCTCTGAGACGAACGTTGGGCGAGAGAGAGTTGGCACGAAGATTACGTACGCGGCATCCCAGTCCCCCGCATAATTATAAGGTCCGGTCGCGCGCCAACGACACCAGCTGCCTGCCATTCTTCGCGGCGGACCCGGAGCCTGGAACCATCTGCTTGGACCCTTCTCTTCCTTCCCACCACCACCACCCCATTCGTGTAAGTGCGTTTGTATTGTCCTGGGCGTGTTATATAAGAGTGTATGAGGTTGCCCTACGTCCTTTTATTTCCTTCTTTTGTATATTCTTGCTGCCTTTTGTTTCCTCTTGTAGTGTAGTTAATAAATCATATTTGTTCTTCCTTCACCCTTCTTATTCTTTGAGTTTTCCTCTCATCCGGTCGCTTTAGTCTTTTCCCAATTGAATACCGGTGGCACGACATAAGAACCGCTTATAATCGGGTCTCATCTTTGTTAACGGCCTGAGTCGTGGCTCGCTTCGCTCGGCGTGTCCATTACAGCCGCGGCTCGGGCGGGGCTCATTTCCTCGCTTACCAGAAGGCGCTGGTAATTAGGTAATAGGAACAATTGGCCTACCACCCTATTCAGCGCTGACCGGAAGCGACGTCATAGCTCCAGGGCAGGAGACGGCCAGCTTAATAGACGAGGGGATTAAACCCCCCTCGGTAAAGGGAGCGTCGTAATCTGAGATCCGCAACAATTGGTGTCGGGGAGTGGGATTGAAGCCCGAACCAAATTTTTAATCCACCTTGAAAAATTTGGTCGAAATTACGAGCGGCCGAAATTTATTATTATAACATCTAAATTTTACATCGTGCCATGGATAATCAAGGAGAGCGGATGCCGGTGGGGGAGGTAGAAGAGGGGCCAGAGTCAACCCAGGACCCCAGGGAGGCAGTGGGAGCAATGGAAGAGGAGGTTGAAGAAGGTGCGGTAGAGGGGGTTGCAGGCGTGCAAAATGGCGGCACCTCGCACGAGGTTACAGGAGCACAAAATGGCGGCACCTCGCACGAGGTTACAGGAGCACAAAATGACGGCGCCTCGCACATGGCAGCGACGTGGGCCGCGCCCGCTGCACAAATCAGCTGGATGAATATGCAGGACCTCATTGCGCAGCTGCAGGCAGCCGTACAAATGGGGTTGGGAAACCAAATTGAGCAGATGGGAAACCAAATTGGAGGATTGAGAAATGAGATGGGAAACCAAATTGGAGGATTGAGAAACGATGTGGGAAACCAAATTGGGGGATTGAGAGACGGGTTAAGTAATTTGGAAGATAGAATGGGGGAGCGATTAGAAAGCCAAATTGGGGGGCTAGAAGGCAAATTAGGGGGCGAATTGGAGGACGTGAATGGCCAAGCCAAAGAAATTAATGAGGGGTTGGCGAGGGGGCAAGCCCGGTATGAAGTAAGAAAGTGTGGGAAGGAGGTTAACCGCGGGTTGGGCGAGGGGGTCGCATTTGTGCACGACGAGGTAGCGCGACTCGAGGAGCGCGGGAGAAGCGAGTTGGAGCAAGGCGCAGGTAACTGGACGGGTATAGAGATCGCGACCCGGGGTATGGGGAAGCCGGCGACCGCCGAGGTAGAAGAGAAAATTTTATTAGAGCCAGCGGTCGTCGAGGGAAAAGAAAATAAGGGAAAATAATTAATTCAAATTGGCAAAGAAACCGAACCAATAGTGGAAATGGAAATTTGGTTGGAAGAGACGCCGACTTAGAGGTAAAGCACTCGCGGGGTGAAGAAATGGATAATGTGCAAAGTCTGTATCCACATCATGATGCCGTGCTTAATCCTTATAAAGATTTGCAGGTGTTGGAGCGAGGAGGAAGAAGCGCCCAGGTGCGTCGGGCTGTATATTGTGCGGGGAGGTTTTGCAGGGCTGTGTTTGGTGCAAAAAGAATTTTCGCGTGCTTGGGATGCAGGCGTAACCCGGGGGCTCGTAAAAGGTCCGTGGCGCGCGTGTGTGAACGGCGCCGAAGCGCGAGTGTGTTACCGAGTGCGAGAGCGAACGCACGTCGGAGTGTATGAGTGATGAATGCGATACAGGGTGTGGAAGTAGGAGTGAGTGTGACCAGGAGAGTGAGATGGATGGAGAGAGTGTGCGGGGATGCACACCCGAGTTGGTTGTGGAGCGCGTTATTGGGTGTGCAACAGATTGCACACCCCTGGGTAGGTGTGCGCTGAGTGGGTGTATGCGGGAGTACACACCCGTGAGTGGTACTGAGTACGTACCGGGAGAGTGTGCGCAAGAGTGTGCACGGGGAGAGAGTGCGGTGACGGAATGTGCGGAGTGCGTGAGGATGACTTGGTGTGCGAATGAGAATGTAAAAAGGAACGCGTGGTGTGAGCATGCGAGGGGAGCATCGACATTAACCGGGACAGCGTTCAGACCGACGTTTAGTCAACGCGAGCTCCCGGTCCGTGCCGGGCGGTGTGTGCTGCGGGAGCCGGCGGGGATCGGTGTCGCGTCGCTCCTCTTCGGAGCGCCGTGCACGATTCGGGCCGGGCCCCGCCCTGTACAGTCGGTGCACCCAGCCTTGAAATTGTGCGAGGGCACAGGGAGAAGAATCGGGGGAGTGAGACCCCAAATTGGTGAGCACCACAGTTTGGTCAATGGGAGTTCGGTTTTTAGAACCACATAGTGTAAAATGGCCAATGGTTTGGCAGGGAAAGACCCTGGGTAGAGTAAAAGTGTTAAAGTCATTTAGAAGGTAGTTAGGATTGAAGGTCTCTTCGCACCATCTGCATCCACTCACCAGGGTGGCAGGACTCCACACCACCGTTTTTTGCAAATGTCTGGTATGTAAGACGCATCATGACGTGGGGGTGACATTGTGCTCATTGTTCCATCTCTTCCTCCTTATGAGGGATTGATGTTAAATTCGGAATAAAGGGATTAATGAGAAATTGGGATTGATGACGAATTTGGTATAGAGGGGAGATATGGGGAAGACAGGACGTTAGCGATGGATTTGTAAATTGTGTAAACACGGGGTAAGGGCAAGGGTAGATTAGGTGACGGGGGGGACGTACGGTAGGGACGAGCTTTCTCGGCTCGCTCTCCTGCGCACCTCACCTCTGCATTACCTTGTGTTGATGTGTACCCTTGCGATCTTGCCCTGCTGCTTGCTTGTCCTCCTTCCCCCACTCATGGATTTGTTTCTTTTGGGCCCAGGGGGAGTGCGCAGGTGCCCGCAGATGTGTGCCCACACCGCCTGGACCGGTACCACTTATGGACCGCACGTTGTTATGGCCGAGCACCACTGTATGGACCACAGGGCTGTGGCCAAGCACCACATTTATGGACCCCATGTTTTGGGGCCTGGCACCTCTACTGGGGACCGGCCATTGTGGCCAGGAAGATCTTGCTTGTGTTACATATTTATGTGAATGTATGTGAATTACCATTCAGGTCTTTGCTTATCCATGTGTATTAGATTAAGGGTTGTTGTGGTTGGAGGGTCAGGAGCCCTTCTGAAAAGTGTCCGGAAACGGAAGTGACCGGAAACGGAAGAGGAAAAGACACGAGGAAGAAAGCGACGAGTGGTATTCTTCCTCGCCCCGCTCCGACGAAAGGTGGGATCGACCTTGCGCTGTGTGGAAAAGTAGCGTTCCGAAGCCCGTCTGGCGAGAGGAATTACCGGGACGTGTACCTGCCCGGTGGAGACGTCAAGTTGACGTGGGGCCGTGCATCGACCCCGCGTCTGGCCCCGTTCGCGGCCCCGTCTAAACAGACGCGTGCGGGTCGCACCTTGGGGCCTAACGCGCCTTGCAAGCGGCGTGGGGCTTTTGGCTTGCTCTACCGTACCCGCTTCGCGTGGCCACGAGGGGCTGCAACCACGGTGCCTGGTACGATACCTGCCCGGTGGAAAAACGTCCACCCGGGGTTCGTTCAACCGCCCGAGTGCGGCGACGCCGACCAGTATCTTGGTCAGGAGGGGCCCAGAGACATTGTGAGGAGCAGAGACCAAAAGGGGGTCGTGAGTACCGAAGTGAACACACATATATAAGATGGCCATCTTAATCATATAGGGGATTGATTGTGGATTGGGAATTGTTGATGGTGGTTTGCTATTGATTGCTCGGGGAAAATCTCCGTGGTTGTATCATTGAAATTGTATGGTGTCATTACCATTGAAATATATCCTTGAACATCAGTTTTCTCTTGGGTGGAATTCATATGGATTGCGTGGCAAAAGCGCATATATAATACAACTTTCTGGCGAAGTTCCTCTCACGGTCCGGGGGTCACCGAGACCAGGTATTCACCGAGGGGACCACGTAACAGAATTGGGGGCTCGTCCGAATTACGATTACGCAATTGGGTCTACGTCCGGGATCTAAAAGTGTATTTGTATAAAATAATAAAATAATATTTTTATTAATTAAAATTTATTAATTAAGTATTAATTGGAAAATTTTTTGGGAAATTGGGGTAAAGTCTTGGGTGAAGGTTAACAGGTGTTAACGATAGTCACCATGGCGTTTGTGGCACAGAACTTTGCGGTAACACCGAGTGAGGCACAGTTCCGAGCGTTACTAAAGTCGGACCTCTTGAAATTGGCCAAACATTTTAACTTGGAGGTCCGAACTAATTTGAGGAAGGCAGAGTTGCAGGCCACGGTGATACAATCTATGGGGGGATTAGGAACATGGGACGAGTTAGCCTGGGAGTGGCTACCCGAAGAACCAGAAGACGTTGAGCTCCGGAAACTGGAGTTGCAATTACGGAGCCAGGAACGGATTAAAGAAGAAGAAAGGAAAGCAGAAAAGGAAAGAGCAGAAGAAGAAAGGAAAGCAGAAAAGGAAAGAGCAGAAGAAGAAAGGAAAGCAGAAAAGGAAAGAGCAGAAGAAGAAAGGAAAGCAGAAAAGGAAAGAGCAGAAGAAGAAAGGAAAGCAGAAAAGGAAAGAGCAGAAGAAGAAAGGAAAGCAGAAGAGAGGAGAGAAGAGAAACAAGCAGAGGAAAGGAGAGGGGAACGAGAACTCCAGGAAAGGTTAAAAGAAGAGGAAAGGAAAGCAGAAGCGAGGAGAGAAGAGAAACAAGCAGAGGAAAGGAGAGTGGAAAGAGAACTCCAGGAAAGGTTAGAAGGGAGAAAAGCAGAGGAGAGGAGAGCTGCAAGGGACCTCGAAGCAGAGGAGAGAAAAGCGGAAAGGGAATTAAAGGAACGTGACATGGAGCTTCAGCAAGAAATCAAATTCAAGGAGCTGGAGTTAATGAGAGAACGGGGAGAGGCACCACCCTTGCTGACGGGGTCGACACCTAACCAGAAAACCTGGGATGTGGGCAGACATGTGAGGCTGGTTCCACCGTTCAGTGAAAAGGAAGTCGCGAAATTTTTTCCACACTTTGAGAAAGTGGCACGACAATTAAACTGGCCGGAGGAGGCTTGGACCATACTCGTGCAAAGTGTGCTGGTGGGGAAAGCTCAGGAAATTTATTCGGCGCTACCAATGGACCAATGTGCAGATTATGAGGTACTGAAGAAGCACATCCTCAAAGCCTATGAGTTGGTTCCGGAAGCTTACAGGCAAAAATTCAGGAATGCCAGGAAGAGGGAGAGTGAGACCCATGTGGAGTTTGCCAGAGTGAAAGAAAACATGTTTGATCGGTGGTGTGAGTCAAAAGGAGTCGGGAAAGACTTCGAAACATTGCGGGACTTGATCCTGGTGGAGGAATTCCAGCAGTGTGTCCACGAGGACATCAAAGTGTACCTGCAGGAAAAGAAAGTACCAAAGTTGTGGGACGCAGCCACCATGGCAGATGATTATGCCTTAACCCACCGAATAGGGGTCCACGAACCTAACTCCTCGCCTAGATCTCCGCAGGGGAGGTGGGGAACAGCAGGTGCGGAGAACGACCATACATGGCGGCGGCCTCGAGATGATTATGGGGACAACTATGATACCCCACCTGTTCGAAATCAGAGGGATGCGGGCCCAAGACAAACTTATAGTTCGGGGGGCCCGAGGCAGACCACGAGTTTTTCCTCCGGGCCTACTTGCGCTTTTTGCAAGAAACCTGGACACTTGATGTCCAGTTGTTACCGCATGAAAAGCGAAGACCCAGAGCGGAGTCCGACTACTACGACTCCAAACGCAATGGCCATTGTGAGAAATCGCCATCAAAAGGGTTACCAACCATTTATTTCAGAGGGGTTTGTGTCACGGGATGGAGCCTCGACTAACCGGAAACCGGTTAGGATATTGAGGGACACAGGGGCACATCAATCTTTAATGCTTGAAGGCATTTTGCCATGGTCCGAGGAGACGGCAACGGGGGATAGTGTTCGTTTACAGGGGATCGGGGGCGGTGTTAGTGCTCCCCTTCATGTCATCCATTTGGAGTCCGATTTGGTGTCAGGACCGGTCACCGTCGGTTTACAAGCCACGCTTCCTGTAGAGGGTGTATCTGTGGTTATCGGGAATGATTTGGCCGGGGGTCAAGTTTATGGTAACCTGAGGGTTGGTAAAGAGCCCAGCAGGGAAAATAACGCCACACCAGCTCGGGATGGCGACAAAAGTGCCAAGTTATTTGTAGGGGGACTGAACTTCAAAACAGAGGAAGAAGTTCTGACCTCTGTCTTCAACAGATATGGGCCGCTGGTGGAAGTGCGGTTGGTAAGAGACTGGGAAACGCAACAGTCAAGAGGGTTCGGCTTTGTCACGTTTGCCAGCACAAAAGACGCCAGAGAGGCAGAGAAGAATTGGAATGGCAAGGATTTGGAGGGTCGGACCATAACAGTAGGGAAGGCATTTCGTAGACGTCGAGAGGTCTACAGGAGAGGACAACTGGGCGGTAGTTTTGGTGGTGGCCGCAATCAATATTATTATGGAGGCTCCCTGAGTTACGGCCGCTCCCGAAGGAAGGATTGGCAAAGTAGTGGCCGAGAAGGAGACCGCTATTCATGGGACTACAGGGACAAGTGGTCCCACCCTAAGTATTAGGGAAGTTCTGAGAAGTTGAAGCACTGAATGCGGCGGAGCCGCCGAGCCAAGATTCCTACACGGATTAACCGTGAACGCCGTTCCTAAAGGCGTCCATGTAGTGAACTTTCATGCACGGACTAACCGTGAACTCCACGTTCCTCAAGGCGCCCATGTAGAGAACTTTCCTGCACGGACTAACCGTGAACTCCACGTTCCTAAAGGCATCCATGTAGTGAATACTCGGCTTGGCCTCCCGGAAAAAGTGCTATCGAGTGGCTTAACTTTGGATCTTTGATCAACCCCTTAACCTTCATTCACAAGAAACTGATGGTCAAAGTCAGAGGGTCATGAGAGGGAGTTTGATTTGGCAGGGACAATGTCGTTGCTGGTGCTTAGTCCAGAGTGAGTTAATCTGGGGGGGTTGTGGTGAAATTTTGGTTGCTTTATTTTTAAGTGATAACTGTGCCCGGGGGGAACTGATAATGTGGGGGGGGTTGAGTTATCTGGTTTGTTTCTCCAAATTGGCCGGCAAAGAAAGTTTTCGCTGGGTTCAAACTTTCTTTCTTGAAGGGGGGGAGTGTTACATATTTATGTGAATGTATGTGAATTACCATTCAGGTCTTTGCTTATCCATGTGTATTAGATTAAGGGTTGTTGTGGTTGGAGGGTCAGAAGCCCTTCTGAAAAGTGTCCGGAAACGGAAGTGACCGGAAACGGAAGAGGAAAAGACACGAGGAAGAAAGCGACGAGTGGTATTCTTCCTCGCCCCGCTCCGACGAAAGGTGGGATCGACCTTGCGCTGCGTGGAAAAGCGGCGTTCCGAAGCCCGTCTGGCGAGAGGAATTACCGGGACGTGTACCTGCCCGGTGGAGACGTCAAGTTGACGTGGGGCCGTGCATCGACCCCGCGTCTGGCCCCGTTCGCGGCCCCGTCTAAACAGACGCGTGCGGGTCGCACCTTGGGGCCTAACGCGCCTTGCAAGTGGCGTGGGGCTTTTGGCTTGCTCTACCGTACCCGCTTCGCGTGGCCACGAGGGGCTGCAACCACGGTGCCTGGTACGATACCTGCCCGGTGGAAAAACGTCCACCCGGGGTTCGTTCAACCGCCCGAGTGCGGCGACGCCGACCAGTATCTTGGTCAGGAGGGGCCCAGAGACATTGTGAGGAGCAGAGACCAAAAGGGGGTCGTGAGTACCGAAGTGAACACACATATATAAGATGGCCATTTTAATCATATAGGGGATTGATTGTGGATTGGGAATTGTTGATGGTGGTTTGCTATTGATTGCTCGGGGAAAATCTCCGTGGTTGTATCATTGAAATTGTATGGTGTCATTACCATTGAAATATATCCTTGAACATCAGTTTTCTCTTGGGTGGAATTCATATGGATTGCGTGGCGAAAGCGCATATATAATACAACTTTCTGGCGAAGTTCCTCTCACGGTCCGGGGGTCACCGAGACCAGGTATTCACCGAGGGGACCACGTAACACTTGCGGACCACGGTAAAGGTGGCACCTAAGCCATGCAGGTGGACCACCCTTAGTTGGCCCCTGCTGGCCATAATTTAAAAAGTGGACGCGTTTTGTGCCCTTTTTGTTTTATGATTAAATAGGCCGCAAGCAAAGAAGTCGTCCAGAACCATCGGCCCAGCAGAGAAGACGTCACAAGGCATCATTATTCTTGGAATGTATGACTGTGCACCAGATGGTGCTTTTGGTGTTTTTTTGTGCATATTGGTGCTTTGGTGCTTTTTGCGTTATGGTGGTAATTGGTGCTGGTGGTATCGGTGCAGTGCAGTGCATGCCTTTCCTCTTCTCAAAAGATCTTCTTTTTGTTTCCCAAAAGACAGGTCCTGGGTTCGCGTGTAAATACCAAGTAGTGTCTTTGTAAATAATGCTCCCCACCGTCAATGTTTAGCTTGAGAATCAATTCCATGATTCGGTTATTCTGTGGGCGTGAGTCTGATAGACAGAATGCAGCGCAGCAGGCGGGACATACTTAGTTGTTTTAAAAATGTCGCACTCAGGGTGAAGTTAATAGTAGAGGGTTACCACACCTGAGTGTCACACTAAGTTAAAGTTCTGTCGGGCCGGGACGGCCCTGGAGGTAATGAGGGTGCAGTGTTGTGGTTTTTAGAACCCTCCACTTTGTAAATATCTGTAAAATTCCCTTATAAATAATCCCCTGTAAATATTCCCATTTTTGTGTAAGGTCAAAGGTCGCACCCTAGTTAGGTCATATTGCAACACGTAGGACACCATAGGCTTCTTCTTTAGTTTTCTCATTAGTATGTGTTCTAGTTAAGGATCTGTTCCCAATAGTTTGACTCTGCATTGTATTAATCAAATAACCTAGGCCCCTTCAATTACCCCCAATCTCTCTCTCTCTCTCTCCAAAGTGCCAATAGCACCTACAGACGGGGCTTGTCCTTCCCAATGCTGTCACATAATCTTATTAGCAGCGTTCGCTGCATTGTGCCGTCGTCGCTGCCTTAGCGCTGGCTCCAAACTCCATTGAACACGAGGTCGGCTCAAGGAAAGAAGGGGCGGAGCCACGGGAAGAGGTGTGGCCTCGCCCACGAGCCGTCGAGGGTGGAGCCAGTGAGCCCTCACTGACCAACCAGGGCTGAGGTGAGCTCGCTAGTGGGCGTAGCCCTATGAAGGCTGCTTGATTTAAACGCGCGATCATATAAGCGCGAGCGCCAAGCCCTTTGACGGACTGCGCCGGGGGATGCTGATGTGAACGAACTGTGCGGGGAGCGCTCGATTGTCACGTTGTTTGAGCGACTTGTGCGAGGGTACCCTCCGAGACGAACGTTGGGCGAGAGAGAGTTGGCACGAAGATTACGTACGCGGCATCCCAGTCCCCCGCATAATTATAAGGTCCAGTCGCGCGCCAACACCAGCTGCCTGCCATTCTTCGCGGCGGACCCGGAGCCTGGAACCATCTGCTTGGACCCTTCTCTTCCTTCCCACCACCACCACCACCACCCCATTCGTGTAAATGTGTTTGTATTGTCCTGGGCGTGTTATACAAGAGTGTATAAGGTTGCCCTATGTCCTTTTATTTCCTCCTTTTGTATATTCTTGCTGCCTTTCGTTTCCTCTTGTAGTGTAGTTAATAAATCATATTTGTTCTTCCTTCACCCTTCTTATTCTTTGGGTTTTTCCTCTCATCCGGTCGCTTTAGTCTTTTCCCCAATTGAATACCGGTGGCACGACATAAGAACCACTTATAATCGGGTCTAGTCTTTGTTAACGGCCTGAGTCATGGCTCGCTTCGCTCGGCGTGTCCATTACAGCCGCGGCTCAGGCGGGGCTCATTTCCTCGCTTACCGGAAGGCGCTGGTAATTAGGTAATAGGAACAATTGGCCTACCACCCTATTCAGCGCTGACCGGAAGTGCCGTCATAGCTCCAGCTCCAGGACCGGCCAGCTTAATAGACATGGGGATTAAACCCCCCTCGGTAAGGGGAGCGCCGTAATCTGAGATCCGCAACAATATATATATGTATGTATGTGTGTGTATATATATACATACATATACTGAAACGCAAAAGAAACTTACCACCTTTGAAACCTTTAAATATCAACAATAACACTGCGTGTAGTAAATGTGTGAACTTATTTGTGGACAATAGTGTCCTCGCTGTCAGACAAAACGGTCACGGATGGTCACTTGAACCTTCAATGGTCACTTCATAGCACAGCTGTTGAACAGCCGTTTTGACTGTCAGTGATTAGCCAAGGGGTACGGGATGATTTTAATGAGCTTCACGTGATGTCTTGATATTGGCTTTAAAAAGGCCAGTGCAAAATGGGCATTTTTACCGAAAAATTTGACCATTTTGACCAACTTCAAAAAGACCGAAAACACAAAAGAAACTTACCACCTTTGAAACCTTTAAATATCAACAATAACACTGCGTATAGTAAATGTGTGAACTTATTTGTGGACAATAGTGTCCTCACTGTCAGACAAAATGGTCACGGATAGTCACTTGAACCTTCAATGGTCACTTCATAGCACAGCTGTTGAACAGCCGTTTTGACTGTCAGTGATTAGCCAAGGGGTACGGGATGATTTTAATGAGCTGCATGTGATGTCTTGATATTGGCTTTAAAAAGGCCAGTGCAAAATGGGCATTTTGACCGAAAAATTTGACCATTTTGACCAACTTCAAAAAGACCGAAAACGCAAAAGAAATTTACCACTTGTTTGAAATGTAATAAAATTGTAACAGTTCAAAATAAAACAAACCAACAATTGCTAATTGAAACATTGGCATTTTATTGATGACATGTCAAGTTTTTGACCAAGATACACCATCTCATCAGTTTGTTCTACAGTACAGAACAGCACAGGGTGCAATGTCAGTCCCCTTTCAATAGCGTGTATGGCCACCATTGTTTTGGATACAGGCAGTGCATCGTCGGTGTATACTGCCTACCAGTCTTTGGATGGATTGCTGCTGGATTCTGTCCCACTCAGTCCTCAATGTCTGAAGCAGCTCTGCCCGTGTCCTGGCCCTGCCAACTACGCGTCTCCCAAGCTCATCCCACAGGTGCTCTATGGGATTCAGGTCAGGGGAGAGCGCAGGCCACTGCATGGTGTTGATGTTCTCGCCTTGGAGAAATGCAGTGGTAAAGCGAGCAGCATGGGGACGAGCGTTGTCATGCTGAAAGGTTCTCAGTTCTGGGTGGTCTAGCAGGAATGGCAGCAGATGAGGTCGCAGGATGTTATCCACATACCGCTGGGCGTTAAGATTCCCATCCACAACCACCAGTGGCGTCCTGTACCGGCCTGATATGGCTGCCCACACCATCACACTTCGGCCACCCCACCTGTTGGCTTGACGCACGCAACAATCGGCATATCGCTCGCCAGTTCTTCTCCAGACACACTCACGCCCATCAGGACTGTCCACACAGAACCTTGACTCATCGCTGAAAGCGACCTCGTTCCACTGCGCCAAGGTCCACCGCTGATGCTGCTGGCACCATCTCTGACGGTTGCGGCGATGGGCAACCGTCATCACGGGGCCTCTGTATGGTCTTCTGGCAGTCAGACCATAGTCATGCAGTCGTCTTCGTGCAGTATCATTGGAGATCCGTGGGTTTGCACGCCCCGGAGTTTCTGCCGCAGTGCGGGATGCTGGACGGAATCGATCCCGCAGGTGACTTCGGACCATCTGCCTGTCCTGCCTTGCAGTGGTGACTCTTGGCCTCCCTGATCGAGGTCTGTCATCTGCAGAGTTGTGGAGGGTGTCTCTGTCCACCAGGGCCGATATCGTCTGGTGTGAACAGCCAAGGCGACGTGCCACCTCACGGTAGCTCAGTCCACCTTGCAACATGCCCAGGGCACGCTGCCGTTGATCCCTTGACAATCGTGGCATGTTGATTGAAATGCCCATTTTGCACTGGCCTTTTTAAAGCCAATATCAAGACATCACGTGCAGCTCATTAAAATCATCCCGTACCCCTTGGCTAATCACTGACAGTCAAAACGGCTGTTCAACAGCTGTGCTGTGAAGTGACCATTGAAGGTTCAAGTGACCATCCGTGACCGTTTTGTCTGACAGTGAGGACACTATTGTCCACAAATAAGTTCACACATTTACTATACGCAGTGTTATTGTTGATATTTAAAGGTTTCAAAGGTGGTAAGTTTCTTTTGTGTTTTCGGTCTTTTTGAAGTTGGTCAAAATGGTCAAATGTTTCGGTCAAAATGCCCATTTTGCACTGGCCTTTTTAAAGCCAATATCAAGACATCATGTGCAACTCATTAAAATCATCCCGTACCTCTTGGCTAATCACTGACAGTCAAAACGGCTGTTCAACAGCTGTGCTATGAAGTGACCATTGAAGGTTCAAGTGACCATCCGTGACCGTTTTGTCTGACAGTGAGGACACTATTGTCTACAAATAAGTTCACACATTTACTACACGCAGTGTTATTGTTGATATTTAAAGGTTTCAAAGGTGGTAAGTTTCTTTTGCGTTTCAGTATACATACATATATATATATATATATAAATATATATATATATATATATATATATATATATATATATATATATATATATATATAATCAACGAACATAACAGCGTGATGAGCGCTGTCCCGATCTCCTGTGGACCGAAGTCCTAGACCAAAGCGTCACCTCCGACCCAAAGGGTCTTCTGGAGGCTTCAGCCCGGCCACTCTGTCAACAGACAGAGATTTATTCATTGGTCCCCATTGGCTAAACATCAAGCAGAGCCGCCAATCCAGATTTCGGGCTTATTAACCCTCGTCAGGACGGCATACTGCAAAAACTCTAACCAATGAGGACCAAAATCGTCTATTAAGATGATCAAGGCACCTCCTAGCTTTAATGGTGAGCACCAGCCACGAATTATGTCTCACACGGTAAATACCGCATAACCCGCAAGGAACCAACAGCCTGTCTGCCACACAGACCATCGTTCCCACCAGTGCAAACCAAAACCAGGGGGTGCGGTGCGATCGGCGGGGATAATAATCAACGAACATAACAGCGTGACGAGCGCTGTCCCGATCTCCTGTGGACCGAAGTCCTAGACCAAAGCGTCACCTCCGACCCAAAGGGTCTTCTGGAGGCTTCAGCCCGGCCACTCTGTCAACAGACAGAGATTTATTCATTGGTCCCCATTGGCTAAACATCAAGCAGAGCCGCCAATCCAGATTTCGGGCTTATTAACCCTCGTCAGGACGGCATACTGCAAAAAATCTAACCAATGAGGACCAAAATCGTCTATTAAGATGATCAAGGCACCTCCTAGCTTTAATGGTGAGCACCAGCCACGAATTATGTCTCACACGGGTCTGGATTATGTCTATGTCTGGATTGGCGGCTCTGCTTGATGTTTAGCCAATGGGGACCAATGAATAAATCTCTGTCTGTTGACAGAGTGGCCGGGCTGAAGCCTCCAGAAGACCCTTTGGGTCGGAGGTGACGCTTTGGTCTAGGACTTCGGTCCACAGGAGATCAGGACAGCGCTCGTCACGCTGTTATGTTCGTTGATTATTATCCCCGCCGATCGCACCGCACCCCCTGGTTTTGGTTTGCACTGGTGGGAACGATGGTCTGTGTGGCAAACAGGCTGTTGGTTCCTTGCGGGTTATGCGGTATTTACCGTGTGAGACATAATTCGTGGCTGGTGCTCACCATTAAAGCTAGGAGGTGCCTTGATCACATATATATATATATATATATATATATATATATATATATAAATATATATATATATATATAAATATATATACACCACCATATGTCTATCACTGGCACCAATCTCGAACAGCGCGATTCGTTTTACCTGACAAAGTTTAATTTTTAAAAACTTCAAATATTATATGCTTCAATGATGTAATGATAATCGTTCGTGTTTCCAAGGCAAGGCACGTTTGAGTAGGCCGAAACAAAATGGCGGCTTAAGAACCCAGTGAGGTGCAGTGGGCTTAACAAGATGGCGGGCCGCCATATTGGTAAGCCACCACATCGGGTTTTTTTTCTTTTGAACACCTCGTTAATAATCTTCAAAAAAGGTTGTTATAACACACCCAAACACCCTGTTTTCATCATTGACATCTGTTGGAGGTCCAGGTGTCTGCATGCAAAGTTTGGGGCTGCTTCGTTTCATGGTTTTGGAGTTATGGAGGAGACAGATGGACAAACAGACACTGCCTTTTATTATTATAGATGAAACAGGTATCCCTGTCTCATCCACATTAACAAGGCATTTGAGTGAAAACAATTTAAATGGACCTGACATTCTGCAGAGTTTGGAACAAAATTATTTCATCGTGAAAGAATGAACGAAACAAGTAAACACAACGTGATGTGATCTATTGAGAGGCCGGCTTACCTTCGAACAGCTGAGTAGCTTTGATTGGCTCCATCGGTGGAGAATCACATGGTTCCTGCTTTACATGATCATTGCTCAAAGCATCCTGGGAAGTCTGAAGAAGGTAGTTTTGGAAAATTTCTGACTTCTCTACTTGAGCTTCACCTGCAAACCATGTGACAACAGTTTATTACAATAATGGAAGGAATAAACAAGCAAATGTAAACCAAAACAATCGTTGTTGTTCTTGGGAAGAAACAGACAACCTAATTTTCGTACTTACTCAACCAAATAGGTCAAGAAAGGCGGGGGTTAATGGGGGAAAAAAACCATCAATATGAAAGGGCAGGGTGGGTCTGAAAATAGAGGAAGTGCATGATGAAATGACAATTTGTTGTTCTCACTGATGTGGAACAGCTGGGTGCATTCCATTGCCTTGTAAAATTTGTTGTGTGAACTCTTAATTAGTGCCCTGAGATTATCATCTTCGCCTCACTACGAGTCTTTTCTGAAAATCAGTCTCAAACATTTGCCACAGCCTTGTTGCACAAGGGGCCACTTTTCATCATCACTTTTTACTCCTCGTTCTTCTGCAGGTGATACCACGCCTCACACCCACTCTATAATAAGATGTATTCTCTTCGTCCACCCCTGGATTATGGTCACTGTCATGAGATTTCACAAGAGCGCGTTGGGCAAAAAGGTGAGAAAATACTTTTCGCACCTCTTTTGTTCAAGGGAACTCAGCCTTTAAATTTTCATTGCATTGTCACGCAATCCCTTCGGTTAACACCGTAGGACCGCGGAGGACCGAACGGCTTTAATGGAGGCGACGATCAAATACAGATTCGGCTATAAAAGCACGGGAGGAAGAATGAAGGGGAAGAAGCACAAGCGCGTACCTGTAGAGGGAATTAACTCAAACGGGAATCCGGAGTAAAATGTACAAAAATAACAGGTTTATTTCGGAACCCGAGAACAAGGAAACGCGATGATAAATAAATAATGTTCCTAGATCGGGATCCCACACACCGACTTCAAATACAAGACACAGGAATGAATGAATAAAAGAAATGTCTCGTCGTGTATTGTGAAATGAGGTGCGAGCTTATCTCCGTCTGTCGTTGTGCGTCCGTCATGCAACGCGGCCCCCTCAGTCCACCTCGCTCGCGCGCTCCGCCAGGCCCCCAGCGACCCGCTGAGTGGCATGCCCCACTCCAAGCGCCTCATTGGCCACACATGAGGTCCCTTTCCCTCACAGCACCGAGCCTCGCTCCAAGCACCGAGCACCGCTCCAAACACCACGAAAATGACGAACCAACGACCACCAGTCAAGAACGCAGGGAAAAGCGCGAATCAACCCAGGCAAGAGTCCAGCGCAGAGCAGAGAGCGAGCTTCAAGCACGAGGGGAGCGAGTACAAATAACCCCAGGAAAGCACAGAGAGGGAAATGGAAGAGACAAACTTCCGGTGAGCCAGCAATTTTATCACTTGCCCTGTGACGTCAGTCCTTCCTCTCTCCAACCAGCGCAGTGACCCTCGTCTTCCAGAATCTTCTTACCGCGCTGGTGTCCTCTCATTGGCCGCGTGCTTCCCGCCCTCCATGTCATGCCATCCTCGTGGACAATCACAAGTCCTTCCCTTCCCTCCAATCACGGGGCAGTCCTCCTGTCCCTCTGTCCCTTCCACAGACCAATCACAGTCCTCCTGGGCGTGGCTGTAGCCTGCCACGAGGCTCGTGCCAGGCTGGCTGGTGATGTGGCTGGCTGCGGCCCATGCGGCAGTGTCCCGATCTGGCTTCCTGCCTGTTTTCTTCCAAGGTCATTGTTGTAAGGGAGGGGAACTAATTAATGTGTGCACTAAGGGACCTATCTAATTTTCTATATGAGAATGCGTTGCCATACGGGACACAGGTTTGGCGACAGGGGGAACGACAAACAAAGGAATGTTATCCATAATCCCTGTACTATTAGCATGCCACGCCCCCCTCGCGGCGGGGACACAAATACGACTTATTACCGACATCCGGGCTAGATACAGAAATTACAGGTAGATTCCCTATCGCGACAGTCGAACCAAGATACCTATTCAGATCTATCTGGCTCTTGTCTAGATATTCCTCTACCCCCCTGACATAACAATATTTCATTCCTCTCATTCAAATATATTGCTTATCTCATCATTTATCATTATATTGTGAGGTGGGAGGGGGGGGGGGGGTGAAAATCCACAACAGGAATGTGGTAAGAATAGTATGGACAATAAATATCTCCTGGTTTAGACACACGGTACGTACAATACTGCAATTAAATGGGCCTATCTTACCGTCAACACTACGCTCTGTGGAATCATAATAAATTCCTTTATTTTCGGTTATTATTGCCGCTAGTGATTTATAGCCATGGCTCCCAAGACAAAACTGTTGCTCGTGGGGAACCAAGTGCAGAAATATTACGGAAAGTAACGTCTTTATCACAGAGAGTGGAGGGTTTGGATAACCTTGGTTGAGGCGAGAGTGCTGCCTCACTGGGCAGACATTATGGTGTTAACAAGTCCAGTATCCACCAAATAAAGTAATGTGCAGAAAACAAGGGGTAGTGAATGCTCTGGTTTTATGACGAGCGAGTGGGTGACTCCGGTAAACCACTCCAGTACATGACTCTAAACGTAACTCCCATGTTTTCAGGATCATAAACACGTGTAAAACAAGTGTGTACTGTATAATACAACACAACAGGGATTTTAAGGACATTTTCCCTGCTTGAGCAGAGGTTAGCCTTGCGGGCCCCATGACAATGTACTGTGTACTGTATAATAAACAACTAATTCCACATCGAATCACAAAACCAATTGGCATGAACATCGCACTGGACCAATACGTCAGCCAACCTTATCTTGTAAAGAATTTATGACTGTCGTTTGGTAAATATCGATGAGAAACCTCAGTTAGCAAAACAAACAAGGAGATTTGCTTTGCAATAGATGTCCCCTACCGGTCCAGATGAATGTTCTTGTTCCAAGCAAAAAGGGCATAACACCATGAAAAATTGGCAAAAAACCCCAGAACTCAAACTTCTGTAACTTATCATAATAAAGCCATGTACCAAGTTTCAGTTGAATATGTTAAAGGGTTTAGAAAAAAAAAAAGAGCAGAAAACCATAGCTGGGACAGACAGATGGACAGACAGACAGACTGAAAGCAAACCCTTCATCCCAACTGGGTAGGGGGCTAATAAACATTTTATAGCAGAGAATTACGAAGTAGAACTATAACATGAAGATTGATGTCATTCAAACCTTTGTCGAGCGTGGAAGACTGGTCCAAAAACTCGGATTCCACCTTCACAGGCACAATAAAATCTGAAAAGAAAACATTGCACTCAAACCCAATTTTGAGGGACATTTCTAAACAAACTCGTCACCACAATACATGTTCAAGAAGTGTTTGCTTTTCAAACTCCGATAAATACTTACTTGAAACATGTTTGAAAAAGTAAACCCAATGATCTGATCAATTGGTCAATGCTTGCCAAAACGAGTAGTTCACATAACCTTTGAACTATATTTACTCTTTACACATTTGTAACACAAAACCCACTGATCGGTTCAAACAAAGACAAACAATAGAATACGACAAGATGTGGTGTATAATGTTTGGATAACATTTTTATCAACTTTTGTGAAACCCTTTCTACTCTCTACTCTACTTACCTTCTGCTCATCTTACCTCCTCTTTTGCTTTGTCAGACCTCTTCGCTGTTTCCACTGGTGTGAGACAAGGTTGTATCTTGTCCCTCTGCTATTTGGAATACTGTAGTTATAGATTTTGTTTTCAAATAAACAGAAGCATGTAAGCTTCTTGGAGATTCACTAGTCAAAGGGATTCACTAGTCAAAGAACAATCTTGGAGATTTAGACTTTGCAGATAATATTTGCTTGCTGAATATGTCAGTGTTTGAGATGCAATCGGAGACAGACGGGCTGGGAAGCATTGCTGTCGTCGAGTCCACCTGGTCCGAGACCGAGTTATTCTATCTATAGTTCAAGCTATCCGAGTCCGAGTCCTGCAGTCTGAGTCCGAGTCCTTGGTATGAAGAGTCCGCTTCCTGTGCTGAAAGTGTATTGTAAAGTGGCAAAAATAGCAATTTTCTTTGTGCTGATGTATTATGTAAATGAATACAATAAAATCTCATATCAAATATCAGTGTGTATTTGTGTATGTGTGTGAGTGTGTGTGCTCCATAACTGCATTAATAAAATGCATGAATGAAAACGGTGTATGGATAAATATAAACATGCTTTTGAAGAGAAATAACGGCTTACATGCATGGAAGGCTTTATCCTTCCTTGGTCAGCCAAACATCACCTCTCAGTGGTCTTTTGATCTGCCCTACTCAAAAAAGGGCCGAGTCTTGAAAACACTATATACTCTCACAGAATAATTAAAGTATATAAATCAAAATATTATTTTGGATTTGAGGATTGCATCTAGTGGACTAAATAAATGTCGAATCTGGAAATTTTAGGAAATTACCGATTCTTATAACAAAGTGTATTTATTCAAGAAAAGCATTAAAACTTAACTTTGTCTACTGTTCGAATGATTATATTGAATGAAGAAAAAATTACGGAATGTGCAGAAAGTGTAACTTCATTGATTGCAATGAAGATAATTAATCAACGGGGTCGACAGGGGTACTTTTTATTTCAGCAATTACGTAAGCAGTCTCTTTTTATTTTTAACCTTTTGGGCATTCCATTTTCATTATATTGATAGAAATGTTAATTTCTATGTTAAATTGATAAAATGTTAAATTTTATAATTATGTTAAATGTTATAAAATGTTAAAAATTAAAAATAATTATATTGATAAAAATGTTAAAATATCATTTCCATATACCTATGAAAATATAAAATTCCCATCCCTACCCCACCCCCTGTCCCCATTCTCTCTCCTCACCCTTCCCATTCCCTTTTCTCTCTCCTCACCCCTCCTCTCCTTCAATACTAAAAATTACATAATTAAATTAAAATGCAAAATGAACTCCATAACCCAAACACTAAAATTTACCTATCCAAACTGCAATGATCTGAAATCAAATTAATATTAAAACATACATTTTTGGGATACTTCATGTTGTGAACAATTATTCTAACCATATTTCGATGATTTGGTAGCTTATTACCCTCGCCAGAGGAGAGGGTATTGTATTTGGGTCTGTTTGTCTGTCTGTCTGTCTTTCTGTCCGCACAGAATAAATATGATTTTCTCTGCAACCATTGGTCCGATTGACAGGAAATTCTCACCATAGGTGCACCTCCACCTGTAGAATTTTTTTGATGATAATTATGATGTCATATGTCACGTGGTATGGGCGCAATCTTGGAAAAACCTGAAAAACTTTTCTATATCTCCAAAAGCGCTGAATATAAAAAATTGACATGACATTGTAAAGAACTCTCCATGAGGAATAACATATGTTAATGATGATGTCATAGGTTCCTCCATTATGAAGTCATAATTCGACAAGTACAAAACTTCATCCGATCAAGATGAAATTTCTTGAGCATAATCTAGGAATAAATTAGTTTAGAAAAAAAAATGATGACGTCATTGGCCACATGGTTCGGCCGCCATATTTGTTTCAACACAAAAGCCTTAAAAACCACTGAAAATACATCCTGGTGAGGGTTTGCAATCTCTGATTGCTCTTTTTCTTGTTTAATCTTCAAATTTTGCATAAAATCATGAATTTTGCTCCTTGTGTATACTCCAATTAGTTAATTTTTTGTTGTACAGTAATATTCGACCACTTCCTCTACTCCTATCAATCCCCTTCACACTGATATTATTTGTTTCAAAATCGCCGATTCAACTAGAAAGGCATTCGCTGGAGAGCGTACCTTTGCCAGGCTGAACAGTTTACGTTTTGTATACCAGTGATAGGCCAGATCTGGATTTGGACCTGAAATAAAATCGAATCGCTTGTTCTTGTCGCCAAACCAACTCATCCATCTGGTTTTGTCATAATCCGTCCACAACCTTTTGAAATATCATGCGATATATCGTTTTTGGCCCGATTACCCAATAGTGAAGAATCACATGGGTTTGAGGGTTGTGGAGTTGCGGCAGAAACCCGAATCCTATCCAGGTTCCTCCTGTTGACTCAATCGTTGCTCTTTATTTCTTCTGGTTCTGGTTCCTTCTGATGACTCCAATGCAGTATTTGGTTTTCTGTTTCATTATGATTGTACCATATCCTGATGCTGTGTGGACTTTGCTTCCCTGCTGATGGGCCTCTGGTAGATTGTAACTGTTGCTGTGTTTTTGCCTGAGGAAGAACTGCTGAAATCTATCTATCTGGGTTCTTCCCAACATCTTTGTTCCTTTCACATTTCATTCTACTTTTTTATGTTTCTCTTTATTTATTCTAATTCTTGCTTCTTCTTTATTTATCTCTTTTTTATCTACCTGTATTGGGAGAAGTGAATTCTTGCAGAATTCTTTTCTGGAAGGCTCACTTGGCTGTGCTTGGATGGGTTTGAGGGTTGTGGAGTAGCAGCTGAAACCTGAGTCCTGTCCAGGTTCCTCCTGATGACTCCATCTTTACTCCTTCTGGTTCCTTCTGTTGACTCCAATGCAGTATTTGGTTTTCCATTTCATTAAAAAAAATTTCAAATTCTCGTATCAGGCAGATCCGTATTCAGGTCTTCACCAAAATTGAATCAATTAGTCCTGGTGACACACCCAACCAGTCCACCAAGTTTCGTCTGAATCTGTCCACAACTTTTTGAGATATCTTGTCCACAGACAGACAGACAAACAGACAGGGGTGTAAACATAACTTCTGCCCACCTTTGGTGGCAGAGGTAATTACATAACCCCAAACCCCAGCCCTAACAAAAAGAAAAGTTTCCATACATGCCATTGAATTTCAATTGTTATTTAATATTTAAATGTTATTTAACATTTTGTTAAGAGTGTACATCAAAAACCATTCAATAGAGGAAATTGAAACTTTACCACACGTTACATGACCAATTGATATAGCGGCCCCGAAGACCCAAAAGACCCCAAGGATCCCAAGGACCCTGAGAATCCAAAAGAGCATTAAAGACCCAAAAGACCATGAGGACCCAAAAGACCCTGAAGACCCTTGAAGGCCCAAAAGCCCCAAAAGACCCTGAGGACTTAAAAGACCCCAAAGACCCTTAATAACTCTGAAGACCCAAAATACCTAAAAACCGCAAAGACCCCAAAGACCAAAATACCCCAAAAGGCCCAAAAGTCCCTGAGGACCCTGGAAAACCCTTAAAGACCCAAAAGACACCAAAGACCAAAAGCATCCGAGGACCCGAGGACCCTTGAAGACCCTTAAAAACCGAAAAAACCCTAACAGGCCCAGACAACACCAAAGACCCAAAGGACACCCATTAAGACTCTCGTAGCAAACAACCAAAAGACGTTTGCCACTCTCATAGCAAAAGTGTGGCTCTCAATGGAACCCTTTCTTCTCCTCTCCCTGCCAATGTTGGAGTACCCCAAATGCAATGTTCTCAGCCCATCCTATTCCTAATCTTCATCGATGATCTCTCCAACTCTGGAAAATCCTCTAACTCTTTGCTGATTACTCCACTCTCTGCTGTCATCACTCATCCTTCTGACAGACAGGCAAGCAGCCTCCTCCCACTCTTCAGACTTGAACAAAATACCACATACGAGACAAACACTTAGAATAAGTCATTGAATCTTGACAAATCTCACACTCTTGCTATCTCTTTCTGAAGGGACTGTCTGGCAAACCCTTCCATCTACTTTCTTAACAATCGTCTTGAGGAAGTTCAGTCATTCAAACTGTTGGGTCTGCTGTCAGCCATGATCTTTCTTGGGCAAACATTTCAAAGTTGGCCTCCAAAGCAAGCCGCTGACTGGGCATCCTCTGTCGTACAAAGTCTTTCCTTGGCACTTATGAACTCCTATCCACCTACAAGACTTTCATTAGTGGATCAATGGAGTAGTGCTCTGCCCTCTGGGCTGGCTCTCCTGCCTCACATCTTGCTCAGCCTAACGCCGTGGAAACCAAGGGCTCTAAGATTATTCTAATCTCCTGCGATGAAGCTGAATGTATGGACTTATCACTTTGCTATCACAGACAGGTTGGTGGTTTCTCTGTCTTCTACCGCCTCATTTCTGGTCTTGCATCCTCTGCTCTTTCCGTGGTTTGTCCCACACAGTCCACCATCAACCCCCTTCTGGTAAATCTACCTAAATCAAGGATCACTGCTCACATGCACTCATTCGATCCTCTTCTTTCCTGCCTGTGCGACCAATGTCCACATCCTCGTCAATCTCATTCTGCCATTCAGATCTTCAAAACAGTTGTTCACCACCATCTCAGATCATCCCCAATCCAAAATCATGATTTTTCTATGCTTGTTAATCCCCCAACCGCACACAAATACCTCCCCTCCGTCAAAATTTCCAGTTTTCCCTCCTGAGAGTTTCCTTCTGTATCCATCTTGTCCACCTCATGCATCCTCTCCTGCTCCCCATACCCATTGTTTGTCCGCCCCTCCCCCCTCTATCTTGGCCGGCCTTCAGCTGTACTGTTGGCGTTTTCTCTTTCTCTCTCTCTCTCTCTCTCCTTCTCTTTCTCTTTCTCTTTCTCTTTCTCTTTCTCTTTCTCTCTCTCTCTCTCTCTCTCTCTCCTTTTGGCCTGTCGTGTCCTGATTCGGTCAGTTTACCAGTACAAGCTCTTCCATGAGCTTTGACGATGTATACAACATATATATATACACAAAATATATTGTTGCGGATATGAGGATTGTATTTTTTTATTGTGTTGTATTGTAGTAAATTGTTGTGAATTATTGCTCAAGTCTGGACCCTCCTGCCTCCAGTGTTGTATAAAGGTCAAAGGGCGTTCCGGTAGTTAATTCCATAAAGCATACATTGAAGGACACTATAATACCCTTGTTCAGTAGCTTATATCCTTATTATGTGTGTTAGGGTAAGGCTGTGTCTCCCATTAATTTAAATACTCCATTGCACCAAGTGAAATAAGAGTAGATCCCCTTTCATTTCATTTCAATGGCCAACTGCATTTTGGGCGGTTTTCTTCAACCACCATTGGCCACGAGGCAAGGTTGGGGAAGAAAGGCGTGCCCGCCCATCGTCATCAAGGGCGGAGCCAGAGGGTCGCGCGACCAACCAGGGCCGAGGTGAGCACACCGATGGGCGTGTCCTGAAGGCCGGCGGCTTGATCGCCGGAGGCGTTATAAAAGCGCGCGCGCAAGAGTGGTCAGGAGTTGCGTAAGGAGGTCCATGACAAGAGTGGCGGCAAAGAGATCACCGAGAAGAGAGTTGAGTAAGGGATCCCTGAAGAGAGCAGCTTGAGCCACCGCGGCTGCATCAACAGCAGCTTGAGCCACCGCGGCTGCATCAACAGCAGCTTGAGCCACCGAAACTGCAGCCACAGCAGCTTGGGGCCTGGACGGACGTTTTGAGCAGGACCGAAAAGGAACGGCGGCTGCCAAACGCGCCGATCGAGCTGCGGTATCCATGGACCGGCCTCCCCCCTCCAAGCCATCCACCTCCGCCATTCCTATCATCATTCCCCGTGTGAGTCGTCTTAGTTTGTTCTGTCCTGGGTATTTAATTAAGTTTGTATAAGCTAGGTTGCACTGTGTCTAAAATCTTCTGTAAATTATTTTCTTATCTTTCCTTCTTCCTTGGTTATTTTGAGCCTGTACATAGTAAATAAATTCGATTCGTATTTCCAACCTTTTTGTCTGCTTCTTCTTCACATCCGTGTCGCCTTAGTCTTTTCCCGATTGAATATCTGTGGCGCGATCCGGCCAACGTTCGGGAATCGGGTTAGTCGGGGTAACTGTACGACCGCGGGGCCATCCGCTCGGCAAACATAACATCTTATCCGCGGGCCGTAACAATATATACACAAAATATATATATATATATATATATATATATATATATATAGATATATATATATATATATATATATATATATATATATATATATATATATATATATATATATATATATATACAGTGGAACCTTGACTTACGAGTGCCCCAACTTACGAGTTTTTCGAGATACGAGCCGTCGCTCGGGCGGTTTATTGCTTTGAGATGCGAGGCGAGATCCGAGTTACGAGCTTTCGCCACCCGGTCACGTGGTTATCTTGCCGTTCAAGTACAGTACGTATCTCTGTCGTATAGCGCTGCGTTTTTGTTTTCGCATTTTGGTTATTTCGGAAAATTTCATGTTCATGTCGAATATTTCATGTTCATGTTCATGTTTTCATGTTCATGCCATGCCAGGCCACAACTTGTTCAGAGTGCCGGCGATAGCTCGCCTTCTCTTTGTGGAAAACACGGTGAGATCCTTAACATCCAACAACTAATGGGACGCAAACGGGGCGCCCAGTTTAGCGGTACACACATTGATGAATCACCCTGCCTGTGATTCACCCATGACAGGTTATAGCTGGGTCGGGATTCAAACCCAGGCTGGACAGTTTAGACTTTAGAGTCAAGTGTGCGTACCTCCAGTCCAGGCCATCCTGCCAACTTGTATGCTGCATACAGGTGAAATATAAAGCGCGAGATATTTTTATATATACTGTATATATTTTTTAAAATTGGTGTGGTTTTTGGCGGGCTGGAACGGATTAATAGCATTTCAATGGGAAATTTGATTTGAGATACGAGCAATTTGAGTTACGAGCTCGGTCACGGAACGAATTAAACTCGTAAGTCAAGGTTCCACTGTATATATATATATATATATATATATATATATATATATATATATATATATATATATATATATATTGTTGCGGATATGAGATTGGCATCCATCCATATCCGCTTGTAAATATTCCCCTATTTCCTCCATACTTCCCAACTATCCCAATCCCCCATTCCCTAGTCCCATTTTCTGTAAACAACACTCTGTAGACCCGACCTCCCCCTATTTCCCCCATTAAATGTCGCATCCAGGTCCACCGCATCTCACGTAGACAACTATAGGACATCTTGCTAGTTATTCTTAGTCTATGTCAGTTAAGGACTCGTTTCCATTAATTCTGACTCTTCGTTGCACCAGAATGTGATTGTATGGCACCGTTAGGAAGTTTAGGACCTCCCAATACCTCCCCGCAGCTCTTCCTCACGGTTCAACAACAACAACAACAACAGCGGCGGCGGCGCGGGGAGTGTGCGTCCTCACTCCGGCTTGGTTGGTGGGGGGTGTTGGGAGGGCACCATGCCTTTCCAACGAGCCGCCATCGAGCATGTGCTCGACGGGGTTACCAAGTAGGGGCTCGCTGTCAGCTCCTCGTCAAGGGCGGAGCCCGGTAACCCCCCGCACCCAATAGAAGCGGCGGACCGATCCATCTGGGGCGGAGCCAACGAGCCGAGGGCGTGTCACTCCCCGCTGAGCATGCGCAGGAAGAGGGAGGTGACGTCAGATGCGCCCTCAGCTTGGAGAGAGAAGGACGCCACCTCCGAGCGCTGCAATCCCTCCCCGCATCTCTGGACCGGACCGTGTTTGATTCTGCCCCTGAGCCAAGGTGCACCTTGTGCTATCGACTGCCTGTCCTTCCCTGCCATCAATCCCTGTGTAAGTCAGTCTTGTTCCGTTTGTCTGTGGTCTGTCTGGGATAGATAAGATTGTGTCTAAGTGCCTATCTCTTCTGTGCTTTACCTCATACCTTGTAATCTACCCCTTTTCTCCACCACCAATAATATCCTCCTCCGGAGGTCTTGAGAACTGTACCCCTTGTGTCGTTTCATTTATCCCAGCCATTGTGTCCTTTCCTTCATTGATTTAGCATAGCGCGACTTGGTCAACGTCGGGTGGAATCGGGTGAGTTGGGGAAGAATCGGGTAAACTGTGCGAACACGGCGGCCATTCCGCTCGGCCCATCATAACATCTTAAGCCGTGTCCGTAACAATATATATATATATATATATATATATATATATATATATATATATATATATATATATATACACACACACACACAGAGCATTCAGAAAGTATTCAGACCCCTTCACTTTTTTCCCAATTTTGTTATGCTGCAGCCTTATGCTGAAATCGTTTAAATTCATTTTTTCCCTCATCAATCTACTCTCATTACCCCATAATAACAAAGAGAAAACAGGATTTTAGAAAGTTTTGCAAATTTATTAAAAATAAAAGACTGAAATATCACATTTACATAAGTATTCATACCCTTTGCTATGACACTTGAAATTTAACTCAGTTGCGTCCCATTTCTCATCATCTTTGAGATGCTTCTACATCTTGATTGGAGTCCACCTGTGGTAAATTCAATTGATTGGACATGATTTGGAAAGGCACACACCTGTCTATATAAGGTCTCATAGCTGACAATGCATATCAGAGCAAAAATCCAAGCCATGAGGTCGAAGGAACTGCCTGCCGAGCTCAGAGACAAGATTATTTCGAGGCAGATCTGGGAAAGCCTACAAAAATATTTCTGCTGCATTGAAGGTTCCCAAAAGCACAGTGGCCTCCATAATTCTTAAATGGAAGAAGTTTGGAACAACCAGGACTCTTCCAAGATCTGGCCGCACGGCCAAACTGAGCAATCGGGGGAGAAGGGCCTTGATAATAGAGGTGCCCAAGAATCCGATGGTCACTCTGGCTGAGCTCCAGAGATCCTGTGTGTAGATGGGAGAAACTTCCAGAAGGACAACCATCACTGCAACACTCCACCGATCTGGGCTTTATGGCAGAGTGGCAAGACGGAAGCCTCTCCTCAGTGAAAGACACATGAAAGCCTGCTTGGTGCACCTAAAAGCACCTTGGAGCACCTAAATAAAAGCACCTAAAGGACTCTCAGACTGTGAGAAACAAGATTCTGTGGGCTTTCATGTGTCTTTCACTGAGGAGAGGCTTCCGTCTGGCCAGTCTGCCATAAAGCCCAGATCGGTGGAGTGTTGCAGTGATGGTTGTCCTTCTGGAAGTTTCTCCCATCTCCACACAGGATCTCTGGAGCTCAGCCAGAGTGACCATCGGGTTCTTGGTCACCTCTCTTACCAAGGCCCTTCTCCCCCGATTGCTCAGTTTGGCCGGGCAGCCAGCTCTAGGAAGAGTCCTGGTTGTTCCAAACTTCTTCCATTTAAGAATTATGGAGGCCACTGTGCTCTTGGGAACCTTCAATGCAGCAGAGATTTTTTTTGTAGGCTTCCCCAGATCTGTGCCTCGACACAATCCTGTCTCTGAGCTCTGCAGGCAGTTCCTTCGACCTCATGGCTTGGTTTTTGCTCTGATATGCATCGTCAGCTGTGAGACCTTATATAGACAGGTGTGTGCCTTTCCAAATCATGTCCAATCAATCGAATTTACCACAGGTGGACTCCAATCAAGGTGTAGAAACATCTCAAAGATGATCAAGAGAAATGGGAGGCACCTGAGCTAAATTTCAAGTGTCATAGCAAAGGGTATGAATACTTATGTAAATAGTGTAGCAGCATAGCAAACCTGTTGTGCATTTTGTGATACAAGCACCAAATTTGGCACGAATGTACATTAATATGTTGCGAACATTTTCAGATATTGGGCCACTTGAAATTCCGTAATTTTTTTTTTCAAATTTTTTCAAATTTCGTAATTTCAAATTTTTCGGGTGACACCGTCACAATTTCGGTCTTCGAGGCCGGCCGATATAGTGGGGCGGCTTAGCCCAAATATTCAAAAGAATTGTGCATTTTGTGATACAAGCACCAAATTTGGCACAAATGTACATTAATATGTTGCGAACATTGTGTGGTCAGCAATGAAGACGAGAGTCTGAATTACATGTATGCAAAAGACCTTGTGAACCAGTGAAGCAAATACACGGGTAAGCATGAATTAAATCTAGGGCATGATATAATTTCCATGATGTTTACCTCTACACTCAATGGTGGAAGGAGGTAATGTTTTGATCCCAGCTTGTCTGTATGTCTGTTTGTCTGTTAGTCCACAAAATTCCAGACGAAGCTTGTAGTAGTGGTAGTTGTAGTGGTAGTGGTGATAACAGAAATTGTTATATAGAACTGAACTTATATTATTATTATATGCAGAAAATAACTTCATTTCTATATGCCCTGCAGTGGACAGGTTAATTGGTTTATGCACTGAAGGGGTCACCCTGGTGTGCACTGCTGTGTTCTGCCTCACTGAGTTGTTCAGGTATGATGTACTCAGCACAAGCTTCCGGTCGGCCCGGAGGTGGGGGTGCGGGGCCTGTCACGGAACGTCAAAACAAACGGCCTGCCGGGGCCGCCCAAAAGTCGGGCGTGAGGGGCGCGTCCACTAATGGAACACCTCTCGCTTCCCAGATCGAGGGCCACGTGGTCAGGAGAACCTCGTCCCTTCCGGTCACACTTTGCCTATCGGCCGGCCTCGAAGACCGAAATTGTGACGGTGTCACCCGAAAAATTTGAAATTACGAAATTTGAAAAAATTTGAAAAAAAAAATTACGGAATTTCAAGTGGCCCAATATCTGAAAATGTTCGCAACATATTAATGTACATTTGTGCCAAATTTGGTGCTTGTATCACAAAATGCACAATTCTTTTGAATATTTGGGCTAAGCCGCCCCACTAAAATGTGATATTTCAGTTTGTTTTTTTAAAATAAATTTGCAAAACTTTTTAAAATCCTGTTTTCTCTTTGTCATTATGGGGTAATGAGTGTAGATTGATGAGGGAAAAAATGAATATAAACGATTTCAGCAAAAGGCTGCAACATAACACAATGTGAAAAAAGTGAAGGGGTCTGAATACTTTCTGAATGCACTGTATAAATATATATATATATATATACATGAAGTGTGGTTTAAAATCATACGTACTGATGACAACCCCCGCTCTAGCAGGGAAAATTGCCTTTAAAATGCATGTTGTTGTTGTTGTTGTTGTACTTATGACAGAAGAAAACATGGCTGGGATGATCAATTGGATAAATACTGTACTGATAAAATGGACACTTGCATGGTGTGAAACAAAAAAGGTACCAGATATAACAGAGCAAAGTGTTTATATTCTGGAAGGAAAGTATTATCATTCAAGTTGAACGATAACATGAACATTGTTGTTGATGTAGTTGTTCAAACCTTTGAAAAGTGTCGAGTAATCATCAATGATCTCACACTCCACCTTGACTTTCACAATAAAATCTGAAATGAAAATATCACATTCAAACTCAACTTTATGGAGCATTTCTAAAGAAAATCATCATCTCAATAGATATCCAGAAAATTTGTACTTTTCAATCCCCTGAAAAATGTTTTTTTGAAACTACGTGGAAAAAATGAGTTTTTGTTTACACAACGTAAAGGAAACGAACGCAATCATTTCTCTTGGTCAATATTTATGAACTCGCAAAGGTGCTCGTTGTTGCCAGTCAATGCTCCTTCTCCCTCTTCTAACCCCTTCCCCAGCCTCCTCCTACACCTTACCCTCCCTTTTCCCACCCCTCCTGGGGACGCCCACCCCACTCCTTCCCCTCCCTCTGCCCGCCCTGCCCACTCCAGACTCCCACTCACCCCTCCCCCTCCCTCTTCCCACCGTACCTCCCCTCCCTCTTTAAGGGTGTAGTACTGGTGAAAAATTGAGAAAACTACATAGGTACCTTTGGAGAGGCCTTTACACAAAAACAAAGTCAAGTTAATATCTAATTTTCAGTTTTTCTTGAAAGATATAATCTTGGCTTTAACTCAGACCAGTTTCAACGCTTCTTTGTCATATTACATGCATATAATTTGCATAAATTAGACCGTCAATAAAAAACAAGGAAAAACAAAGAACACATTTCTACTTCTATCTTCTATGTCACCTATCATTCTTTTCACACAAAACTTGGTACATGTATTATACATGTGTTACTCTACTACCTGATGAGGATTTTGTGAAATTATGTCAAATGTTCACTACTTACGCTCCGTTTACTTTTGCGTTTACGCAAATGTTTACTTACAAAATTAGCCAATTATGCCAATTACCAGATAAAACTTGGTTGTCCTTCAATAAATCCACAATGGCTACTCCTATAAACAAAAGCCTTCATCATTTTAAAGGAAGTGATATTCTGAATATCCTGTCCAAATTTCAGCCCAAAAGAATGATGCAAATTTAAAGTTATAACAAATTTCATGCAAAATATTATATTTCTTGTAAATTGCGTGTAAAGATAACAATAATTAGGGGTACTTATATGACCTCTAATAGCATGATTCTTGTTTATAAGACTATAAGGAAACAGTTCAGCTAAAAAAAATTAAAAAAAATAAATAAATAAAAAAAACCCTTAACTTAGCTTATTTAATAATTATCTCCCTCAACCCTGAACACAACCCATCCCCGACGCCCAATAGTCATAACCCACAAATTATCAGCATGTTTCATGACAATTCTTGCACAGTTCGTAAATAAACATAAAAACCCTCTCAGCATTAAAGATTATGAAAGATTCCGAAGATGTAGAGAATCTGTCAAAATAGCCCATTGACGAATCTGCTCTCAGGAATCAGAATCTCCGTTCGAGGTCCGATTACAATGAACGACATCGCTTAACCGGCTCAGGAGATCGACACGACCTTGTACGAGGAAATCAGATCAGGACGTCGACACGATCTTGTATTTGTTGACACGACACGTGATCCGGTTAGTCGCAAATTCGGCTGCACGGCGCGAGACGTCTGGATCTGACCGATACGTCATTACGTCATTGCGTTATATCTGTTAAAATTCGGCCTATCGTGGGCGATCTCCGTATTACCTCATATCTGTTCGAATATTCACAAAACAATTTGATAACATAAGATATTTACACAGCCGGCAGACGCATAATTACTAATACGGATTTATTTACTGTGAGGTGATTAGTAATTACACAAATGTTACACCGGAAGGACATTTTGTAAACGTCATGACGTTATTACGTAGCACGGAGTTCAAAACGTAAAACGTGGTTCCGAAAGTCACGAGGAGTCTGTTTGATTACAATTTATATACAACCAGATGGAGCAGGAAAACGTGTTTAGAGGATGTCATTTGGCGCCTCATCCATGTTCGCGCGAGGAGATGGAACCCGATATCCGTATATGGTGTGATTCCCACATCAACTATTAACGTAAATAGTGCACAGCACGTACCCCGCACGGGAGCGAACAGTACGTACCGGGTACAGACTCCTCCTCATCCCCGGGAGATCCTCCAGGCCCGAGCAGGTTTCCTCCATCAGAGCCGCTCCTCGATCCCGAGGGATTCGTTCTGTGCTCCATAATGGACAAATCTTGGTTCTTGCACACTACAGTATGGCACAGCACAGCACAGCACAGTTCAATTCAATTAAATTAAATTCAGACAAACACCGTGTGAGTGAAGTCCGTATTCTCAAGAAATATCTGAACAGTTAATCGATTCCAATCCGCAGATTCGCCACATGTCGAATCGGCTACTTCATTATAAACATTCGGGTTTCGTTTAAAAGCGAAAAAAATAACGGGGCATTCTGGATCAAACCAAGACCCGTTTTGTATTGTAAGCTTCAAAAACGATCATTGATTATCTTACTGAATAGTAACCATTAAAGATCATTTTGGAAGGTTTAACACAATTAAACATGGGTGTGTTTCGTTAGTAAGCGGTTTGCAAAGCGATTGGTGCGGAACGGATGGCTTGGCAAGCGAGAGCAAGAGCAAGCTGCTCACGGAAAATACCCGAGATATACATTAACAACTGGGAGAATGATGAAAGAGCAGAGAGGTATAAAAAGAGTTGGACAGACTAGGAATAGTCAAAAAAAGGCTCAATGGGGTGGCGGAGAAGAGGTCAGCTCAACTGGGATGGCGAGCGAGTTAAGTGCTCAAGAACAAGGACACTGTACCAATGGCGTTACGACAATGGCGAGACCGTGTCAATCGGATAAGTGTAGGTTCGGCAAGGTAGAAACAGAAAGCACACATCACCTCCTCTCAGGATGTGTAAAACTCATGTCAGAACAGCCGTACACAAAAAGGCACAACAAAGTATGTCGAGTAATCCACCAGATTCATCTGCAGGAGGGTCTCATCAGACAGCTTCGATCGGACAGGGGCAGCAATTTCATTGGAGGCAAGAGTGAAATGTATGCAGCCTTTGCTGAAATGAACATGAAAATTTTGCAAAAGTTGCTCAAGAACAGTTGTGACTGGGTTGTCTTCAATGTGAATGTCCACCATGCCAGTCACATGGGCAGGAACATGTGAGAGGACGATTCCTCCACCAGAAATGCCCTTTCGATTCTCCTCCAGTATCATGGACAGCAGTTGGATTACAAGCTGTCAAGAACTCTCATGACATCCGGCCTCTCACCTATGTCGACATGAAGTCCCCAGATTCTCAGAAGCCAATTACACTGAATCAGGTGCTGACGCTGATGTTCAAGGTGGTTCTTCCTCCACCATATGTGTTTGTCCACCAGGACATGTATTGTCATCGCAGGTGGTGCCGTATGCAGCACCTGGCCAATGATTCTTGGTCATGTTGGATGTCTGAGTTTCTGCCTACCCTGCAAAAACGAAAAAGGTGGACAAAGACCTAGAAGAGCCTCAATGGAGAGGTGAAGACGAGGAGAGTGATGCCTCGAGGGATCTTGCAAACAGTTTCCGCTGAATCTAGGGGAGGAGGGATAAGAACGACAGGCCCTCCCAATAGACCTATCCCCCCTGCACCCTCCTAAGTCAAGTCGCAGTCACTAAGATAGGCTTCTCGCTGAATATTGCGCTTTCTCCTTCCACATGGTCCTGCCCAATTGTTCCTCCTGATTCCAACCTCCGGATCATGCTCTTGTGGGGTACCAGTATTTGGTGTACGGATTTTCACCCCCTTCCCCAGTTTATTTTGGCCTAATTGGACTCACTCAGGGATCGAGTCCCAATGATATTCCCTTAGCCTGTTCTGTAGCAGGGCACATGGCACAACTCGCTGTCCTTGCCGCACCTGGTAGATGACGACACTTTCTTGCTTCCGCATGAAGCATGGACCTTGCCAACGATCCGAAAACTTGCGACTGGTAGATGACGACACTGAATTCAAACGAAAACTTGCGACGACCCTCTTCACCACCTCATGGTGTTCACTCACTCCAGAGGTGTACCAACTTGATACAATTGCAACGGGGCTGATTCCTTTCTCGGCAGAGTACTTATTACAGTTGCAACACCAGGCCTCTACGTCTATTTTGCAATGGATCCAATAAAAATTGTCAGCTTTTCTTGAGCGTTTTATTTATGCCAAAGTGGCCCATTCCCTTCAGTCTGTGATAGCACTCCAGGATTTCAGACTTCCTCTGCTGTAGCGCCACCAATAACTAACTGTACATACTTGTTAGTGGCAGCCACCGCCCAGTTCCGGTACATTACTCCATCACCCAAGTCAAGACTATCCCATTGCCCAAAGTATATTCTCAAGTCAGATGTAAGAGCTGCTAACTCCTCCCAGTCAGGTCTGCCGCCCCCCTGCCAAGTAATGACCATGTTCAAGTCAGAGTCTTCTCGTTGCGCCACACCAAAGTCTGTCAGCAGCTCATTGACACTCTCCGTGGGTTGCACACTTCCACATATTACACATACATGATCTTTTCCTCTCTGATCCTCAAACAGAACCATGTCTATCCCAATCTTCAAACACATCCATTCCTGAGTTTTCTCTGTTTTGATCCCTTCCAACCTCTTCTCCAGTACTTGGAAACGAGCTTCTATTCCCTTCTTAAGTCCAGTCATCTGTCCTTTCATGCTTTGAGCCTCAGCCCTCCGAGCATCCATCTTTTCATTGTGAGCATCCTTCTTCTTCTTGAGAGCATCCATCTTCTCATTCATTTCATTCAGCTCTCTGAAAATCCATTTTCTCATAGTGAGCTGCCAGCATTGCCATTCAACTGCTCGGCAGGGGTGACACCAAGCCATTGCCACTGCCTGCTCCCGGCTACGATGGTCGAATAGACTGGGAGAAAAATTATCAGCCCCTCCAGCGGACCCTCAGTTACTATTTCCATGGATGTCACTGCACTGTCTAAAAACCCACGCCCATCCACCATTGGATTAAGGGCGCATTCCATCGCCTTCTTTGGCAGAGCCTCAAATTGAACTTCAGACTTGTCCAGATCAACACCTTCCTCCTTTCTCCTTTCATTTTTCTGGCATTCCAATCACGTTTCCTCAGCTCTGACCTACGATCGGCGATGCACCAATCAGGTTTTTTTTTTACCGTCTACACATGCTGCCACTTGGGCATCCGCCATTTCAACACTCATTTACCAATTTTGGCAAGAATGCCACGACTCCTGACATCACTTGTTACGACCTGGCCTCTGGATAAAGGGGCTCGGGGCACGGTCTATTGCTCCAGAGGTCCTAGTGGACGTGTTCGGGAGGTCAATGCATTCCCTGTGTCGTGTGTATGTCGCACTGTAAATGCAGTCAGATGTGACCAAGGGGAGTTATCATCCGAATGCCGACGCAAATTTACGCCCCCACTCACCAACATACAGAATGCAAATGTACACAAATCCAGTAATTCAATGAAAATTCAAAACAGTGGAATGAATGCAAATCCTTTACTCAGAATAAACAAAAACACAGGGTATACAACCAAGCAATAGATAAACCATATGAAATCCGGCTGAGTTGACATGCGGTGACAAAGAATAAGTAAATAATGACAGACATTATTTGTCTGTCAAAACAATGCGTACAGGACAATTAAACACCCCATCAGATATCCCTATCTGAACCCAAGGGGGAGGGGGATTGCGGGGTGGTGGGAGGAGGAAGCAAAATACCAAAATAATATTTACCAGGGTATAAAGAAAAATAATGGGTGAAAGAAAAAAGGGAGAGGGTGGGACGGAATTCAGTCCTTCCTATTTGAGATGACGTTCCAGTGGCCTCAGCCCAGCCACAGGCCACAAGGATGGCACCTCTCCCCTTATCTCACTCTCTGGGTGTCCTCAAATCTCACAAACCAACAGACAAGAGTAATTCCTGCAACAACATGAAGCAGCACGTTGCCTCAGGTTGGCCAAGACGATACTCGGCGAGGAGCAAACGCTTCTGCTCTCTCTCCCTTTTTACCACATGACGCGATGTGCACCGAAAGGTTCTCCTCCACGCCAGTCCCCTCCAGTCGGCGCCTCCCACAGGCAGCCCTTTCAGGGATCACTCAACTCCTCCACGAGCACTCGCAGGCCGAGTTCCTCATTGCAAAAAAAACCCCAGGACATGCATTCTACGTTCGTTTCTGCCTTTTTTCAGCAAATCCTGCTCCTCTTCTTCCTCTTTTTATACATTTTTCAGAGCTCTCACGAGGTTCTCGCCCTTTAAATTATGTAGAATCCTCGAAGGAGGGAGAAGGTTGATAAAGAAGGTCTTTTAAAAAGAAGAATAAAATAAAAGTGTCAGGAAAGAAATAAAAGGAGCTATTCGGGTCCCACAGCCGACCTGGCATTTCACATGAGGTACACCTTAACGGTCACAGCTTCTCATCGTTACTAGCAGCCATCAGCATGAGTGTACCATCATTATTGAGGAAATATTCAGCAATAAGCCTCACGAGCGTAATACACCTCCCCACAAATAAATCCCAATTTCTCAGGTAATGACGTCACCAATGTGTACATAGTGACCCACCTCCCCAGAGTTCCATCAAAACCTCCAGACATGACACGAGGGGCATTTGCTTCATCTATTTATTACGTATGGAAATATTGCTGAAATTTTTACACCTAGAGAAGCTGTGACCCGTTAAAGTGTACCTCATGTGAAATGCCAGGTCGGCTGCGGGACCCGAATAGCTCCAATTCCAAACCGCATGCAGCTGTGTGCTCCATACATTAATTAATGACACTTTCCTTCTGTACAGATGGTTAGGAGACATTAGTGTACATTTACATGAATTACAAGGACAGGAGGACATAGATAATAAACACATATGGTACACAAGATTTGAACCTGGGTTCTTCATAATCACGTGACTCCTGGGATTCACATAAAAACATAAACAAGTAAACATGGCGGAACCTCTTTGGAAACTCTTAATAATATTGTTGCGGATATGAGGACTGTATATTTTTTTGATTGTGTGCTTTATTATTATTATTATTGTTTATTCTGCGCCCCCTGCCTCCGGAGCTGTGTAAAGGTAAAAGGGCATCCCATAATTAGTCCAAAAGCATACACGTCAGCCAATAATAGAATACCCCTGTTCGATAGTTATATCTTATTCTGTGTTTTAGGGTAAGGCTGTGTCTCCCATTAATTGAAGTACTCCATTGCACCAGTGAAAGAGAATAGATCCCCTTTCATTCCCATCCCCAAAATCTCCATTTCCTTTCACATCCCCTTTCGTCATTGCCAAGCCTCGATTGCCAATTACATCCCCTCCAAAACCACCATTGAACATGTGCTCGGGTCGGGGAAGAGGGGCGTGCCCGCCCGTCGTCATCAAGGGCGGATCCAGAGGGTCGCGTGACCAACCAGGGCCGAGGTGAGCACACCGATGGGCGTGTCCTGAAGGCCGGCGGCTTGATCGCCGGAGGCGCTATAAAGGCGCGCGCGCAAGAAGCGTGGGGTGGTCGGTGGTGAGGAGTGAGTGGACCAAGAGAGAGAAAGAGTGGTTGGACCAAGAAAGAGAAAGAGTGGTTGGACCAAGAGAGAAAGAGTGGTTGGACAGGGAGACGTGCAAGAGTGTTGTTGAGTTGAGGGTTTGGACCAGACGAGTCAGACGAGTCCTGGCAAAGCAAGCGGCGGCCACAGCAGCAACAACACCCAACAGCCGCTTGGGGCCTGGACGGCGGTTTTGAGCAGGGCCGCGAAGGAACGGCGGCTGCTAAATGCGCCGATCGTGCTGCAGGACCCCCTTGGACCTTCCTCTCCCTCCAGCCATCCACCTCCTGCCTTTCCACCCTTCTTGTGTACGTGAGTTTGTTCTGTGTGTCTTGTCCCTGGGTATTTAATTAAGTCTGTATAAGCTAGTATTTGCACTGTGTCACCTGCGTCTTATGTGTTGTAAATAAACGTGACTGCTTTCTTTTTGCTTGTGTGTATAATAAATCCAATTACTCTTCTGTCCGTCTTCTCGTCTTATTCCTTTTCCTCTTTGCATTTCGTCGTTTTAGTCTTTTCCAGATTGGGCAGCTGCGGTGCGATACGGCCAAAGTTCTGGGTGAATCGGGTGAGTCGGGGAACAACTGTTCGGTCGCGGAGCCTTCGCTCGGCAATATAACATCTTGTCCGCGATCAGTAACAATTGGTGTCGAGGAGTGGGATTCGAGGCCCGAACCAAATTTTTTTTAAAAACATCTAGAAAAAAATTTGGGCAAAATTATAAAGTCACCGAAATTTGATTTTGTTTTAAAGGAAAACCCGAATTTTGAAATCGCGCCATGGCTGGTCAAGGCGATCGGATGCCGGTGGGTGAGCTAGAGGAGGGGTTAGGAGTAATCCAGGATCAAATGGAGGGGAGCAATGAGGAGGCGGTTGAGGGAGTATCAGACGCACAAAATGGCGGCCTCGCGCACATGGTTATTGTGGCGCCAAATTTAGCCGCGCCCGTGACCGTAGCAGCGCCGCAGATGGATTGGGGCCTATTTATGGAACAAATAAAGGCGCTCATGGTCCAGAAAAGTGAAGACCTGAGGAATGACTTGGGAAATCAAATGGGGGTAATGGGGAACCGGATGGATGCTCAGGGTGAGCAATTGGGAGCAATGAGGGACGAAGCGAGGGGTACCGGTGAGAAGTTAGACAATAATTTTGAGGGGTTAGACAACGGGATAAAAGAGGTAAAGAATGGGTTAACGGGGGTGGAAAATAGAATGGCTGCCCAGGAGAATCAGTTAGAGGGGGTAAAAAATGGGTTAATGGGGTTAGAAAATAGGATGGAGGACAAATTGCGGGAAATAGGGGAACAATCTGCCCGGGAAATCAAACGAATGGGGAACCAGATAGAGGAGGTGCAAATCGGGTTAGAAAGTAAACTGGATGCTCAGAGGGATGAATTGGGACAGATGAGGGTGGCATCTACAAAAGAGATGGAGGAGATGAAAGAGGGGATACGACGAGGTGTGGGTGAGGAGGTTTCGGGGCTACGCGAGGAGGTAAAGCGAGGTGAGAAGCGTATGGAGAAAGAGGTGAGGAATAATACGGCTAGGTTACAGGGGGGAATAGAGGGTCTGACGAAGGGAGTAGAACAGCTGACAGTCGGCCAAAGGGAACTAGCGGACCAAGTGGAAAAGAACACTGCAATCATCGGGGGTTTAAAAGCGACACAAAAGGACATTAAAAACGAATTAATAGCAACACAAAAGGAATGTCAGATGGTACATGAGGGGTTGACGAAGAAGTTGGAGGAGGTGACAGAAGTAATGGAGACGAAGGACCGAGAGGTGAGGACGCACATAGAAACGGTTAAGGTGGCGTTAGAGGAAGAGATAGAGGGGGTGCACCGGGAGATGAAGGAGGTAAAGGAAAAATTAGAGGAGGTGGAAGAGGGGGTGAGTGAAATTAAGAAGAGACGGAGGGAAACTAAGAGGGAGATAAAGGAGGAAGTCATGGAATATGTACAAGGTCTGTGTTCAAATCATGATGAGGTTCTCACTAACCAAATAAAAAGTTTGCAGGTGGCAGAGGAGGTGCGACGACGAGGTACGGAGGTGAGTGGCAATGTATATGATGTGAGGGGAGCTTCAGTCGGCTTGGGGATTGGTTTGGATCCGGGTGTTCGTGAAAGGCCGTTGGTGAAGTGTGCGACAGGTCTGGTGTGCGAAAAAAGAGGTGTGCGAGAATGTCCGACCATGGGGTGTGTGAGGAAAAAGTGCGCGCCGACCAGTGAGTGTGCTGTCGAGAGTGAGTCGGTCGTAGCGCGTGTGCGAGGGGGTACATGGAAGCGCGGTGTGGTAAGTGTTACGGAGGAAGTAACGAAAGAGTGTGCGCAAGAGGATGCGCGAGAGAGGTGTGTAACGGACAGGTGCATGAGGAAAGAGTGCGCTGTCGAGAGTAAGGGTGAGTGCGCGACCGAGAGTGGAGGTGAAAGTAGTGAGAGTGACACGGAGCATGAGTTGGTTGTAACAGGTGAGCGAGGATGTACACCTGGAATGGAAGGATGCACACCTGGAATGGTAGAGCGTGTGTGGGAATGCACACTTGAGTTGGTCGTGAGGTACGTGGTTGGGTGTGCGAGTGAAAGCACACCTGTGATGGTCACAGAGGAGGTGACCGAGGAAGGGGCGCGAAGAGGTGTGTTGGTGAGGTGTGCGAGCGACGAATGTGTGCCAAGGTGTTCGGTGGTCAGGTGTGTGACCAAGTCTGTGAGCGGAATGAGTGTACCGAGGTGTGTAAGGAAAGGTACGAGGAGCATGGGAACAGCTGGATGTATGGGCAAGAAAGGGGTAGCGTATGCGTGTAAGCATGCAGGTGAGGCATCGACGGTAACCGGGTTAGCGGTTAGAGCGACTTTTAGCCGAATCGGGCCCTCGGTGCATGCCGGGCTTCGCGTGCCGCGAGAACCAGCGGGGATCCGAGCCACGGCGGGTTCGAAAGGACCGCCGTACGCGATCCACGCTGGGCCTCACTTGGAACGGCCGCGTCCATGCTCAACTAGGCGGAGCGGGCAGCTCGATAGGAAGGGTTGTCATGGTGACCACTTTTTGTTGAGACGTGCCGGCAGGTCGAGATCGGAACATTGGACGGCTCGGTGCCGAGATGGTGCGTGGGATCTCGGCCCGGGTAAGCCCCCGTCCCGGCCCCGAATGCGGGACGTATCCAGCCGCTGGCACAAAAGAACCCGCGTTCATTGCTCGGCTGTACGAAGCCGGGCTGTGGAAGTGAATTGGCGCACCGAGAGGATCTAATAAGTAGACGGGTGATGAGGATAGTGTTTTGGACCCGAAATTAGAAAAAGGCAAAATTTGATGATTGGTACGGTGATTAGCAGTAAATGACAAATTTTTGATTTGTTGGATTTGGACGAGCGAAATTGATAGTAGGACCTCCCTTATGTGGTGGGAGGGCAACTCTGTCATCCCTCACAGACGGGGGGCAAAGGAGCACTAGTTATGGGGTTGATGGCAGTGAAAACTTGCCCGGGTGGGTTAGGATATTGTGTGTAGGGATCTAGCGAAGATGACATTAGGTAACGTTAAGATTAGTTAGTGACTGATACCTGTAGTGGGGACGCAGGTAGTTTAGTGTGGATGATAATGACGTGGGAGCGCAATAGTTTAAAGGGACGACTGGGAAGCGCAAGTTTCAGAGGGGAGTAGTTAGATGAGATGATGCCGTGTGTGTGAGGATTGAACAGGTGTGATTGCACAGGTGTGCAACTGAACAGGTGGATGGAGCAGTGTATGAGGGAGTAGTGGTGATTGCGTGTTGTGTTGACCAAATGGTCCAGGAAGAAAGGAGGGTGCAGGTGGCACCAGGTGTGAGTGCACAGGTGTGCAACTGAACAGGTGTGTGGAGCAGTGTATGAGTGAGTGAAGGTGATTGTGTATTGTGCTGACCAAATGGTCCAGGAAGAGGAGGAGGTTGCAGGTGGCACCAGGTATGATTGCACAGGTGTGCAACGACAGGTGAATGGAGGACAGGTGTATGGAATAAATGGTATGGAGTATTGGAATGGATGGTCGTGGAGTGAGTATGGTGGAAATTGTGGAGTGGAGTGGATGGTGCGAAGGTGTGAATGGGGGAAGAGTGGACCCCCATCACGGATACCCGGGGCGGGTAGTGTAAGTGTTAGGTAGAGGGTACAGGTAAATTGTGGTTGGATATTGGCATCTGTGGTGCGGGTGAAAGAATGGTCTTTGGATGGGTGCATTAGTGTTGTGGAAATGGCTGGGCGTGTAGCCTGTTAGTGTGTGTAGTTGGTTTGGGCACTCCACCACTGTGAGGATGTCGGCCAGGTGAGGCCGCAGGTGGGCTCTGGGAGCCGGTAGTAGTTGTTGTGGATGGGGCCCGAGGATCCGGAGGACGGACCCAGGTAGCCCAGTGCCAGAGGGCACCGAGTGGGGTGACAGAGCCAGGAGGGGCTTTCCCCAGTTAGTTAGGTTAGGGTGAGGAGCTAGGTAAGCTCGGGTGGCAACTACAGTGGTGGAGGTGTGCAGGTGGGTAGACCTGCTGGGAGAGCTACACGTCACAGCCCAGAAATTGTGCAAGGGCACCGGGAGATGAATCGGGGGAGTGAGACCCCAAATTGAGAAGCACCACAGTTTGGTCAATGGGAATTGGTTTTTAGAACCCATAGTGTAAGTTGGCCAATGGATTGGCAGGGAGAGACCCCGGGTAGTGTAAAGTGTGTTAAAGCCATTTAGAGGATAGTTAGGATTGAAGTCTCCTCGCACCATCTGCATCCACTCACCTGAGGTGACAGGTACTCCACACCATGCCACGTTTTGATTATTTTTTACTGTGCAAATGTTTGGATTGTGAGACGCATCATGACGTGGGTGTGACATTGTGCTTTGATGTTCCATCTCTTCCTCCTTATGAGGATTGATGATGAATTTGGTGATGGCAAATTTTGAGTAGAGGGATTGTGGAGACGAATTTGGTATAGGAGAAATATGGGGAAGACGTGACAGTAGTGACGAATTTGTAAATGGGTAGATTTTGTAAATATGGGGTAAGGGCAAGGGTAGTGTAGGTGACAGGGGGGTGACGTACGGTAGGGACGAGCTTTCTCACTTCGCCCTCCGTACGCATTTCGCCTTGCATTGCCTTATTGATGTGTACCCTTGTGACCTTACCCCTCGCTCAATTGTCTCTTTTGTCTCCCACATGACCTGTGCGCCATTGGGTGCCGAGGGGAGCGTGCGTGAGTCCTCCATTGTGCGCCCGGAATTCCCAGAACCAGCTGTCTGCATCGATGCACCACATTATGGACCACATGTCTGTGGCCGAGCACCACTTATGGACCCCATGGGTTGGGACATGGCCCCTCTGCTGGAACCGGCCATGAGGGCCCGAAATCTTGCTGGCGGACCTTGGCCACAGGGCACCGATGCCCCACAGGTGAACCACACGTAGTCGGCCCTGTGGGCCATAAATAAAATAAATAAAAATGGACACGTTGGGCACACTTTATTGCAAATAGGCCGCCAGTAAGAAAATGAAAGAATGACAACAACTGGAAGACAATAATAATAACCAGCAGAGGGAGCCGAAGAGCAAGAGACCACCTGTAGGGTTAGGGGTTGTTGATTTTATTTTGATTGAACATTGATGAACAATGGTGACTGCACCGATTGGTGCTTGGGTGTGTATTGGTGCGTTTTTGGGTGCGTTCATGGTGCATTGGTGCAGAGCAGACTGTCTCCCCCCCAGAAAGAACAATCACAGGTCCTGGGTTAGTCTTGTAAATAAAAATAACGTCATTGTAAATAATGCTCCCCACCGTCAGTGTGTAGTTTGAAGACCATTCCGCAATTCGGTTAACTGTGGGCGTAAGTCTGTTAGGCAGGGTGCAATGGAGCAGCGGGACACATTTATTTATGTTTTAAAACTGTCGCACTCAGGGTCAGGTTAAAAGTAGAGGGAACTACACCTACGTGTCACACTAAATAAAAAAAGTTGTAGGCCCGGAACATGCCTAAGAGGAGGAGGGTGCAGTGTTGCGGATATGAGGACTGTATATTTTTTTGATTGTGTGCTTTATTATTATTATTATTGTTTATTCTGCGCCCCCTGCCTCCGGAGCTGTGTAAAGGTAAAAGGGCATCCCATAATTAGTCCATAAGCATACACGTCAGCCAATAATAGAATACCCCTGTTCGATAGTTATATCTTATTCTGTGTTTTAGGGTAAGGCTGTGTCTCCCATTAATTGAAGTACTCCATTGCACCAGTGAAAGAGAATAGATCCCCTTTCATTCCCATCCCCAAAATCTCCATTTCCTTTCACATCCCCTTTCGTCATTGCCAAGCCTCGATTGCCAATTACATCCCCTCCAAAACCACCATTGAACATGTGCTCGGGTCGGGGAAGAGGGGCGTGCCCGCCCGTCGTCATCAAGGGCGGAGCCAGAGGGTCGCGTGACCAACCAGGGCCGAGGTGAGCACACCGATGGGCGTGTCCTGAAGGCCGGCGGCTTGATCGCCGGAGGCGCTATAAAGGCGCGCGCGCAAGAAGCGTGGGGTGGTCGGTGGTGAGGAGTGAGTGGACCAAGAGAGAGAAAGAGTGGTTGGACCAAGAAAGAGAAAGAGTGGTTGGACCAAGAGAGAAAGAGTGGTTGGACAGGGAGACGTGCAAGAGTGTTTTTGAGTTGAGGGTTTGGACCAGACGAGTCAGACGAGTCCTGGCAAAGCAAGCGGCGGCCACAGCAGCAACAACACCCAACAGCCGCTTGGGGCCTGGACGGCGGTTTTGCGCAGGGCCGCGAAGGAACGGCGGCTGCTAAACGCGCCGATCGTGCTGCAGGACCCCCTTGGACCTTCCTCTCCCTCCAGCCATCCACCTCCTGCCTTTCCACCCTTCTTGTGTACGTGAGTTTGTTCTGTGTGTCTTGTCCCTGGGTATTTAATTAAGTCTGTATAAGCTAGTATTTGCACTGTGTCACCTGCGTCTTATGTGTTGTAAATAAACGTGACTGCTTTCTTTTTGCTTGTGTGTATAATAAATCCAATTACTCTTCTGTCCGTCTTCTCGTCTTATTCCTTTTCCTCTTTGCATTTCGTCGTTTTAGTCTTTTCCAGATTGGGCAGCTGCGGTGCGATACGGCCAAAGTTCTGGGTGAATCGGGTGAGTCGGGGAACAACTGTTCGGTCGCGGAGCCTTCGCTCGGCAATATAACATCTTGTCCGCGATCAGTAACAATATGAAACAGGATGAAATGGCCGGAATGTCCAACTTTTAAACTTGTACAGTACGAGGACAGGAACCGCAAGGTCGTTATAATCAACAATCTGGAGTCGCTTCTTGATGTTTTCCTGGACATTCACAAAGCCTACGATACAGTCTGGGAGGAAGGCCTGCTTTACGAGCTGCACCATCTCGGTGTTAGTGGCAAAATGTTCTGGTGGATCCGGGATTTTCTGTCCATCAGGTCATTTCAAGTGAAAGTGGGCCAGACCCTCTGTTCCTACTTTCATCTGAAAGAAGGTGTCCCCCAGGTCAGCTGTTCAAGCCCTACACTTTTCAATGTTATGATCAATGATATAGCCTCCCTGCCATGGATCCATGACAAGGTGCTGCTGTTTGTGGACGACATAGCTCTGTGGGTCCGGAGTAAAAATGTAGCTTTTTCCTAAAGGAAACTTCAGGCGGATATCGGCTTGATGGAGCTGTGGGCCCAAAGTTGGGGGTTCCAGTTCTATGGCCCCAAATCAAAGCTTGTAATTTTTCCCCGCAAGAGAATGGTCCAGGACACATCAATATCAGTTGGTGGAAGCATCCTCAGAGCATCTTCTGAAGTGGCATTCCTGGGTGTTGTTTATGACGAGGGACTTAGGTGGAGCTCCCACAGTCAAATGCACCAAGGGCTTAAATCTGATTAGATGCCTCACTTGCACTTCCTGGGGAGCCCACGAGGGAAGTCTTTTTCTCGTGTACTTTTTCTCCCTCATCCGCCCCCATCTTGACTCTGGTAGCCAGGTTTTTTCAGACATGTCAAAAACCAACCGCAAAAAACTTGAAGCCATTCAGGCCAAAGCCTTGCGTGTCTGTCTGGGCACCTTAGTGAGTACGCCTGTCTTTGCCCTTTGGTGGAGGTCGGTGAGGTGCCTCTATCCCTCCGCTGGGAAGTGTCCCGGCTGAATTCTGGGCCAAATCCATATCCTCTGGGGCAAATCACCCAGTCCAAGCTGTTTTCGCAGACTGTTGGGAGCATGAGGCATGGGGCAAAAATTTAAATTCTGCTCCCTTCGAGGTGACCTGTAGGCAGGCAGCTAGAGAAATGGGTCTGGACTCCTTACCTAGAAAGTCCGTCAAGAAAGTTCCAATCTGGCCCACCTGGACTCTTACTATGCCTCAAATCCACCTGCATTTATTGGGGAGAGTCGATAAGGATATTACCCTTCAGCTTCCTGCATCCAGGTGATCGAGTTAACCCATTCGGTTTGGAGTCAATCTCTCCACGTTTACACGGATGGTTCTAAAGTCCCTTCCTTTGGGAGAACTGCGACGGCAATATGCATACCTGATGTTAAGGTGACAAAGGCCAAGAGGTTATCTTGTAGCGGCTACCGCTGGGTTTTCACAATCGCCTTGCACATATCAAGGACGCGGAGCGATCACCATGCCGGGCTCGTCCAGGACGCCCGGGCAGGCCCGCGCTCAACTTGCCAGGCCTCGGTCGGGACGCCCGGGCATGCCCGGGCAGGCTCACCCTCAACTTGCCAGGCCGCAGCCAGGACGCTGGGCCACGCCCCCTCTCGCCTTTCCTGGGCAAACGCTCCGGGATAATATGTATATATATTGCTGCCCGATAAACGGGCTTTTCAGAGTGCCTGAGTGTTTGGTTTGAATAAAGCAACTCGGATGAATTCCAGCTTTTTGTCGCGTCCATTCTTCCGATCGACGTGGGAGCCCCAGCTCCTTCATTGGTGACCTACCGACATGGACACGGCAGACGCCCTTAAACTGCCTACCTTCTGGGAGGCTCACGCGGCGGTTTGGTTCGCACAGGCGGATTCCCTGTTCGCCCTGCGAGGCATCACGGCCGACGACACCCGCTTCCACCATGTGGTAGCAGCGCTCGGTTCGGCCACCGCGGCCCGCGCCCTGAGCCTCCTCGAGAGCCCGCCAGCCGCTGACAAATACGGCGCGATTAAGAAGCTTCTCCTCGACGCTTTCGCCCTCCCATCGGCGGAACGCGCACGGCGCCTGCTCGACCTGCCCGAGCTCGGCGACACGCGCCCTTCCGAGCGAATGGACTACATGCTTTCACTGCTCGGCGAGCACTCTCCGGCATTCCTGTTCCGGGAGCTGTTCCTCCGTCAGCTGCCTAACCCGGTACGCCTCGCCCTGGCAAGCACGACGATCACAGATCCCCGGGCCCTTGCCAGAGAAGCCGACAAGATCTCCGCCGCAGGTCAGCGCATCGCAGCGGCGACATGGGACCCACCGCCGTCCGACGCAACACCCATGGCGCCCGACAACCTGGCACGGTCGACGACCGAACTGCCGACGCAATTGGCGGCCGCTACACCGAGCCGACCACCTCCAGCACGACGACCGGGGCCTCCACCTGACCAAGCGTGGTGTTACTATCATGCCAGGTTCGGACAGAAGGCCCGGACATGCCGACCCCCGTGCACCTTCGGCAGGCCGGGAAACGGCCGGGCCGGCGTTCATTACCAGCCATGAGCGCCGGCCACACGGGCAACTTACTGTTCATCACGGATAAAGCGTCCGGACGGCGCTTCCTGTGCGACACCGGCGCCCAACTGAGCGTCATACCCGCCTCTGACCAGGACAGGCAATCCGCGGTTTGCGGCCCCTCCTTGGTTGCGGCCAACGGATCGACCATCCGCACCTTCGGCCCGCGCAACGTCACCCTCTGCTTCGGCGGCCAACGCTTTGCTTGGACGTTTGTAACCGCAAACGTGCCCATGGCTCTGCTAGGCGCCGACTTCCTCTGCGCACACGGACTGCTGGTGGACGTCCAACGGCGTCGTTTAATCAACGCCGAAACCTTCAGCTCCCTGGTATGCACATTGAGCAGCTCCGCGCCGACCGAGCTGGCATGCGCCGTCCCGGCGGCGAACGAGTTTGCTCGCCTGCTCACGGAGTTCCCGGCCCTCACGCGGCCGACGTTTTCGGCTGTCGCAGTACGGCATGGGATCGAGCACCACATACCAACCACGGGCCCGCCGGTCTACGCCAGGGCCCGCCGCCTCGACCCAGCCAAGCTCGCCGTGGCGAAGGCCGAATTCGACGCGTTGGAGCACCTCGGCATCGTGCGGCGGTCCGATAGCGCGTGGGCCTCGCCACTGCACATCGTGCCAAAGCCGGGGGGTGGATGGCGCCCGTGTGGCGACTACCGCCGTCTCAATGACGCTACCACCCCCGACAGGTACCCGATCCCGCATATCCAAGACTTCTCCGCCCGTCTGGCGGGACGGGTCATTTTTTCGAAAATTGATCTCATACGGGGATATCACCAGGTACCTGTCAGGGCGGCCGACGTCCCTAAAACGGCAGTCATCACGCCATTCGGCTTATTCAAATTCTTGCGGATGCCGTTTGGTCTCAAGAACGCGGCTCAGGCGTTCCAGCGCTTGATGGACGGCGTGCTGCGTGACCTGCCGTTCCTTTTCGTTTACCTGGACGACATCCTCGTCGCCAGCACGTCCCGGGCCGAGCACCTCCTCCACCTCCGAACACTGTTCGGGCGCCTCAGCGAGCACGGCCTCATCGTCAACCCGGCCAAATGCCACTTCGGCACGACGGCCGTTGATTTTTTGGGCCACCACATCACCAAGAACGGGGCCGAGCCGCTGCCAACCAAGGTCGAGGCCATCACCACGTTCCCGCGTCCCCGCACCATAAAGGCCCTGCAGGAATTCCTGGGAATGGTGAATTTTTATCACCGCTTCGTGCCCCGCGCTGCTCAACTCATGCGGCCCCTCTACGAAGCCCTCCGGGCAAGCCGGCCAAGCACGACATCGCCTGGTCCGCAGCAATGGATGCGGCCTTCCAAAGCTCAAAGCGGGCCCTCGCCGATGCAACACTGCTCGCTCACCCGGTGCTCAACGCTCCCATCGCCCTCACCACGGATGCCTCCGACTACGCGGTGGGCGCCGTACATGAGCAATGGGTGAACGGGGTTTGGCAGCCACTCGCTTTTTTCAGCCGGCAGCTCCGGCCGAACGAGCTCAAGTACAGCACGTTTGACCGGGAGCTCCTCGGTCTACACCTGGCCGTCCGCCATTTCCGCCACCTCCTGGAGGGCCGACCTTTCACGGCGTTCGTCGACCACAAACCGTTGGTTTACGCCATGGCCAAGGTCACGGAGCCGTGGTCGGCCCGCCAACAGCGCCACCTCTCCGCCGTGTCGGAGTTTACCACGGACATCCGGCACGTCGCCGTCAAAAACAACGCCGTGGCCAACTATCTTTCCCGGGCCAGCGCGAACGCGGTCCACCTGGGCGTGGCCTTTGCGCTTATGGTGGCGGACCAAACCACCGACACCACGGTGCAAGCCCTCCGGGCGGCGGACACGGGCCTCCGCCTGGCCGACATCCCCTTCACGGACACTGTCCTGCTCTGCGACGTCTCCCAAGGCCAGCCATCGTGCCCGTCACCTGGCAACGCCGCATCTTCGCCTCCCTCCACGGCCTTTCCCACCCGGGCCGGAAAGCTTCCCAGAAGCTGGTGTCGGCGCGATTCGTCTGGCACGGCCTTCGTCGGGACGTCCGCGATTGGACCAGCACCTGCACGGCCTGCCAACGGGCCAAGGTCCACCGACACACCCAGGCCCCACTGGCACCTTTCACCGTGCCCGAACGACGTTTCGACCACATCAACGTGGATCTGGTGGGCCCCCTCCCCCCGTCACGGGGGTTCACACACCTGCTCACCATGGTGGACAGGACCACCAGGTGGCCGGAGGCCGTTCCCCTCGTCTCCACCACCACCGCCGACGTGGCGCAGGCTTTCATCGCCACCTGGGTCGCCCGCTTCGGCGCACCGGCGGACATCTCGTCAGACCGCGGACCACAGTTCACCTCCGAGCTGTGGGGCGCGGTCGCCCGCAACCTGGGGGTCAAGCTCCACCATACTACGGCCTACCACCCCCAAGCAAACGGGTTGTGCGAGCGATTCCACCGCTCCATGAAGGCCGCGCTCATGGCCGGCCTTCAAGACGGCGGTTGGGCCGACCGGCTGCCGTGGGTCCTTTTGGGCCTCTGCACGGCCCCCAAGGAGGACCTCCAGGCATCCACCGCCGAGCTTGTCTATGGCCAGGCGCTACGCGTCCCGGGCGAATTCGTGCCCGACGCTACCAGTCCCTGGTCCGCAGCTCACCAGCGCTCGGACCTCCAGGAGGCCGCCCGACGGTTTGCCCCCGTGCCAACATCCCACCACGGTGACCCCCAGTCCTACGTCCCCCCAGCACTTCGCACAGCGGAGTATGTTTTTGTGCGTCACGACGCACATCGGGGGCCACTCCGGCCGCCGTACGACGGGCCCTTCCGGGTGCTGCGACGGGACGACAAGTCGTTCGTCATCGACATCGGCGGCAGGTCGGACCGGATTGCGGTGGACCGCCTCAAGCCGGCGCACGTGGACGTCGACCACCCACCACGGGTGGCCCTTCCGCCGCGGCGAGGCCGCCCCCCGTCCACGGTGCCCCCCACTCGACCGCCCACCACCACACCGGACCCCCTCCCACGACCCGCCAGGGGTCGCTTCGGCCGGGTCATCAGGACCCCCCTCAAATTGACCCTGCCGGTGCAAGTCGATTCTGGGGGGACGTGTGTAACGGCTACCGCTGGGTTTTCACAATCGCCTTGCACCTATCAAGGACGCGGAGCGATCACCATGCCGGGCTCGTCCAGGACGCCCGGGCAGGCCCGCGCTCAACTTGCCAGGCCTCGGTCGGGACGCCCGGGCAGGCTCGCCCTCAACTTGCCAGGCCGCAGCCAGGACGCTGGGCCACGCCCCCTCTCGCCTTTCCTGGGCAAACGCTCCGGGATAATATGTATATATATTGCTGCCCGATAAACGGGCTTTTCAGAGTGCCTGAGTGTTTGGTTTGAATAAAGCAACTCGGATGAATTCCAGCTTTTTGTCGCGTCCATTCTTCCGATCGACGTGGGAGCCCCAGCTCCTTCAATCTGATCATTTCTCCGCTCCGTCTTCGCAGCTGAACTCTTTGCTATGAGTTCAACCCTCTCAGTTCCGTGATCTTTTCTGATTCCCTTTCTGCACTAAAGGCACTGGAGTCTCTACAGGAGGGATGTAGGTTTAACCTGGTTCTCAAAGTACTGCACCTGATCAACATTGCCAGTTGGAGAGGATCTCTGGTCAATCTGTGAACTGGAACCACCCCCCCCCCTCCCCCCCTCCCCCCCCCCTCCCCCCCTCCCCCCTGTTAGGCTTCCACGGTTGTCCCGCAGAGACCAGGTGGCTCTCTCCAGCCTAAGACTTGGGCACTGTCGCCGTAATTCGTATCTTCACTGATAGGGTGTCACCTTACCTGCGACACCTGAAGGAAACCCGAAGATGTCACTCACCTGTTTCCGGAATGCCGCCTCGATGATGGACCAAGATTGCTGCTATTTAAAATCATTGGAGAGGCGGTGCTTGGTGTGTTTGATCTGCCGGTCATTGTTGGTCATTTAAACCAGAAGCATCTTCGACTGTAGAAGGCGGTCCTAAACTTTTTGAAAGTGAGCGGGAGGTCCGTAGCCTATAGTTTTATGGATCTCCCATCGGCTTCTTTTTCTTTTTTCTTTTATGTTTTCTTTTCACCACAGTTACGTCGAGGCGCGTGGCATATATAGAGCCTCGCGGCGCGTGGCGTATATAGAGCCTCGCGGCGCTTAAAACTTAAAAGAATTAGAGGAAGAAGAAGGAGTACAGGAGGCAGAAGAGCACGTGTTACTCTGTTGCGCTGTATCTCAGTTCCGAACACCGAGCTGTGTCCGATGAACCGAGATCTCCCAGGTGAGGAACACAAGGTGAACCCTCCGGGATCCACGAGGGTCTCCGATGGGATGAACCTGTTCAGTCCAGGAGAATCTCCCGCGGATAAGGAGTTCGGACCCGGTACGTGACGTTCTTGTGCCCGTGCGGAGTCCGTGCCGTGCACTATATACGTGAATAGTTTATGTGGGAATCAAATCATGTACGGATAATGGGATGTGGTTCCCTCGTACAAGATCGTGGCGATCTCCTGATCTGGTTCCCTCGTACTAGATCGTGTTGATCTCCTGATCGGGTTCCCTCGTTCAAGATCGTGTCGATCTCCTGATCTGGTTCCCTCGTACAAGATCGTGTTGATCTGATCAGGTTCCCTCGTTCAAGATCGTGTCGATCTCTTGATCTGGTTCCCTCGTACAAGATCGTGTCGATCTGATCTGGTTCCCTCGTGCAAGATCGTGTTGATCTCCTGATCGGGTTCCCTCGTTCAAGATCGTGTCGATCTCCTGATCGGGTTCCCTCGTACAAGATTGTGTCGATCTCCTGGCCGGTGAATTGATTCCGTTCGTTGTAATCGGAGCTCGAACGGACATTTTGATTCCCGAGAGCAGTTTCGTTATGGACGATTTTGAGGAGAAGTTCGACCGTTTTTCCCTGTTAGAGACAAAATGAATGAAATTGTTGGGTTTATTTTAACAGAATAGACAATGATGGCATCAGGGACATTAATCTGAAAGTAAAGATGAGAGTTCGGACGGTATGAGGTCGGGGGTCCACCAATCAGCAGATGCTGATCCATGATTTCAGGTTAGGGGCGCAGGAGGTTAGGGGTTAGGGGGGCATGAGGTTAGGGGGGCAGGAGGTTAGGGGGGCCTCGACTAACATTTACATTGAACTGAAACATGTGTGCGAGGGGAGCATTTTCTTTGTGGGTGTTTTCTAAATTTTCGTCATAAGTTCGAAACACTATGATAAATATACACAGAGATCTGACGTCACATGCTCTTGTATGTGTCATGCTCCACTATTGCCCCTTACATAATATAATCTCGATACCGTAAAAATGGGGGGAATAGGGACACAAACTGAAAAAAAGTTCGGAAACTTTTTTCGCTGAAAATTGATAACCAAACTGAGTTGTTGATATTTGGGTTGAAAGTGTTCTCTTGTTTTTTAAAAAAGCAACTTATAGTCCCTATTAACCCCATATATGGGTTAAATAGGAATAAATATGATTTTTATGGCTGCCCCTATTAATCCCATATATGGGTTAAATAGGAATAAATAGGATTTTTATGGCTGCCCCTATTAATCCCATATATGGGTTAAATAGGAATAAATAGGATTTTTATGGCTGCCCCTATTAATCCCATATATGGGTTAAATAGGAATAAATAGGATTTTTATGGCTGCCCCTATTAATCCCATATATGGGTTAAATAGGAATAAATAGGATTTTTATGGGTGTCCCTATTCACCCCGTTTTACGGATGAATAGGGACAGTCACTAATACAAAAAAATAATAATCAAGAAACAATCCTGAGTTTCCAACTTATTGCTAAATTGATAGCTCAGTGGATGCACATAATATGCACCCATAATATAAACCACGGTGCCAATGAAAAAAAATATGGGATAAAACGTTTCTCCAAACTGTCCCTATTTCTTGATTATTTTTTTTTTGTATTAGTGACTGTCCCTATTCACCCATAAAACGGGGTGAATAGGGACAGCCATAAAAATCCTATTTATTCCTATTTAACCCATATATGGGATTAATAGGGGCAGCCATAAAAATCTTATTTATTCCTATTTAACCCATATATGGGGTTAATAGGGACTATAAGTTGCTTTTTTTTAAAACAAAACACTTTCAACCAAAATATCAACAAATCAGCATGGTTATCAATTTTCAGCGAAAAAAGTTTCCGAACTTTTTTTCAGTTTGTGTGCCTATTCACCTTGCTGTCCCTATTCATCCCATTTTACGGTATTTATTATTAGCTCACCTGAACTTTAGTCCGATGAGTTTATGCGGTTGAGCAGTGTCCATAGGTAAGTCAGTCATTGAGTCCATAAACACAGGGGTTGACAACCTCAAATAGGTAGTTGCGCTTCTTTGAAACTACACACCCGATTTCGACAAAACTTCACCACAATTTTCATCACACCTGATGTATCAGTTTTTTTTCACAGCATTCAAAAAAATTTGGTTCTCGGGGGCTCAGCAGGGGGTTTGACCCCCAAAATAGGTATTTGCTCTTCTCCGAAACTACACGCACGATATCGACAAAACTTCACCACAATCGTCATCACCCGTGATGTACCAAAGTTTGTTCACGGCGTAAAAAATATCAGGATCTATGGGTGTCTGCGGTGGGTTTGAGTGACTTGCTCCTGATGCAGGTGAGCTTCAGGACCAGGTGAGCTTCAGGACCCACGGTCCTATTTTTCTAACCCATCCTCTGCACCTTACATTTCTTCATGTTATACTATATCTCCCAATCCTTTGTCCAATATATTAAAGCATCGAGACACTCCTGAATCAGATTAACCCCTCCCCTCACCTCTCTGCTATCTCACTTACCTCCAACCTTTGTCATCTGAAGATTTAGAAAGCCGACCATTAACCCCACTATGAAAATCATCGATTTAAATTATGACCAACAAGAACGAGAATTGCTTTGCAATACTGAAACTTGGGATATGACTTTATTATGACAAGTTAGAGAACAAGTTAGAGTTTCAATTTGGTACCAATGATTGTTTTTTTGTTTTTTTAAATAAATTAAAAGAATTGACGAAATGCCCTGAAACTCAAACTTGTACTCTGACTTATCATAATAAAGTCATATACCAAGTTTCAGTTCAATATCAAGGGAGGCGCAAAGCGTTTATCCCAGGTATGTTATCTTGCTGTACACGCAGGTATGTGATACAAGGTACCTGGAAGGATAAACCATCATATCTATACTATGCCAAAGCTTTGAGCCTTCATTTGTTTTTGTTTTGTGCTTTTTTTTTTTTTCCCCTTGTTGAAGGATGTTTTTTTTTTCAGATTTCATTGTGAATGTCAAGGTGGAATCTGAGTCTGAGGATGATTCAATATCTCAAGAGAAAGGTCTGAACCACAACAACATTCTGCTTGTTCCAGTTACAGACATTTATGTGTGTGCATGTCCAATGTACGTACTGAGGTTATACTCTGGAGAGATGTTGTTGCACTTTTCTTGGAGATGTTGTTGGACTTATTAATTCACCACAGAGTGATTCAAAGACCCAGCTCATTAATAACAGATTCCCCTCTGCACATTTTGAACCATTCCAATATTTATTGAGATGTTTGAAATTGAAATGATTAAATTTTTTAATTTAATAAATTTTAATTAATTTTTAATTTAATTTAATTAATTTAATTAATTTAATTAATGAAATAATTAATTTTAATGATTTAATAATGAATGATTGAATGAATGATTGAAATGAGATGATTGAAATGGGATTGAGATCCTGGGTAAACTTACTGAGAGTTTGCTTCTCTATCCATCTTATTCACCCAGTACAGCCTCCCCTGCCCTCTCATTCTTCCCCACATCCCATACCTGTCTCTATTTTGTCCCCAAACCGGCTGTTGATGTATTTCCCCTTTCTACTATTCCTTTTGATCTGTTGCATCCTGATCCGTTCTTTGTCCTAGCTCCTCCACGAGCCTGGACTTGTCGACAAAAAAAAAAAAAAAAAAGTACATGCATGTACTGACGGTTGTGATGGAAGCGGTTAGATGACAAATACATTTGTAAAAAATATTCAGCTAAATCGCATCATCATTCACCATTGATGTTCCCATTATACAACATAAAATGAGGAGAAAAGAGGTGTTGTAATTCACATCATCATTGGGCATTTCAGGCTTTAATTGAATATTGTCTCGTCAGACTCGGGCGTTGATGCCTGGTGTTGGCTTAGCGGTTAGGGTGCCGGCTTGGGATCCTAGGATCCTGGGTTCGAATCCCGGTCGATCGCTGAATTAATGCCAGGGGGGTTGACTCAGCCTGTCATCCTTCCGAGGTCGGCTAATTGAGTACCAGCTTGCTGGGATGAATGATCCCGGTGTGTACCACGGTTTAGAATACGTACACCGTATCCCTGCGCATCGTAAGAGCGTGACCAAGGGTTGGTGTCAGGAAGGGCATCTGGCCATAAAAACATTGCCTCAAACGGAACCATGATTGTCATGGGGCCCGCAAGGCTAACCCCTGCTCTAGCGGGGAAAATGGCCTTAAAAACGATCATTCATTCATTCAGACTTGGTCGTTGCTATGATCTGTGCTGGGCAGATGGACTGATCGACCAGATTGGTTGGTTGGAGACTAACATCGGTGATTCTGTTAAGTTTCGGGAAAGGTGAAGTAAATACACTTTATTTACTTAATTTGTCTCAGTGAACACTATTCACTTAATGTATCTCGGTGAACACTGTATTTACTTCATGTATCTCAGTCAACACTATTTACTTCATGTATCTCAGTCAACACTGTATTTACTTCATGTATCTCAGTGAACACTGTATTTACTTCATGTATCTCAGTGAACACTGTATTTACTTCATGTATCTCAGTGAACACTGTATTTACTTCATGTATCTCGGTGAACACTGTATTTACTTCATGTATCTCAGTGAACACTGTATTTACTTAATGTATCTCAGTGAACACTGTATTTACTTAATGTATCTCAGTGAACACTGTATTTACTTGATGTATCTCGGTGAACACTGTATTTACTTAATGTATCTCAGTGAACACTGTATTTACTTCATGTATCTCGGTCAACACTGTATTTACTTCATGTATCTCAGTGAACACTGTATTTACTTCATGTATCTCAGTGAACACTGTATTTACTTCATGTATCTCAGTGAACACTGTATTTACTTCATGTATCTCAGTGAACACTGTATTTACTTCATGTATCTCAGTGTACACTGTATTTACTTCATGTATCTCAGTGAACACTGTATTTACTTCATGTATCTCAGTCAACACTGTATTTACTTCATGTATCTCAGTGAACACTGTATTTACTTCATGTATCTCAGTGAACACTGTATTTACTTCATGTATCTCAGTGAACACTGTATTTACTTCATGTATCTCAGTGAACACTGTATTTACTTCATGTATCTCAGTGTACACTGTATTTACTTCATGTATCTCAGTGAACACTGTATTTACTTCATGTATCTCAGTGAACACTGCATTTACTTCATGTATCTCAGTCAACACTGTATTTACTTAATGTATCTCAGTGAACACTGTATTTACTTCATGTATCTCGGTCAACACTGTATTTACTTCATGTATCTCAGTGAACACTGTATTTACTTCATGTATCTCAGTGTACACTGTATTTACTTCATGTATCTCAGTGAACACTGTATTTACTTCATGTATCTCAGTCAACACTGTATTTACTTCATGTATCTCAGTGAACACTATTTACTTCATGTATCTCAGTGAACACTGTATTTACTTCATGTATCTCAGTGAACACTGTATTTACTTCATGTATCTCAGTGAACACTGTATTTACTTCATGTATCTCAGTGAACACTGTATTTACTTCATGTATCTCAGTGAACACTGTATTTACTTCATGTATCTCAGTGAACACTGTATTTACTTCATGTATCTCAGTGAACACTGTATTTACTTCATGTATCTCAGTGAACACTGCATTTACTTCATGTATCTCAGTCAACACTGTATTTACTTCATGTATCTCAGTGAACACTGTATTTACTTCATGTATCTCAGTGTACACTGTATTTACTTCATGTATCTCAGTGAACACTGTATTTACTTCATGTATCTCAGTGAACACTGTATTTACTTCATGTATCTCAGTGAACACTGTATTTACTTCATGTATCTCAGTGTACACTGTATTTACTTCATGTATCTCAGTGAACACTGTATTTACTTCATGTATCTCAGTGAACACTGTATTTACTTCATGTATCTCAGTGAACACTGTATTTACTTCATGTATCTCGGTGAACACTGTATTTACTTCATGTATCTCGGTGAACACTGTATTTACTTCATGTATCTCAGTGTACACTGTATTTACTTCATGTATCTCAGTGAACACTGTATTTACTTCATGTATCTCGGTGAACACTGTATTTACTTCATGTATCTCAGTGAACACTGTATTTACTTCATGTATCTCAGTCAACACTGTATTTACTTCATGTATCTCAATGAACACTGTATTTACTTCATGTATCTCGGTCAACACTGTATTTACTTCATGTATCTCAGTCAACACTGTATTTACTTCATGTATCTCAGTCAACACTGTATTTACTTCATGTATCTCAGTCAACACTGTATTTACTTAATGTATCTCAGTGAACACTGTATTTACTTGATGTATCTCGGTGAACACTGTATTTACTTAATGTATCTCAGTGAACACTGTATTTACTTCATGTATCTCGGTCAACACTGTATTTACTTCATGTATCTCAGTGAACACTGTATTTACTTCATGTATCTCAGTGAACACTGTATTTACTTCATGTATCTCAGTGAACACTGTATTTACTTCATGTATCTCAGTGAACACTGTATTTACTTCATGTATCTCAGTGAACACTGTATTTACTTCATGTATCTCGGTGAACACTGTATTTACTTCATGTATCTCAGTGAACACTGTATTTACTTCATGTATCTCAGTGAACACTGTATTTACTTCATGTATCTCAGTGAACACTGTATTTACTTCATGTATCTCAGTGAACACTGTATTTACTTCATGTATCTCAGTGAACACTGTATTTACTTCATGTATCTCAGTGTACACTGTATTTACTTCATGTATCTCAGTGAACACTGTATTTACTTCATGTATCTCAGTCAACACTGTATTTACTTCATGTATCTCAGTGAACACTGTATTTACTTCATGTATCTCAGTGAACACTGTATTTACTTCATGTATCTCAGTGAACACTGTATTTACTTCATGTATCTCAGTGAACACTGTATTTACTTCATGTATCTCAGTGTACACTGTATTTACTTCATGTATCTCAGTGAACACTGTATTTACTTCATGTATCTCAGTGAACACTGCATTTACTTCATGTATCTCAGTCAACACTGTATTTACTTAATGTATCTCAGTGAACACTGTATTTACTTCATGTATCTCAGTGAACACTGTATTTACTTCATGTATCTCAGTGAACACTGCATTTACTTCATGTATCTCAGTGAACACTGTATTTACTTCATGTATCTCAGTGAACACTGTATTTACTTCATGTATCTCAGTGAACACTGTATTTACTTCATGTATCTCAGTGAACACTGTATTTACTTCATGTATCTCAGTGAACACTGCATTTACTTCATGTATCTCAGTCAACACTGTATTTACTTCATGTATCTCAGTGAACACTGTATTTACTTCATGTATCTCAGTGTACACTGTATTTACTTCATGTATCTCAGTGAACACTGTATTTACTTCATGTATCTCAGTGAACACTGTATTTACTTCATGTATCTCAGTGAACACTGTATTTACTTCATGTATCTCAGTGTACACTGTATTTACTTCATGTATCTCAGTGAACACTGTATTTACTTCATGTATCTCAGTGAACACTGTATTTACTTCATGTATCTCGGTGAACACTGTATTTACTTCATGTATCTCGGTGAACACTGTATTTACTTCATGTATCTCAGTGTACACTGTATTTACTTCATGTATCTCAGTGAACACTGTATTTACTTCATGTATCTCGGTGAACACTGTATTTACTTCATGTATCTCAGTGAACACTGTATTTACTTCATGTATCTCAGTCAACACTGTATTTACTTCATGTATCTCAATGAACACTGTATTTACTTCATGTATCTCAGTCAACACTGTATTTACTTCATGTATCTCAGTCAACACTGTATTTACTTCATGTATCTCAGTCAACACTGTATTTACTTCATGTATCTCAGTCAACACTGTATTTACTTCATGTATCTCAGTCAACACTGTATTTACTTCATGTATCTCAGTCAACACTGTATTTACTTCATGTATCTCGGTGAACACTGTATTTACTTCATGTATCTCAGTGAACACTGTATTTACTTCATGTATCTCGGTGAACACTGTATTTACTTCATGTATCTCAGTGAACACTGTATTTACTTCATGGATCTCAGTGAACACTGTATTTACTTCACGTACCTCAGTGAACACTGTATTTACTTCATGTATCTCGGTGAACACTGTATTTACTTAATGTATCTCGGTGAACACTGTATTTACTTCATGTATCTCAGTGAACACTGTATTTACTTCATGTATCTCAGTGAACACTGTATTTACTTCATGTATCTCGGTGAACACTGTATTTACTTCATGTATCACAATGAACACTGTATTTACTTCATGTATCTCAGTGAACACTGTATTTACTTTATGTATCTCAGTGAACACTGTATTTACTTCATGTATCTCGGTGAACACTGTATTTACTTCATGTATCTCGGTGAACACTGTATTTACTTTATGTATCTCAGTGAACACTGTATTTACTTCATGTATCTCATTGAACACTGTATTTACTTTATGTATCTCAGTGAACACTGTATTTACTTAATGTATCTCGGTGAACACTGTATTTACTTCATGTATCTCAGTGAACACTGTATTTACTTCATGTATCTCAGTGAACACTGTATTTACTTCATGTATCTCGGTGAACACTGTATTTACTTCATGTATCACAATGAACACTGTATTTACTTCATGTATCTCAGTGAACACTGTATTTACTTTATGTATCTCAGTGAACACTGTATTTACTTCATGTATCTCGGTGAACACTGTATTTACTTCATGTATCTCGGTGAACACTGTATTTACTTTATGTATCTCAGTGAACACTATTTACTTCATGTATCTCAGTGAGCACTGTATTTACTTTATGTATCTCAGTGAACACTGTATTTACTTTATGTATCTCAGTGAGCACTGTATTTACTTCATGTATCTCGGTGAACACTGTGTTTACTTCATGTATCTCATTGAACACTGTATTTACTTCATGTATCTCATTGAACACTGTATTTACTTTATGTATCTCAGTGAACACTGTATTTACTTCATGTATCTCGGTGAACACTGTGTTTACTTCATGTATCTCATTGAACACTGTATTTACTTTATGTATCTCAGTGAACACTGTATTTACTTCATGTATCTCGGTGAACACTGTGTTTACTTCATTGATCTCAGTGAACACTGTATTTACTTAACACCATACTTACTTAACACTGTAGTCTGTATTTACTTAATTTATTACAGTGAACATTATTTACTCGATACTCCATTTATTTAAATTTTCCAAATTTATTAAATTACAAATTTACCAAATGTATCACAGTGAACTCCGATTTGTAGGCCAAATGCTTTCCGAATAATTTTTGCGATTTTGTCGCTCTGCACAACGTGTCTCACCCTGGCATCAGAAGCACTCAACATTTCGTGACTCATTGTTTTGTCTGACAGTGAGTGAATTGCGATGTCAGAGACTGGGCCAGGACCTGCATGGAATGTCATAGATTCAAAATACATCGACACATCAGGTCTTCACTTGGCACGTTTTCTACACCGGATGCCAAATTCAAGCACGTTTACATAGATCTAGTTGGAACTCGACCTCCATCAGACCTGTCAGTACATAAGGCTCACACATGCATTGATCGTTAACTCGGTGGCCAGTCGCTATACCCATCGCTGATCAGACAACAGAGATGGTAGCACAAGCATTCATCTCACATTGGGTAGCAGTGTTCGGTGTACCTTCGACAATAACCACAGACCTCGCCAAATTCGACCTCGATCATTAACCCCTCCTTTGTTGACCTCTTTGGTTCAGTAAAAAAAATGAATTTATCTGTTGTCGACCCATTTGAGTACCAGTTCACTGGTAATTCCCTGTTTGTCGTAAAAGGCGACAAACAGGGTTGGCGGCAGGAAGGGCATCCGGCCGTAAAACATTGCTTCAAAACGGGGACCAACAACAACAAACAACAACAACCACGGTGCCCGAAAAAGGCCAACCCCTGCTTTGTGGGGAAAAATGGCCTCTAAAGGTGTTTGTTTTTTTTTTTTTTGGTCGACCCAGTGTGTTTCTCCCCACTACTTCAAATGATTGTTTTGGTTTAGATTTGTTTGTTTACCCTTCCTTTATTGTAATGAACTGCTGTCACATGGTTTGCAGGCGAAGCTCAAGTGGTGAAGTCAGACACTTTCCAAAACAACATTCTTCAGACTTCCCAGGATGCTTTGAGCAATGATCATGTGAAGCAGGAACCGTGCGATTCTCCACCGATGGAGCCAAGCAAATCTGCTCAGCTGCTCGAAGGTAAGCCGAGCTCTCTATAGATCACGTCACATTGTGTTTACTTGTTTCATTCATTCTTTCACGATGAAATCATTTTGTTTCAAACCTTGCAGAATAGCAGGTCCATTTAAATTGTTTTCACTCAAATGGCTTGTTTATGTGAACGAGACAGGGACAACTGTTTCATTTTAAATACTTGTTGCACATGAAATGCACATATTCAAGGTCATTGCATCATATCGGACAATTGATCACAACCATTACAAGATCCTGCGATGTCACTCCGCAGCGCTGCAATAACCTACACCAACTTTGGATGATTTCCTGTATAAAGGAGTTCAAAAACTCAGCTGCGTGACAATCTTGAACACAGCTACTATCTCCTCATCTTACTATAATTCACCAAATGTCTGTCCGTCTGTTCGAAGGTACCGCAAAAACGGCTCAACTGATCGAAACGATATTTTGTGTGGGTAATCCTGGGATCTCCAGGAGTAAAATAGGCTATTTCGTTTTTCCAATTTCAGCTTTGGTCTCCAGCATTCTCAGGTTTGGACCCCCGCATAACATTCACGTTCGCATAACATTCAGTGTGACTATGTTCTCATTGTGACGATGTTTGTGTTCACGGTAGTGTTTGACGTGACAGTGTGAACGTAATTTCGTAATGTTTTTCGTTTCGTAATCCTTTAATGAACGTTTAATGTTTAATTAACATTTAATGTTGAAAGAATGTTTAATGCCCTTCGATGAACGTTTAATGCCGCACGCGCGCTACAGCGCACGCGCACCAGCGTGTACCTTGCCCTTCGCCGTCAGGCTCGGGTAAACCGCTGAGCCCCATCCGTGATGGGGACTGGGGCTTGAGACAGTGTTCTTCATTAAAAGTATAATAAACGCTGTCTCCATCGATCTTGCCAAGGCCGTAACAGCCGTAACGTTTAATCTCTACAAAAGAGAATTCCACATAGCTATTTGGGCGGTGAATACGGTAACAGATCGCTGTCTCCATCGATCGCTAACAGATCGCTGTCTCCATCGATCTTGCCAAGGCCGTAACAGCTATCGGCTCAAAATCCTTTTAACTGTTGATTTGGTACAGTTACACGTATCGGGAATTTGGTACACGTATCGGGAGTACATACGACATAGCGATTGTGAACACGATTATCGATCACGATTCACGATCATCACAATCATAGTGTATCGATCACTATTTGAAACACGATGGAATAATATTTACCGATATGAACAGTGATGTGGCTTTTATTGAAATTCTAAAGATACTGTTTATATTTTGATTTGCGTGTGATATGATTCAACGGATGTTTATATGAATCGTTTAAAATAAAATAAAACCTTCAATTTCTGATATTTTGCCTTTTCATTTGGGCCTCCCAATTGAAGCCCCGCCCATAGGGCGGGTACCGTTGATAGTTCCTTCAACGCTTGCATTAAGCCTGGACCCTTCATCTGAGATAATTTGTAGAGTTGGAAGTGAAAATGCGCACCATTTATTCGATTATGTCCATTATTCTCTGATTTTGTGGTTGTTGTTTTGAATTATTGGCAGCTGCTATCGTAGTTATCTCCACCACCAAAGGTGGAAAGAAGGAGGTTGTGTTTTCACCCCTGTCTATTTGTCTGTGAGCAGGATATCTCAGTTATGGACAGATTTTAATGAAACTTGGTGGACAGGTTGGACGTGTGCTTAGATTTTAGTGAATATCCGGATTCGGATCTGAGAATTTTAAAATTGATTCTTCATAAGTGAGATATAGGGACAAAAAGGATATATAGTATAGTTGTTATAGCACGATATTTGAATAAGTTATGGATCGGTTGCAGCAAAAGTTGGTGGACGTGTTGGGTAGGTGATATTAACAAGCCGATTACATTTTGGTTAAGGTACGAATGCGATCCGGCCTATCAGTGGGATACAAAATGTAAACCGTTCAGGCTTGCGGAGGTGTACTGTCTACCGAGTGTCGTTCTAGTTCAGCTTGAGTTGTGCATCTTACCGTTCAAGTTTCTGATCAGATCGATATCTAATGTCCCCATCTCTCCTATTGATGACTAGCTTGCATGACGACAGCATTCTGGATTCCATTTTATTCATGATTACTGTTTTAACCTCACTATTTCGACATAAAACTATTCTTGCCATTCTGGTGGTACTTATGACAATTCATCTGCCAATTGACAGAAAGACAGTGGTTGTATCAATTATGTTGTTTTTTTTTTGGTTTGATTTGTATGCAACGTCAAAGCTCGTAAAAGAGTGAGGGACACTGGATGGATCAGGACACAACAGAACAAAAAAGAGTAGAATGAGGGGGGAAACACCAACAGCAGAGTTGCAAGATAAAATAGAGGGTGACTTGAACAGAAAAAGCGGAGTGGGGAGGAAAGAGGAGTAGGGAAGGATGCATGGGGTGGTCAATATGGATACAGAAGCAGATTTGCAGCAAGGAAAAACAAAAATTGGAAGAAGGTGGGGTGGAGGGGTCAATGGGAGTCGAAAATATTATGCTTTGGAGAGTGGATGATCTGAGATGGTGGTGAACAATGTCTTAAAGATCTTGATGGAATAAGATTGAAAATAATGTGGAAGTTGAATTCCACAGGTGGGAAAAAAGGAGGAACGAATGCGTGGATGCAGTGATTCTGGATTTTCGGAGTTTCACCAAAAGGTGGTTAATGGTGGACCTCATGTGCTCTGCACTTGGGGGTGGGGAGGATGGACAGAGCATGGAAAGCACAGAGGTTATGACTTATGAGGCCATAAAGATAGAGAGACCACAGATCTGTCTGCGATTGGAAAGTGATAGGCCCATTGACTCAGCTTCAACGCGTGAGATTTGAATAATCATGGAGGCCTTGGTTTCCACTGTGTCATGTTGAGCAAGGTGTGAGGCAGGGGAGCTAGCCCAGAGAGGAGAGCAGTACTTCATCAAGCTGTGGATGAGGGCCTTGTGAGAGAGTGTGCCATTTGTTGGGAGTGAAAGATATATTTTAAGTGTTTGACCAGCTTGTGATTTTGTAAAGAGGGGGAAGAAGATGCTGCCTCCCTAACTAAAGGATGAAGGATTGGTGGAGGGGTAGAACAATGAATGGATTCAACAAAATGTTGATCGAAGAATGTTGTCCGTCATGGGAAGCACACAGAAGCTGATATTGGTCAGACAAACCTCTGATTGTTATACAATGTCCAGAATGATGGAACAATCTTTCTAAGGTAGGTTGCGTGTGCTCAAAATCCAAAATTCTTTCATTTTTGAATCGGAACTGGACCCTCTCCCTCGAATAAAAACCACCTTTAGAGGCCATTTTTCCCCCGCAAGCGGGGGTTGGCCTTTTTCGGGGACCGTGGTTGTTGTTGTTTTTCGGTCCCCTTTTTGAAGCAATGTTTTACGGCCGGATGCCCTTCCTGCCGCGAACCCTTTTTGTCGCCTTTTACGACAAGCAGGGAATTACCAATGAACTGGTACTCAAATAGAGGACCCTCGAATAGAGGACAGAAATAAGAACAGTATATAAATTAACTTGTGAAAAACTGTATTTATAAAATGTGGACAAGTTGGTGTGAATTGTTGATGCTTTTTGTAACTTGTCTTTACAGAGAAACAAATGAAACTGGATTCTTATTCCAACCGTTCCCGGTTGTTCAACAAACAAGTTTTCAATCGTCACATGATACAGACTGATACTCAAGAAACTGACACATTTCGCACTGTGTCTTGTAAATGTTTCACAGGTACCCTTGAGGATAACCAAGGAAATGGGATACCATGTAAGTGTTATTTGCATGACAAATCGTTTGCAACGTTGCCATCTTTAAAACTACATCAAACAATCCACACGGGCGAGAAGCCGTTCAAGTGTTCTACTTGCAGGAAGGGGTTTGCTCGATCATCATATTTACGCCTTCATCAAAGAACACACACAGGTGAGAAGCCTTTCAAATGTTCTGTATGTCTTAAAACCTTTCGTCAATCATCACATTTATACGTTCATCAAAGAATACACACAGGAGAGAAGCCACACAAGTGTTCTGTGTGTCCTAAAGCCTTTATTAAACCATCAGATTTACATGCTCATCAAAGAGCACATTCAGGAGAGAAGCCTTATGAGTGTTCTTTGTGTCTGAAAGCCTTTCTGCGATCATCATATTTGAGGGATCATCAGAGAATACACACAGGAGAGAAGCCACACAAGTGTTCCTTGTGTCCCAAAGCCTTTATTAAACCATCAGATTTACACTCTCATCAAAGAGCACATTCAGGAGAGAAGCCTTACGAGTGTTCTTTGTGTCCGAAAGCCTTTCTGCAATCATCATATTTAAGGAATCATCAGAGAGTGCACACGGGAGAAAGGCCACACAAGTGTTCTTTGTGTCCCAAAGCATTTGGTTACTTGTCACATTTAAGGAAACATCAAATAATGCACACAAAAGAGAAGCCCGACAAGTGTCCTGTGTGCAGCGAGGTATTTGCTTCTTCGTCATATTTTTCTCAACATCTAACAATACACAAAGGAGAAATCTACCATCTACCTCCATCTACCCCACAAATATAGACTGATAACATGCCGACCCACGGCATACAAACTTTTAATTGGATTAATCACGAACAAACACTTCACTCAACAAGAGCTTTAGAGGCAGAACAGGAAGGATAAGAGAGGCTGTTATGGAACGATAGACCATTTGTTATTAAACAAGACCATACTCGAAAACTGGAAGTTTCAACACCCCCAACTTATCCACAGCCTGGATTGATTACAAAAAAGCCTTTGACAGTGTTCCACATTCATGGATTATAAAATACATGCAAGTATACAAAGTTAACCACAAAATAGTCACACAGATAGAGAAAGCAATGACACTGGAATACAACGCTGATATTACCTCACGTGGAAGGAAAAATTGAAATCCCAGGGGTAAAGATACAATGTGGTATCTTACAAAGTGACAGCCTTTCCCCCCTCCTGTTTTGCTTGACTCTGCACCCACTGAGTAACCTCATCAATGAACAAGGACAGAGATACAATCTAATGTGCAACAGAAAAATGATCAAAGAACCTAGAAAGGTTCATCTACTTTACATGGATGATCTAAAACTCTTCACACCGAATGATAACAAATTGGCAGATTAACTCAGGCTCGTAAAGCGCTACTCACAGGACATTCGAGTGGAATTTGGTTTGGACAAATGTGTCAAATGCACATTTCTATCTGGTAAAACAAAAAGAACACACAATATCTCAAACAATGAAAGCGTTTCAAACAATTTCAATATCTCAAACAATCAAACAAAAAGAGAAAGCGAAAGCCATATGGAGGAGTCTATGAAGGGATGGGCACCTAGTAGGGTCGGTCAGAGGAGTCGTTATTGTAGTGGTCGAGAAACTCGGGGCTAAGGCGGAAGGGGGCTCGGCATGGCATAGCATAGGGTACGCGGTTGCTAACAAAATAGGTTTGGTGCAGGTGGAAGTGGAAACTGGGTACCCCCAGGTGCCAGGTGCCTTCAGGGCGGCATGGCCGTGCGCCTTCGGCGCCCGGCGATATCACCGAAAACGGGGTTTGCATCGTGTGCCTTCAGGTGCCAGGTGTCCACGACCACTCCACACGTATAGAGAAACACTTGAGAACGATTATCACGGACACTTTTCATGTACGATCGCGATGATAGTTGTGCTGGCGCAGACAGCTGGAGTTAAGTTTGGATCAGGACGCCCTCCAGTAATGGCGGACGCAAGAGCGCCGCCTATCGGCGAGGGGGCCCGATCGTCCTTATCGGATCGGTCTATAGCTGTGCAATTATAAACTGGCCAGAATCGGAGATCAACAACTTAGACACCAAAACAAGGAAACTTCTAACTATTCATAAACTATTCTACAAAAACTGATGCATTCCGACATTTTACTTGCTGAACGAGAAGGAGGAGGCGGTCTGATGGAGCTTAACCAAATGCACAGAACAGCGTGTGTAGGACGAGCGGTATGTGAAAAGCTCAACAGACTATCAATAAGATATGTGCAGAGCAGGAAAACACCAAATCAGAAAAGGTATCCTTAATCTATTTAACAACAAACTTCCAAAAACAGATGCAAGTGCAGGATATTACACAGGAAAACGAAACAGAAACAAATACAGCCCCAATGATCACAAAGAAGAAAAATGAAAACTACAAAAATAAATAGCAGATATACTCTGACAAATGGGAGAATGACAAAAAAGCAGGAAGATTTTAAAAAGAGCTTGACAGAACATGGATCTACAGTCTACACGGAAGGCTCATTGGAATGGCTAAGAAGAGGTCAAATTAATTTGGGTGGAGAACGAGTGATCATAAATTCCCAAGACCAAGGACACTACACTAATGGCTTTAAGAAAATGGTGGGGATTGAGCCAATCGGACAAATGCAGGTTTTGAGGGGTAGAAACAAAGTACCAGCCACCTCCTTTTCGGATGTAAAAAAACTCGTGTCAGAACAGTTGTACGCAGAAAGATCTGACAGCGTCTGTAGACTAATCCACTGGCACATCTGTGAACATTTCAACCTTCCGTTTCCAGAACAATCGTGGAAACACAAACCAAATCCGATCCTTGAAAATGAACACATCGTGCTCATGCATGACCAAATAATCCCATAATGCAGGCGGAGCATTGCATCTGGACATAGTGCTCAAACACAAAAAGGAAAAGGCAGCATTGTTGATTGAGGTTTCGGTTCCCAATGACTTTGGACTAAGGTTTTCAGAAACCAAGAAATGCTCAAATACCAGGTTCTGAAAAATGAGGTAAAGAGGTCTTGGCAATTGAAGAAAGCTGAAATTGTACCGGTGATAGACGAAGCAACAGGGATGATCAGGAAAACCCTTACTGAGTACTTAAAAATCATTCTGTGGAATATCACTACAAATGAGCTACCCTCAGAACTTTTGCTGAAACCCTTCGACAAACGAGCGTCTGCCACCTGAAATCCCTCTCTGCATCTCCAGTGGGTATAGGAGGACCCATTATTATTGGAGCCAGTGTCACCAACGATGCAAATTCCTTGTGGTCAAGTGGAAGTCTGCACACCTCTGACACAGACAGTGCATTTCTCCATCAACATTTTACAAGCAACAATTTTGAACTTTTCATGCTGTGCGACTGTTTTTGAAACCTGACAACTCGGAGTAAAAATCACTTGTATTTGATTTGTGCTGCACCAAAACGATTGTAATTTTCATTCTCGAGTCCATGGGCCAGACCAGATACCGGTACCACCTGAGGTGGCAAAACCTAAATGGTACTAATTCATTGGACGGGTTAATATAAGAACAATCATATGTGATAGCAACTCCAAGTGAGCAGTTTAGTCATTTTTCACATTGTACAGCATTGTAACGTGCATTGTATAGCATTATGTGTGAGTTGGGTATATATGCTTATTCATGGTGATTTTCAGTGGAAATATGGCAATAAAACACATGGAAAGCTGATGGACAATAACTCTTAATATAAAAGTGCTGAGAATCGAACTTCTTCAACAAACTGTGGATGTCTGTTGTATCCAAACACTAAAGAAGTTTGTTGAATGATTGGTTTCTGTCTTGTCCAGAATCTCCTCGCCCCATAATACCCACAGCTTTTTCCACTGCTTTAGTGATCTCTTTCATACATGGTATCTTTGCATGGCTACTAACTTCCATAATTAGGGCATGGGAATCATAAAGTGGAGTTAAGCAATCGGTCCACGTATGTACGTGTCTGCACTTTAAGAGTGTACATCGAGAACAGTTCAACGGAAGAAAATGAAACTTTACCAGTTCTTACATGACAATGATGTAGCATATTTTGAGCACACATCGAAAACCAATTTTTTAGGTCAACATAGGTCAAAAGGTCAACTTGGGCCAATTTTCTTAAAATCCTCAATTTTCATTTTATTGAGTTGAAATTTGAACAGGATTTTCACATCAGCTCACTGAATTCAACGACCAATTGTTTTTGAGGTCAACATCGGTCAAAAGGTCAACACAGCCCAAATTTCTAAAATCCTCCATTTTCATCCAATTGCCTTGAATGTTGAAGAGGATTTGCATATCCGGTCAATTAATTCAACCACAAATTATTTTTGAGCTTAAAAGGTGAACATGGGCCTGATTTATAAAATTGAGAGATAGGACCAAAAACTATATATATATCATGATATCTCAAAAAGTTGTTGACTAGCTATGACAAAACTAGGTGAATTTGAGTTGGTTAGGTGACAAGAACAAGCAGATTCGATTTTACTTCAGATCCAGCCTATCAGTGTGTAGAAGAAGTAATTCTTCACGTCCGAAGAGTTTGAAACATTTATTCATGCGCATGGGAGAGATACATTGAATGCAGTGAACGAGAAACACAAAAGCAGTAAAATTAATCTCTCTCCTTTGCTGTCCAACCCAGTGTCATCTCTTATTATAATAGAGCAAACGTATATAGTTATGTCGTTATGTATGTCATTATGTTTATATGCGACTAAAACGTCGTCTTCTTCTTCAAATAAAATTACCACCCTCTTAACCCTCTTAATTGCGTTAAGACTACTGAGACCCCTCAGACCTTTGACGACCCTTTAATTCCCCCAAGACCCTTCAGACCACCAAGACCCATAAGACTCAAAACATCCCGAAGACCCAAAACACCCCGAAGACCCAAAAGACACCGAAGACCCAAAACACCCAGTAGACCCAAAACATCCTGAAGACCCAAAACACCCCAAAGACTCAAAACACCTTGAAGCCACTAAAGACCCTTAAATACCCAGAATAACCAAAATACCCCAAAGACCCAGAGGAAACAAGAGACCCTTGAGACACAAAAGCCCCTGAAGACACCGAATACCCCAAAACACCCCAAAGACCCAAAATACCCTTAAAGGCCCAGAGGATCCAAAAGACCCTGAAGACCCAAAACACCATGAAGACACAAAAGACACCGAAATGGTCAAAGATGCCTATCCCTCCGAAACGACGTGTGGTGAGGCGCGCTGAGTCACGCTAGTTTATGCAATTTTCAAGCAGGGGATGTCATCTTGTGCCATCAGGGAATTTTAAGAAATTCTTTCACCATGAGGCATGCTTTTGTGAGCAAGCCTTTTTGCACAAACAGGTGTTTCTCAAAGCAAAACTTTTAAGAGATAAGCCCACACAGGCATAGACGAGCTTTGTTGTAGCCAGCTTTAAATTAACTGGTTTTAACGATCTGACAGACACTGCCTTTGATAAGGCGTGTTTTTCTAGGAAACTCAGGCCTTTTCCTTCTAATCATTCAGCTGCACCATGGAATGTTGATAATCTACAAGGTCAACTCAGCAGCAACACAGCATTCATTATTTGGAGCCAGAGCTGCAAGCCAGCAGTTATTTAATTTTTAGCACAGCATTTATTTAATGTGTGACTTTTTTCAAAGTTGAATTTATACTTCTACACTTTCCCCTTTTGTACTTTCAAGTACAAAACATCATTAAAAATTTAGAACATGACCTCTCTTCAAACATAATCTTACCTGTGTCCAGAACAAGGGTCATCCTCTAGGGTAAAGTTGTATACAGTCTTTCCGAGGTCCCAAGGTAGGTTTTAATTAAACCACTACGGGATATCTCCTTTTCCTAATTGTTCCACAACTTAAGACTCCAGGGTAGGTCTCTTTTCTCTTAGCCATCTTGGCAGTGTCTTTTCTTGAGTCTCCGATGTAGGTCTTAACCATCTGGGCAGAAATCATCCCTTTTGAGGTAGACACTAGTTCATGGCAACAGGAAGCTATTCCCAATGTTTCAGATTGGTCCTTTTCAAATTTCAAACATTTTCAAATGTCAGATTTAAACATTGGCTCAATAAGTTTGCAAAGTTTTCTCAATCAATTTGCATGGGGAATAGTATAAGCAATGCAAATGCAGGTGGATTTTACTTTACTTCAATTCAATTACATCAGCTTGGTCATCCTGACTCGATTCATCATCGGCAGGTCTTGCAGTGTCTTCACACTCCTTTCCTCTCTCACCACAATCATATTGGTCTTTTATCCTAATTTCACATCGTTTCTGGAACACCTTCGTTAGTGAATGCTCTGGTTTTTCGATGAACGAGAGGGTGACTCCCATAAACAGCTCCAATACATGACTGGTCACTTATCGACGAGAGGACTGAGATCAGAACCTAACCCCAAGGTTTCCAGGATCGTTACCCCCGTATAAAACAAGAGTTTACTGTATAATAAACAACTAATTCCACAACGAATCACAAGAATAATTAGCATGAACATCGCACCAAACCAAAACACCGCCCAACAGCCTCTCGTAAGGGATTTATGGCTGTCGTTTCGTCAAACAACAACAGGCATTTTAAGGCCATTTTCTCTGCTAGAATGGGGGTTAGCTTGCGGGCCCCATGACAATCTTCTCCATTTTGCCCTATTTTCTGCATCTGCCCTTGTTAACCCCCTTGCCCGCATTTCTTCTTCGACCACCTTCAGCCAAGTCTTTCTCGGTCTTCCCCGTCCTCTACTTCCTTCTACATTCATTTCCATCACTCTTCTCAACCAGTCACTTTCATCCTTCCTCAACACATGACCAAACCATCTCAACCTGTTTCTCTTCACAGCATCCATCACAGGCTCGATTCCCATCATCTTTCGCAATTCATCATTTGTCTTCCTCTCTCTCAACGATACTCCACACATCCACCGAACCATTCGCATTTCCAGCCTTCGTTGCTGCTCTACATTCATTACCCATGTCTCGCTCCCATAAATCATAACACTTCTCACACATGCAGCATACACCTTTCCCTTCAGCTTCAACGACACTCCCCTCCTCGTCAGCATGCCACTCGGTTCCCAAAACTTCTTCCATGCACATCTCACTCCAGCAACAGTCGCCGAGTCTGATCCACCTTCTCCATTTAGCATGTCTCAGGGGTAGCAAACTGTTTTCACACCTTCCAGCTTCACGCCGTCTCCAAGATCCAACTCAACATTTCCTCCATCTGTGCACACCTTACACTTGAATGTAGCTGCCACACTGGCTAATGACCCTCTCAGACCACTACTTTTTTGATGAACCCACTCAGCGCACATTGTACATTGAATGGAGTTCACTCTGAAATTGAATGGAGTTCCTTCCTGCACACAGCACACGGCCACATCCCAGTTCTTTCCACCTCACCACATGCTTTACCTCTTGCCATCACCTTCGTTTTTCCAATATTCACCTTCAGAACTTTTGTCTCCATACATTCCTTCCACTTGTTCATCTTCTCCTTCAGTCCATCCATACTCTCCACAATCAACACCAGATCATCTGCATATAACAACTTGCACGGTAAACCCTCCTTTACATTCCGAGCCAGCACCTCCATCACAGCTACAAATAGTAGTGGACTTAGTACCGACCCCTGATGCACTCCCACCTTCACCTCAAACTCACCACTGTTCCTGTCCTTTGTCCTTACAGCTGTGCACGCTCTTTTGTACTTTGCCATCACTACTCTGATCAACCATTCCTCCACTCCTCACTCAACATCGTGAAAAACCCCAGTTAGTAAAACAAACATAGCATTCTCATTTTATTGTGGAGAATTACTAAGTAGAGCGATAATTTAAAGATGTTTGTCGATTAAACCTTTGTTGAGCGAGAATGTTTCATCCAGAAGCTCGGACTCCATCTTCACAGCCACAATAATATCTGAAAACAAGTACAGATACATATAGATAAATTAAATAGTATTCATCGTATACTTACCCTGCACAGTCAACCTGGTGCGAGCCAACTCTTCTGTTTTGAAGGGTTTTTTTTCTTTTATCCAATATGGCTGCCAGACCATAGGAGCGATGACATCATAAATGTATATTCTCTAATATAATCGATGTGTAGATCATGCTCAATAAATTTCAAACTTATTAGACTAAGAGTTGTCCCTGTCGAATAATAACGTCATAATTAAGGCACCAAAGATGTCATCATTAACAACACATTCCCCATGTGAAGTTCTTTACAATGAGCCACGTTCAATTTTTTTCCACGGAGAGGTTTCAGAGATTATAGAGGTGTGAAGTTTTTCCAAGATGGCACCCGTACAACATGACCTATGACGTCATAATTATCATTGACGAATTCTACAAGAGGAGGCGCTCTATGGTCAACATGTCGTGTCCATCGGACTAACCGTTGCAGCAAAAAAAAAAATTAATACTGATTAGATCAAGCGTTGTACTTGTCGAATTATGACGTCATAATGAAGGCACCGATGACATCATCATTAACATATATTATTCCCCATAGGGAGTACTTGACTGCACCATGTTTCAATATTTTCCATTGAACGGTTTCAGAGGTATAGAGGTGTAACGTTTTCCAAGATGACGTCCGTACCAAGTGACCTATTATGTCATAATTATGAATTATGGCAGAGGCACTCCGATGGTAAAATTTTGTGTCAATCGGACCATCGGTTGCCGAGAAAATGAATTTTAAAAATGCAGACACGCACGCCCCATGTACACACGTACAGACGCAACCGAATGCCTAACCTTGATTTTCGTTTCGCAAGCGCAGGCTAATAACATCCTCCAGTACGGCACTGCTGGGGCGCCTACAGCGCCCGGCAATACCACCGTGCAGCACATAGAGATGGTATTGGGAGGGAGAGGTGTACAATAATTAGTTGAATAATTGCGTAATTAAAATCAATAAATAATAATCGTAAAATAATTTCATAAACAATTTTATAATAGCACACCTCAACCACCAGTGTTTCATCCAAAGGTGTAACTTAAAAAAAAAAATTAGTCATTAATCGAATAAGTAAATAATCGATGAATTGATTAATCAATAAATCAAAAAATACCGTTTTTACCAAAGCACTTGCTCACTATTGTGCCCACATTTCAGCTTCCTAGCTCAAAGGATGGCTGTGATATTGCCCGAACAAACAAATAAACAAGTACAGATATGTTCAAAGTACACTGCCCCCATGCCAATTAAATAAATATCCTCCAACGCGGCATTGCGGGGTGCCTTGGGCGCCCGGCAATACCGCGGTGCAGCTCATGGAGACTGTATTGGGAGGGAAAAGTGTACAATAATTGATTGATTAATTGCATAATTAAAATCAATAAATAATCATCATAAAATATTTTCTTAATCAATTGGCTAATAGCATACCTAAAGCCCCTGTCACACCTTGACGATTTAGCCAGCGTATGCCGACGTATCAAAATTGAGTGCTGGTGTGAGTCATACGCTGGCATACGTCGACAAATTTTGTGCATGCACAAAATTTGTCGACGCGCTCGGCGTACTACGACGTATGCCAGCGTGCTTCAGCATGCTCTTAACGTATACAAAACTTACCCATAACGTATTCGACGTGTGCCAGCGTATTCGCCAAATTTTTCATACGTCGGCATACGCTGGCTAAAACGTCAAGGTGTGACAGCGGCTTGACCACCAGTGTTTCAACTGAAGCTGTAATTTTTTGAAAATTAAATGTCATTAATTGAAAAAATTAAATGACTAATCAATAAATAATTAATCGATTAATTAATTAATCAATCAATCAAAAATACCCTTTACAGCCAAATCACTTGGTCATTGTCATGTCCAAATATCAGCTTCCAAGCTCAAAAGGTGCCTGAGATATTGCCCAGATGAGAAAGAAAATAAATAAATGATTAATAATATAAATAAATAAATAATAATCATAAAATAATTATTAATTGGCTAATAGAATACCTAAACCACCACAGTTTCATCCGAATCTGTAACTTAAAATAAAATTAATTTAGTCATTAATCAAATAATTAATCGATTAATTGATTCATCAATAAATCAAAAATAGCCTTTACAGCTAAATCACTTGGTCACTGTAAAAAAAAAATTAAAAAAAACACCTTTAGAGGCCATTTTTTCCCCGCAAGCGGGGGTTGGCCTTTTTCGGGAACCATGGTTGTTGTTCTTTTTCGGTCCCCTTTTTGAAGCAATGTTTTACGGCCGGATGCCCTTCCTGACGCCAACCATTTTTGCCGCCTTTAACGACAAACAGGGAATTACCAGTGAACTGGTACTCAATTTATCGTGTCCAAATATCAGTTTCCGAGCTCAAAAGGTGCCTGAGATAATGCTACCCAGAAGAGAAAGGAAATAAATAAGTACTTAATTCATCGATAATAATTAAGTAACTAATTAATTAATTGATTAATCAAAAAACAAAACATCCCGTTTTTGCCAAAGCACGTGCTCACTATTGTGCCCAAATTTCAGCTTCTTAGCTCAAAGGATGGCTGAGATATCGCCCGGATAAACAAACAAGAAAACAACCACCAGAGTGAAAACTGAGTACTCCCTTTCAGCGCTCATTTCCAGGCCCCCTTCGGTGCCCGGCAATGACGTCATGCAGAGCCTGGAGATGGCATAGGAAAGGAGCGGTGTACTTATCCGCAGGAGATTCTTCCGGACCGAGCAGGTTCCTCCCATCAGAGGCCCTCGTGGATCCTGGAGGGTTCACCTTGTGTTCCTCACCAGAGATCTTGGTTCATTGCACACAGCACGGTGTTAGTAACTTCGGGACAATGAATTCCGGTACCACAGAACTGAGGACAGCGAAACACAGAAACACGTGCTCTTCTTCCTCAGTTTTTCTTCTTTAACTGCAATGACGTTTCAGCGTTTCTCGGATCTCCGTAGACCACATCCCAAATGTAACTTGAACTAGTGAGTGACGATGTTCGTTCTCAGGATCTTTAACGAAGTTTAACAACGACCTTGCTGCACCTGTCCTCGTACTATACAAGTTTAAAAGTTGGACATTTGAACCATTTCGTCCTGTTTCATATTATTAAGAGTTTCCAAAGGGGTTCCGCTTCCACGGTGTTTACTTGTTTATGTTTTTATGTCAATCCCAGCTGTCACGTGATTACGAGGAACCCAGGTTCAAATCCTGTGTACCATATGTTTATTATCTATCTTCTCCTGTCCTTCTAATTCATATAAATGCACACTAATGTCTCCTAACCCTCTGTGCAGAAGGAAAGTGGAATTAATTAACGTATGGAGCACACAGGTGAGTGGGGGTTTCATTTGGGGAAGAAGTGTAAATATTTGGCGATATTTTCATACGTATAAATAGATGATGCAAAAGCCCCTTGTGATGCAAATCATGTCTGGAGGATTTGATGTAACTCAATCACTGTTTGCTGCGTAGGAGTGATGCCCCGACCAGGATTGTGCCCAATGGTCAATAAACTGCTTCGGCAGCCATATGCATCTGATGATGTGGGAGTGGACATCACATCATCAATCACTGTTTGAGAACAGAAGTAATCAATTTAATTACATTTTGCGTAAAATACATCGTTTGTTGAGTTGAATCTACTTTTGGAAGAGCGCTGCTGTCCAATTGTGACGTCACAACAGTATACATGGTGATGCGCCTCGCCAGAGTCCTGCATCATTACTTTTTAATGAGATACCACAGCCAAGCTCAGATCCAATCTGGTTACTACAAACAGCACTCGGTCAGGATGAAGGTTCCACACCCGGACACCAAGCACCCTTTATACGTACATATCAAGAGAAGAATATTGTCGTGTCCGCAGCGACTTAACACCAGCCTTGGACGGATGAGCAGAACCAGCTTTAACTCCCGAGGTGGCTTCCCCGATTATGGTGGTTATTGCGCACGCAAGATGGAAGAGACACGAAGCATTTAACTATATGAAAACATGGGTTTATTTTGAAACCCAAACAAAACACGACAACAAAAATGCAACAATAATGATTTATATTCAAATAAGGCGCCAAATGAAAACACGAAAATAAAGCTGAGGTAAAAGGCTGAGTTGAGGATCCTCTTGCTGAAGCCTGAAGCCACACAGGCGGGAGCCCGGAAAATGGTGGCGAAACCGAGCGCCGAGGGCACCCGGGATCGAGGCGAGCAGGGAACACGGCCCTCTTTCTCTTCTCCTCCGTCCACCGCTTCACACTCCTTCCATGCGAGAATAAGGATCCTCCTTTTCGGTAAGGGGAAGCACGGCCACGTCCTATAGTACACCAGCTCCACACGGCCAAACTCAAAATGCTCTCCTCACGATGAAAACCTAAATGGCCAAGCTTCTTCACCAACCACATGCTTCTTCTTCAATAGCAAAGCTTATTGCTGCCGCTCGCATTTTCGCACCTCGAACCATCGCGGAGCTGCTTTGAGCTCGCCTCGCGCTCCACCCACGTCATTCGGGAGGAATGGCCTGTCGGCCCTGTTCCCTCACCAACCGAACCATGGCAGCTCCGCCTCTCCTGGGCGGGTCTTTGCTGCGCCATGTCCATGGAGTGTGATTAGCTTGGCTGGCTGCCATTTTGCTTGACCAGCAGTATTGGCAAAAATGTTAGGGATGGTCACAGAGGGTATCACACGAACAGGGGAAGTTAAACTTGAACCCTACTACTAATTAACATGTCATCATCCCTCGTATGATGAAAATTGAAACACAAGCTCAAGCTACATTTTCCCTACTTACGTACAAGCAGACGCATAACACGCGTAATTCGTGAGTAACACATAGCCCCCTTGATAGGGCTATTTCTATACAATTCTACCTTGCCTACTGTATTCTCTTACCTATCCCCATAAACGTAACAATATGAACGCACTGTAGTCACAACCTGCACAAAATCTGGAAACGGGCCGATTGGGAAACACACATTTAATGCGCTCAAGGAAAAGATTAACTTAACACCTCTCATCCATGACAGCCTCCACCACAGTTATATAAGAAGATCGTGCTGCCTTGTCACATGGTCACAGATTGTTTAACTCCAATATTGGACCATTCAAAAATTACGTAACGCCATTTTTGGGGGAGGCACGTACCTTACGTGCTGACGGGCTTTATTTAAAAATACTGATGAATTTTATTCAACATGTGATTACATTTTTGGGGTCCCTCATCGTGAGTAACACTCGACCCAAGCAAAGCCAATGAAACTCTGATGTCACAAACATGGGGCAGTGAATAATAAGCAGAGGCCGACAGCCCTGTTGCCTCAGGCCCATCAGAAAACCAAGATGGCAGCCATATTTTGTCTGGGTGTCATGTGAGTGGAGTCAAGTGACAAATGTGGGTAGAGTCAAGCGACAAATGTGGGCGTGGTTCGGCAGCTGTCCAAATAATGGGTGCACATTTTAGCGAAGACTTTATTTGTGAAGGCCACAAGAGGTTCAGCGAACTGATGTAAATGTCACAGACCAACACCATACAGAAAGTGCAGGACTGTATTATGGTTACTCGACAATCGGCCAGATAAGTAGGCTGAATATGCGATCAAACAGAGCGTAGAGGCACACGGATGGTGAAGGTGTACACAAGGATGCACATGAGTCCCGGGGAAGGTGTACATGAGTTATTAGATTACTTCAGGATGCACATGAATCATTAAAGGCTTCAAGAACTTTATCATCGGTTGGGCCATTGGTTGTAACATCCACAGGGTGCAGGGCTGACACAGGGTTGACGGTGCAATATTAGTGCTGAAGAGACTAGCGAGCAGAGGTTTCCTGTTGCGCATGACGTACAATGTGGCACCAATGTCAGCACGTGTGGTAGATCCGACAGTTACAATCCACAACTGGTCCGACACTTTAAGTAACGTTATTATGCGATGTGACTGAAGGGCTGCCTGAGCTTTAGTGAAAGCAGCAGTTAATTTGTCGGTCCACAACACACGGTCCTGTGAGGGTCGGCCTTGTTCAAGGGGAACAACAAGGCAGCCACATTCCGCAAAACACTCGCAGGAACCTTGTAAGCGCCAAAAAAGGACCGAATGCCTTTCTCAGTGGGAGGTGGATGGCAGGAGCTTAGAGTGGTGACATGGTGAGGACGAGCACCTAAATGACCCAAAGACCCTACCCATTCTAGGATAGCAGTGGATTTTGGGCAGATGAGAGTTTTTGTGCCTGAGAGTCGAAGCTCGCATTTACCCAGGTCATGAAGCACAGCGGACCAAACTTTTAATAGTTCCTCAGGTGAATCTACGCCACAGAATTAGTCATCTATGATTTTGGCAACATAGCCAGCCTTGAGGAAATCTCCAAGAATGCGACACATCAGCTCCTCCAGTGCAGTCTTGGAGCCTGGAATGCCCATGGCAGAACGTGCATAAACACGAATCCCATGGAATTGGGTGACAGCACCACAATATTTCATCGAATTCCTCATGAGTGGTATCTTTAAAATGCCTGAAATAAGTCAGATATGATGATATAGGGCCAGCCCGCAATGGTGCGAAGAGTGGACTCCACGCAAGGCATTAGTAATGGTTGCAGTTGGCCGGAGCGGCCAACATCCGTGAACGCAGTGACAAGTCGGGATCCACCACCAGACTTTCCGATGAGGAATGTGGGGTTAACATACTCCACACAGATAATGGCATTTTTGGGGTTAACAAACACACCGACAGCATACAACTCGCCAAACTTGGTCTACAGGTCGACCAGACGCGATCGGTCATAGTGGGAGACGACCCTTGTGATGTGGGGGTTGAGTTGGGCCCATATTGTGAATGGCATGAATGTTCCCGACAGCGCCATCATAACCAATGATTTCAGTGTCAAAAACAGATGAGAACTCACGATGGAGGGAGGCGAAGTTCGCCAAAATATATCTTGCCAAGATGTTGTCAGGATCATTGCAGATAGTGTTAACCCAGGCGTGAGGTGAAGGTGGCGGTGCACAATTGGGCAACACTGGTGCACACTTGGCCGAGGCCACACATGCATGGGCGACAAGTCTCATGTAGGAATCTCAGACTGTGCTCAATGGCGATGTCGGAACACATTATGGTGTCAGGGATGTCTGAAGGTGGGATTTCAAGGAACTCGCCAGGCCATAGCATGGTTGTGGTCGCTGGGGAATGTAGAACAACCTGTGTGCGGCGGATTGAAGAGACCCCACCGGACATATCGTACACCGTACATGCACCGATGCAAATTAGACACCCCGTGCAGGACAAATACAAATGTCATTTTGAGACATGAAAGGAGTTCCCTCGAGTATTTCGACATTGATATCTGAAATGAAACAATAAAGGCGTCAAGTACCAAGATGTGATCAGCCCTGTTGAGAATATGGGTTTCACCGACGACATCCATCCATTCACTTGGTAACCACGCTGTGAACTTTGAGACAGGGAGGTCGATATGGTGTGCCAAAATCACATAAACGGGGTTCGTTTTGGTGCCACTATCCAGTGTGAGGGTATCGTGTTGTTGTAACAGGCAGATATAATGGGTGAGAGGTTGGACATGCACTCTTGTGGAAATATGCCAGTCACAACTGGCCCCTCCCCTCCCAAACTCCCCCTTGCCCCTCCCCTCCTAATCTCCCCCATCACTCATCCCCTTCAAATCTCCCCCCTCACCCCTTCCCTCCTAAACTCCCCCCTCACCTCGCCCCTCCTAAACTCCCCCCTCACCTCGCCCCTCCTAAACTCCCCCCTCACCTCGCCCCTCCTAAACTCCCCCCTCGCCCCTCCTAAACTCCCCCTTGACCCTCCCCTCCTAATCTCCCCCATCACTCATCCCCTTCGAATCTCCCCCCTCACCCCTTCCCTCCTAAACTCCCCCCTCACCCCTCCCCTCCTAAACTCACCCCTCCCCTCCTAAACTCCCCCCTCACCCCTCCCCTCCCAAACTCCCCCCTCCCCTTCAAATCACCCCACCCTCATTTTTTCTCCAATTCCCCCCTCTCACCCCTCCTCTTCAATGCGTCCTCCCCGCTTCTTCCCCCTTCCAACTCTCACCTCCATCTCCCCCAACCTTCTTCCTCACTCTGCCCCCCCCCCCCCACCCCCTCAAATAACACCTCACTGTGCATCACCCAAACACCATAAAACCTTTTGTCCGCTGGTATGAAGGCTAATTGTGGTCATCAAGGTCACTATCAGGAGTCATCAAAGCAGTCCCTGCCACAGATCTGACAAATGCTGGAGAAGACTATCTTGTCCGAAGTTGAGAGGAACCAACAACGACCAACGACGAAGGAAATGATCATCAGGGTGATCTGCCTCTTTGCATAAGGGGCAGCATGGAGCTGATCGTTTACCACAGGGTCCAGATGGCTTTGATGAAGATCGATAGGAGAGAGTTTGATAGGATGGTTTAGTTACAGCTGACCTCATGACCTTGGCATCAGCTAGTGCTTATACCGCTGGTGTTTTCATTGACTTGCCAAAGCCGTTGCTACTTGATAGTCATTCCGATTTGATCGATCATAATAGTCTTCTCTCCAACCTTGATTTCTATGGTGTTAGACGTTGTGCTCTTGAATGGTTTAAAGACTATCTTACTAATAGGCAACAATTTACAGTCGTCAAAAGATCAAATTCTTCATGGAGACCTATCAGTCATGGAGTTCCCCCAAGGATCTATTAGTAAGGGAAACATATGAAAATCTGTTAACTAAATTGTTACCAAAAAATTTCTTCACCAATATGTTTGTAAAGGTGTGTAATAACATGTGTTAAAATGTTGAAGGTCAACTCCCGTGGGAAACCCAGAAAAAAAAGCTGTTGAATTCGGGTACCGAAAAATTATTTTCGAGAATTTTTATTTTTTTAAATCGGCCCTTAAGTAACTTATGAGGGGTCAAATAAGGGTTTTTCATGATTCTGAGTTGATTGTTAACATTTATATTTCACCACAGACACTCCTTTGTGGAAAAATAATTTCTAAATATATCTCATTTTCTACTTTGCAGGTCATGGAGTCTAGCAATATGGATGAAGACGTTACTCCACCTGTGCTCAATTGCTTCATCTGTGCACGCTCGGATACACCAGCTGAAAGGCTCATACAGGCAACTCCAAAGGGATACTCAACTTTATTGAAACAAGCAGGAACTGTCGAAAATGTTACTGTTGTGGAACGTATGAAGGAGGCTCAAAAGGAAGGAAAACTGAGGTACCACCAGAACTGTAAAAATGATCTGTACAACAACTTTGTTGCAACCACCAAGAAGTCAGCTCAAGCATCAAAGGCAGAGAAAGAGTCATCAAAGTTGAAGAGAAGACGCACTACTTGTGAGTTCAGTTCATCAACTGGCTGCAGTTCTAGAAGATCACAGTCAGTTGACCTCCTGTATAAGGATGTATGCATTCTTTGCAACCAACCAGCCCAGCTCTACAAAAATAATCCAGCACAAGCTAGAAAGAAATACAGAGTGCCAGATAATTTGACTGCAGATACACTGAAGGCAAGCTTGCTGAAGACAGCACGGAGTCGCGGGGATGACTGGGGCACTGAAGTCACTGGACGCCTGGAAGGGATCAACGACTTGGTAGCAGAAGAAACACTGTACCATTTGCGATGCAAACTTATGTTTGCGAGAGGTGACAGTTTGTCCAAGACTGATGAGGAAGGAAAAAGGAAGAGAGGACAGAGGAGTATTGATGAGGAGCGAGAGGCAGTTTTTATTGAATTCTGCTAATGGTTAGACTCAGAATTAGAGCATGGGGTAATGAACATGGACCAAGTCCATGAAAAGCTGCAGGAGTTTGATCAGTCACCAGAGAAGAGCCTTTCTTATTCAAAGCATTGGCTAAAGATAAAACTTCTAGAGAAATACGAAGACACCTTGTATTTCACAACACAGGAAAGAAGGGCAGATGTACTCTGTCTCAAAGATGGCACCGACAATATTCTGCGAGCGCATCATGCTAATCTTGACCATGGAGATGAGAAGACTCGGATCATAAAGACGGCACTCAAGTTCATATCCAATGATATTGCCTTGATTGATTTCGGTCCAAAGTCATACCCCACCACACACAGTATGACTGACATCGATAGTCAGCTGACACTTGTTCCTGCAAGCCTTCAGATGTTCTTGAGACCGATTGTCAAGACAGACGAAAGAGTTGCCGTTTGGGGGCAGAATTTTATTAAGGCCTGTCGACCTCAGTCTGGAGTATTGCCACACCAAATGGGGCTTGCCATACAACTTGATCATAGATTTGGGTCAAAATGGATGCTCAACAAGTTCCACCGGCTGGGATACACTGAGTCTTACACGGAGACACAAAACTACAAATACTGCTTCCTTAATAGTAGGAGTGGAGATGATGTTCCAGATACTTCTGGCACTCTTGACACCATTGTGGAGGAAACCGATGAACAGATCAATGATGAGGTTGCGGTTGATGCTGCGCTTGAGGATCAATCAGTGATGACAGCCAAAGTGCCAGCCAGTGAAAGTGAATTGTCAAGTAATGATCAGGTGGTCTTTATGGAGGATGGGGAAACAAACAATGCAGTCACTCAGTTTGTTGGAGACAATATAGATTTAAACATTGTCTCTATTCACGGAAACACTCCCTTTCACTCATTGGGTTGGATCGAAGTCACCTCTCCGGCACCACCTTTGCCAGATCCACAGACAACGGCAGCTTTCCCCCAGGTGAAGTTGAAGGCACTCGACAAAGCTAAGATCCTGAGAGGAACTGAAGTAAAGATTATTCCATTTACGAACAGGAAACAGATAGGAACGAACGCGATCATGTTTCTCCCCCTCGCTGAGCTTTCCTCCTCCCTGGCTCATGATCAGCCACTCCTCACTCCAGGTGACACACTCTGGACAGCGGGGTGGGTGATCAAAGCCAACGATCCTGAGTTCCCACACTCCAACTGGAATGGCTGGATGAAGAGAATCCATGCTAATGATGCAAAGCAGAGCACACAGATCGAGTTCCTCCCAGGAGAAGGAGATTGAAGGAATTGAAGAAGGGTGAAATTCGGTACAACATGTTCTCAAGGAAGGCAGCGGCAGGAGTGATCAAACCAGAGACTCTACCTCCAACAGAGGGTGCAGCTGCACAACATTCACTCCGTGCCTACCTGCAGACCCGGGACTGGATCCTTCTACAGAGCATGTCTCTGAACCCCAGTGACTATGGATGGACAATAGGTGTGCATGGGTATGAGCCAGTTCCAACACTGGACCCCACGGCCCCTGAGGAGCTATTGCAGTTCACGAGCTGTAATTGTCATGGAGATTGCAGCAACCGGCGATGCAGCTGCAAGAAGAATGGGGTCACGTGCATCTCGGCCTGTGGAGTCTGTAATGGCATTACATGCAGAAACTGCAGTCATGATGTTGTTTAGTCTGAAGAAGACATAGACAATGACTGTTGAAACTTCTGACATTGTGAATGAGAAATAACTCTTGAGTATTATATATGTATGTGAAATAAAAGCTACTTTGTGTGTAAATGTAAAAGTGAAAATATAAATGTTAACAATCAACTCAGAATCATGAAAAACCCTTATTTGACCCCTCATAAGTTACTTAATGGCCGATTAAAAAAAATAAAAATTCTCGAAAATAATTTTTCGGTACCTGAATTAAACAGCTTTTTTTCTGGGTTTCCCACGGGAGTTGAACTTCAACATTTTAACACACGTTATTACACACCTTTACAAACATATTGGTGAAGAAATTTTTTGGTAACAATTTAGTTAACAGATTTGTGAAATATCTCATAAAATGCCCTTACTATATACTTGGGCCTCTTCTTTTCCTCATAGATTTTAATGATCTCCTTACTTGTTCTTCTTCGTCGTCTTTTTTTTTTCTCTTTGCTGATTATACAACTATTTATCTATTCCAATCCTAGTTATGACTCTTTGATCAATATTCTTAATAGTGAGCTTATTAAAGTTACATCCTGGTTTAAATCTAACAAATTCTCTATAAATTCCAATAAAACCAAGTGTATGTTCTTTAGTAAATCTACCAAACCTCTGTCTGACACTATTTATTCTATCTATATTGACAATGAACCCATTACTTTTGTTCCTTCGACGAAATTTTTAGGTGTTATATTGGATGATAAACTTAGCTGGTCGAATCATATTTTATCAATTGCTAATATTATTTCTCGAAACACGGGCCTATTGTCTAAGCTTTGTACCTTCCTTGTTGTGTTTTATTCTCCCTCTATTTTATTCTCCCTCTATATTGTAACATTGCCTGGGCTCGCTCGAGTAACAATAAACGATACTCACTCTGAATTATCCAAAAACGCTGTAAGGATTTGTACCCTATCTCATCCACGTGACCACGTCTTTTCACTAAACCTCTTTTCACTAAACTTACACCTCTTTTCACTAAACTTACACCTCTTTTCACTAAACTTACACCTCTTTTCACTAAACTTACACCTTTTCACTAAACTTACACCTCTTTTCACTAAACTTACACCTCTTTTCACTAAACTTACACCTTTTCCCTAAACTTACACCTTTTCCCTAAGCTTACACCTCTTTTCACTAAGCTTGCACCTTTTTTCACGAAACTTGCACCTCTTTTCACTAAACTTGCACCTTTCACTAAACTTGCACCTTTCACTAAACTTACACCTCTTTTCACTAAACTTACACCTCTTTTCACTAAACTTACACCTCTTTTCACTAAACTTGCACCTCTTTTCACTAAACGTACACCTCTTTTCACTAAACTTACACCTCTTTTCACTAAACTTACACCTCTTTTCACTAAACTTACACCTCTTTTCCCTAAACTTACACCTCTTTTCACTAAGCTTACACCTTTTTCACGAAACTTGCACCTCTTTTCACTAAACTTACACCTCTTTTCACTAAACTTACACCTCTTTTCACTAAACTTACACCTCTTTTCACTAAACTTACACCTCTTTTCACTAAACTTACACCTCTTTTCACTAAACTTGCACCTCTTTTCACTAAACTTGCACCTCTTTTCACTAAACATACACCTCTTTTCACTAAACTTACACCTATTTTCACTAAACTTAACACACTTTTTGTCATCAATAAATTACATGCAGGGATATTTATGTACAAGCATATTAACAAACTTCATCCACAAGTCATTTCATCTTACTTCACAGCAGTCTATGATATCCACACTCATTTCACTGGAGTGTAAGATAACTTGTTTTTACCTTTTACTCGCACATCTTACTTTATTAATAGCCGGCGAAGCCGGTGTTGTCAATAAACGAGTACGTATTATGTTGAAAACCTGATTATGCCTTGGCTCGAGAATCCGAAGCGCAGTGGGCGCAGCCATCTTGCGGAGGCGGAAGTATGCATAACAAATTTAAAACGTTCATTAGGAGTTTCTTTCACCCGTCGTCGTTTGATTCACAATCTTATGCACCTCCGATGTATTAATAAAATAATTTAAGACCAACATCGGCCAGCACGGGCCTGGTTATCTTCAACAAAACGCGTCACCAAACACCGGACCCAATGAGAGTCGAGCATTTGCAAAAATATTTCTAAAATGAAATCACTCACTGGATGGAGTGCTGGAGACAGCCATCGACCGGATGCGGAAGTTTGCATAAAACAATTGCGAAAAAGTTCAATAGGAGTTTGTTTCACCCGTCGTTCTTTGATTCATAATCTAATGAAACCTCTCATTAGTAATTAAAATACGTTAAGACCAACCTCGTTATCTTCAACGAAAATCGTCATCAAAGACCAGAACCAATGAGATTCGAGCATTTGAAAAAATATTATTACGCGTTTCGGAGGGTGAAAACGGCGTCAAATATTCTAAAATTGACGAAGAATTATTTTTTAGAAATCTCGCGGCCGTACGGGATAGTTTTTCACGGCCAGAAATATGGTATAAGCGGTTTACATATTTAGTTTAGAAATACGGATAGTTTTTCACGGCCGGAAATATCCGAAGTTGAGATGGAATTCACCGAATTAATCACTGCAAGCTAACGTCTTCTGGTGGACGAAGCTGCCGTGCCCGGAGAGTCAGAGAATCAGCCCTGGCGCCTGACAGCGACTGAAGTTAGAAGACTACACACTTACTGTGAAAACGTATGTTAAGCCCAGTTAAAAATAGGCCTTAAGCTAGCACATCGTATAGTTACTTCCTTAAGCTTCTTTGCGGTCTGTTAGCAGATATGCTTAAGGAAGCTTAAGCTTCTTGTTGCGGATATGGGATTTGGCCTCCATCCATATCCGCTTGTAAATATTCCCCTATTTCCCCAATACTCCCCAACTATCCCCAATCCCCCATTCCCTAGTCCCATTGTCTGTAAACAACACTCTGTAGAACCGACCTTCCCCTTTTTCCCCCATTAAATGTCGTGCCCAGGTTCACCGCATCTCACGTAGACAACTATAGGACATCTTGCTAGTTATTCTTAGTCTATGTCAGTTAAGGACTCGTTTCCATTAATTCTGACTCTTCGTTGCACCAGAATGTGATTGTATGGCACCAGTAGTGAGTTTAGGACCTCCCCATACCTCTTCCCATCTTCCTCATGAAACTACAACAACAACAACAACTACAACAACAGCGCGCGGGGAGTGTGCGTCCTCACTCCGGCTTGGTTAGCCGCCATTGCCCATGTGCTCGACGGGGTTACCAAATAGGGGCTCCCTGTCAGCTCCTCGTCAAGGGCGGAGCCCGGTAACCCCCCCGCACCCAATAAGAAGCGGCGGGCCGATTCCATCTGGGGCGGAGCTAACGAGCCGAGGGCGTGTCACTCCCCGCTGGATATACGCAGCCACTTACCGGAGGTGACGTCAGATGCGCCCCCAGCTTGAAGAGAACCAGACACCACCTCCAGCGCGACGATACCTCCCTGCATCTTTTGGACCGCGCTTTATCCTGTCCCTGAGCCAAGGTGCACCTTGTGCTGTCCATCGACTACCTGCCCTTCCTTGCCATCAATCCCTGTGTGAGTCAGTCTTGTCCTGTTTATCTGTGGTCTGTCGGGTCTACTATAAGACCGTGATTAAGTGCCCACCTTCCTATGCTGTCCCTCTTGTCCTTGTAATCTAAACGTTCTGCATACAAATATTATAACCTCCTCCGGAGGTCTTGAGAACTGTACCCCTGGTGTCGTGTCATTTAAACCCAGCCGTGTGTCCTTTCCTTAATTGATCTAGCGTAGCGCGACTCGGCCAACGTTCGAGTATAATCGGGTAAACTGTGCAGACGCGGTCATACCAAACCGCTCGGTAAACTAACATCCAAAACCGCGTCTGTAACATTTGGTGTCGGGAAGTGGGATTCGATCCGGAGCGCGTTTCACGCGCTCGAAATTATAACAGCGAAATTTAATTGTGTTTTACAAAAAAAATAAAAACCCGAATTTTGAAAGTCGCGCTATGGCAGACCAAGACGGCTGGGTTCCGGTAGAAGAGAGTGAGGCAGGGTCGATCCAGGACCAAATTGAGGGACAAGAGGAGAGCGAAGCAGTGAGGGTAGCAGATTCGCAAAATAGCGTCATGCACGAGGTTGCGGGCGCGCAAAATGGCGCCTCGCAGATGGCCACGGCGACCACGCCCGCGACCGTGGTAGCGCCGCTGGTGGATTCGAACCTTTTCCTCCTGCAAATGAGGGCCCTTATGGAACAAATGGGAGACCAAATTGGAGGTTTGAAAAACAGTATGGGGGTAATGGGAAACCAAATGGGGGTAATGGGAAGCCAAATGGGGGTAATGGGGAACCGGATGGATGCTCAGGGTGAGCGATTGGAGGGCCAAATGGGGTCCAATAGCGAGAAATTGAGGGAGGACATGGGGGCCCAGATCGGAGGGTTAGGGGGTAGAATAGAGGGATTAGACAATAGATTAGGGGAAATACAGGAGGGGTTAATGGGGGTAGAAAACAGAATGGCCGCTCAAGAGAATCAAATGGAAGGGATGCAAAAGGGGTTAGAGGGGTTAGAAAACAGGATGGAAGGCAAATTGAGGGACATGAGGGACCAAGCGGAAAGGGAAGTTAAACAAATGGGGCAGCAGATAGAGGGGGTCAGAATGGGGGTAGAAACTAAACTGGATGCTCACAGGGAGGAAATGGAGCAGATGAGGGTGGCATCTGGGCAGGAGATGCAAGTGATGGGAGAGGAGATCAGAAGAGGTGTGAGTGAGGAGGTCGGAGGAGTGCGCGAGGAGGTGAGGCACTGTAAGGAGCACATGGAGAAGGAGGTGAGAAAGGGGTCTGTAAAATTGCAAGGGGGCATAGAGGACCTGACGCAGGAGGTGGAACAGCTGACGGAGGGACAAAAAGGACTAACGGAGCAGGTTCAAAGGAACACTGCGGTATTAGGAGGGTTAAAAGCGACACAGAAGGACATAAAAAAACGACTTGATAGCGACAAAGAGGCAATGTCAGATGGTACGTGAGGGACTGACAACGAGGTTGGACGAGGTGATAGAGGTAATGGAGACGAAGGACCGGCAGGTGAGGACGCACATGGAAACGGTCAAGGTAGCCTTGGAGGACGAGCTTGAGGAGACGTACCGGGACATAAAAGAGGTGAAGCAGAAATTAGAAGAAGTGGAAGAAGGGGTGAGCGAAATTAAGAAGCGACGGAGAGAGGATAAGAAAGAGATAAAAGAGGAGGTAAAAGAATTGGTCCAAAGTCTGTGTTTGGATCGTGATGATGTGCTCATTAACCGGATGAGGGATTCGCAGGTGATGGAGGAGAAGCGAAGAGGAAGAGGACCCGGTGTAAGTGGTGACCAATATGGTCGTGCGTATGATGCGCCAGGGGATTTAATAAGCTTGGGGGTCGAGATAGACCCGGGTGTTCGTGAGAGGCCGTTGGTGAAGTGTGCGACAGGTCTGGTGTGCGAAAAAGGAGGTGTGCGAGAAAGTCCGACTCTGGGGTGTGTGAGGAAAAAGTGCGTGCCAAGGAGTGAGGGTGCTGGCGAGAGTGAGTCGGTCGTAGCGCGTGTGCGAGGGAGCACATGGAAGCGCGGTGTGGTAAGTGTTACAGAGGGTGTGACGGGAGAGTGTGCGCAGGAGTGTGCGCGAGAAAGGTGTGTGACGGACAGGTGCATGGGGAAAGAGTGCGCTGTCAAAGGCAAGGAAGAATGCACGCCTGTGGTGAGTGTTACAGAGGGTGTGACGGGAGAGTGTGCGCAAGAGTGTGCGCGAGAAAGGTGTGTGACGGACAGGTGCATGGGGAAAGAGTGCGCTGTCAAAGGCAAGGAAGAATGCACGCCTGTGGTGAGTGTTACAGAGGGTGTAACGGAAGAGTGTGCGCGAGAAAGGTGTGTAATGGGAGAGTGTGTGCGAGAAAGGTGTGTAACGGACAGGTGCATGAGGAAAGAGTGCGCTGTCGGGAGTAAGGGTGAGTGCGTTGTCAAGAGTGGAGGTGAGAGTAGTGAGAGTGACACGGAGCGTGAGTTGGTTGTGACAGGTGAGCGAGGATGTACACCTGGAATGGAAGGATGCACACCTGGAATGGTAGAGCGTGAGTGGGAATGCACGCTGGAATTGGTAGTGAGGCACGTGGTTGGGTGTGCGAGTGAGAGCACACCTGTGATTGTCACAGAGGAGGTGACTGAGGAGGGGGCGCGAAGAGGTGTGTTGGTGAGGTGTGCGACCAACGAATGTGTGCCAAGGTGTTCGGTGGTCAGATGTGTGACCAAGTCGGTGAGCAGAATGAGGGTACCTGGGTGTGTAAGGAAAGGTATGAGCAAGCAAGGGGTAGCATATGCATGTAAGCATCCAGGTGAAGCATCGACGGTAACCGGGTTAAAGGTTAGAACGACTTATAGCCGAATCGGGCCCTCGGTGCGCGTCGGGCAGCTTCGCGTGCCGCGAGGACCAGCGGGGATCCGAACCATGGCGGTTTCGAAAGAACCGCCGTACGCGATCCACGCTGTGCCTCGCTTGGAACGGCCGCGTCCGGGCTCCACTAGGCGGAGCGGGCAGGCCGATAGGAAGGGTCGTCATGGCGACCACTTTTTGTTGAGGCATTCCGGCAGGTCGAGATCGGGCCATGGGATGGCTCCGTGCCGAGATGGTGCGTGGGATCTCGGCCCAGGTAAACCTCCTTCCCTGCACCGAATGCGGGACGTATCCAGCCGCTGGCACCAAACAACCCGCATTCATTGCTCGGCTTTACGAAGCCGGGCTTTGGACAGGAATTGGCGCACCGAGAGGCATTAGTGAGTAGACTGTGTGACGAGGATAGTGTTTTGGCCCCAAAATTAGAGAAAAACAAAATTTGATGATTGGCAAAGGAGTGGCAGTAATGATTGGCAGATGATGGGTAGTGATTGGCAAATTTTTGATTTGTTGAAATTTGGTGTGCCAAATTGATAGTAGGACCTCCCCGATGTGGTGGGATGGCAAATCCACCATCCCTCACAGACGGTGTGGGGCAAAGGAGCAATAGCTTATGGGGTGTATGGCAGTGAAAACTAGCCCGGGTGGGTTAGGATATTGATAGGGATCTAGCGAAGATGACAGTAGGTAACGTTAAGATTAGTTAGTGACTGATACCTGTAGTGGGGACGCAGGTAGATTAGTGTGGATTATAATGACGAGGGAGCGCAATAGTTTAAAGGGACGACTGGGAAGCGCAAGTTTCAGAGGGGAGTAGTTAGATGAGATGATGCTGTGTGAGAGCTGGACAGGTGTGTGGAGCAGTGTATGAGTAGTGAGTGTTGTGGATCAGCGCGAATGCGCTTGGGGAGAGAAGGGTGCAGGTGGCACCAGGTGTGGGAGCACAGGTGTGCAAGTGCAGGTGTGTGGAATATATGGAGCAGAGAATGAGTGGTGTGGAGAGAGTTGGAGTAAGTGGTACGGAGTGGTGTGCATGGTGCGAAGGTGTGAATGGGGGAAGAGTGGACCCCCATCACGGATACCCGGGGCGGGTAGTGTAAGTGTTAGGTAGAGGGTATAGGTAAATTGTGGTTGGATATTGGCATTTGTGGTGCGGTTGCAGAATGGTATTGTGGATGGGTGCATTAGTGTTGTGGAAATGGCTGGGCGTGTAGCCTGTTAGTGTGTGTAGTTGGTTGGGCACTCCACCACTGTGAGGATGTCGGCCAGGTGAGGCCGCAGGTGGGCTCTGGGAGCCGTTAGTGTCAGTGGGGCCCGAGGATCCGGAGGACGGACCCGGGTAGCCCAGTGCCAGAGAGGGCACCGAGTGGGGAGAGCGCCAGAGGGCCTTCCCCAGGTAGTTAGGTTAGGGTGAGGAGCAGGTAAGCTCGGAGGCAACTGCAGTGGTGGAGGTGTGCAGGTGGGTAGACCAGCTAGGAGAGCTACACGTCGCGGCCCAGAAATTGTGCGAGGGCACCGGGAGATGAATCGGGGGAGTGAGACCCCAAATTGAAAAGCACCACAGTTTGGTCAATGGGAATTGGTTTTTAGAACCCATAGTGTAAGAGGGCCAATGGATTGGCAGGGAAAGACCCCGGGTAATGTAAAGTTGTTAAAGTCATTTAGGAAATAGTTAGGATTGATGAACCTGTCGCACCATACGCAGCCACTTACCTGTGGTGATGATGACTCCACACCTGTGTTTTCTTTGTTCTGTGTTGCAGGAAATGAGAATTGCTGTGAAGATTTGTGAGACGCATCACGACGTGGATGAGACATTGGGGTGATTCCATCTCTCCCTCCTTAGGAGGGACTGATGATGAGTTGGTGATGGCAAATTTTGATGTTGAGTTGGAGATGGCAAATTGTGATGAGAGTTGGAAATGGCAAATTTGATTGGTTAGGAGGGAGAGAAGACGAATTTGGTTTATGGGAGGAACGGGGAAGACAGTAGTGACGTTTGTTGATTTGTAAAGTAGATGTTTCTGGGTAGTGTTGTGTTTTGTGGATACAGTAAGGGGTAAGGGAGGGGCAATGTAGGTTACCTGGTGGGGGGGGGGGGGGGGCGTACGGTAGGAACGTACCTGTCTCACCTGGTTCCCATGTGCCCCTAGTGTGCATTACCTAATGTTGCGTGCACTTTTGCGCCCTTACCACCTTACTCACTTGTCTTCTTCTTTTGTCTCCCACCTCCGAGGATCTGGCTTTGGGGCAGAGAGAGAGGAGAGAGAGGTGCTGGCTCCGCCGTTGTGGGCCTGCACTTTCGCTGCTTGCTGCCGGGATCGATACACCATATGGACCGCAATTTTTGTGGCCACCCACAATGGACCGCAGTTCTTTTGCGGGCAAGCACCACCCTTGATGGACCTATGGGTCAACGTGGCACCTATGCCATACAGGTGAACCACTAATAGTTGGCCCCCTGACGGCCACAATTTAGAAATGGACGCGGTTGGCGCCTTTCTTTATTTTTGAAGGAAGCCAGAACACCAAGTGGGCTCCAAGGCAAGACCAGCGGCAGAACATCGGCCGGCTGCGACACCACCGGTGACGTTGAGCACTTTATTGGTGCACCGGATGGTGCTGACTGTATGAATAAGGGTGGTCCTTTTGGTGCTTGGAAGGGGTGCTCTGCACATTATTAAAGGCCGTAAGGCCACAGAGCACTCGTGGGTTGGTGTATCGATGCTGGCATGCGTGCTCTCTCTATGCATAACATCTGCATGTGTTCCTCCAAAAACAGGTCCTGGATCGTAGTGTAAATATCAGTGTAGTCTTATGTAAATAATGCTCCCTACCGGCTGTATGTTTAGTTTGAGAATTCTTTCCGCGATTCGGTTATCCTGTGGGTGTGTTTCTGTGAGGAGAAGGGTGCAACGTCGCAGGGGGACATATTTACTCATTTGTGAACATCTGTAAAACTGTCGCACTCAGGGTAGAGTTAATAGTAGAGGGAACTACATCTGAGTGCCACACTAAAGTAGGTAAAAATTTATCGGGTCGGGGCGCCCCGAGGGTAGAGAAGGGTGCAATGTTGCGGATATGGGATTTGGCCTCCATCCATATCCGCTTGTAAATATTCCCCTATTTCCCCAATACTCCCCAACTATCCCCAATCCCCCATTCCCTAGTCCCATTGTCTGTAAACAACACTCTGTAGAACCGACCTTCCCCTTTTTCCCCCATTAAATGTCGTGCCCAGGTTCACCGCATCTCA
>NC_136265.1:51075914-51353414 GCF_964187855.1 Myxine glutinosa
TCTCACCGTTGTGCAGTCTTTGATGAATGTTCAATACTGAGATACGAGTGTAAGCCTTGCTGCACACAAAGCACTTGTAGGCCTTCTCTCCTGAATGTAATCTTCGATGATGGGTTTTTAAATCTGTTGAGAGAAAGAAAGACCTTAGGGCACACAGAACACTTGAACACAGCTTCTCTTGTTGGTTATTATCTCCATATGCGGGTTTCAGAAGGTGGAACCTCCTCCCAGGTCTCAAAGTATCCACCTTCGTGTGTGTGTGTGTGTGTGTGTGTGTGTGTGTGTGTGTGTGTGTGTGTGTGTGTGTGTGTGTGTGTGTGTGTGTGTGTGTGTGTGTGTGTGTTATTTGTGCATATAATATGTTTAAAAAAACAAAAGAAAGATGCTAATCCCATTCCCTCCTTTCAGGCCACTGTTACCCCCCCCTTTCTCAACCTTTTGTCAACATCCCATCACTGGCTCACAGGTTATCGCAGTAACAGAACTTTTACCGAACATGACTTCTGACCTTTAACCTTTGACCTCGTGAGCCTAAAATCAAATCCGTTCATTTTACCTCATTATACATACCTGCATCAAGTTTGACTTAGGTCCCTTCAGCCATTCTCAAGTTATCGCTGCAACAAAAACCTAGTAAGTAACCTGTAACATTTTGCAAGTAACAAACGGAGTAAAAACTGAGTACTCCCTTTCAACGCACGTCATCACCGGGCCCCCTTCGGCACCCGGCGTTGACATCATACAGCGCCTACAGATGGAATAGGAAAGGAGCGGTGCACAATAAAAAAAAACTCAGATGTAAAAAGAAAGAGCCCAGGCTCAATGCATGCGTTAAAAGAACCAGGATCTAGTAGAAATGGTCAACATTGACACGTAACTGAGTTGTTGAACTCCTTTATAAAGGAAATCATCCAAAGTTGGTGTCGGTGATTGTAACACTGCGGAACAACGTCACAGAATTTTAAAATGGTTGTGACCGACTTGTCCAATGTGATGCAACACTCTTGAATATGTGTATTTTATGTGCAATGTGTATTTCAAATGAAACAGGTATCCCTGATTGTTCACATAAACAATACAAACATCTGAGTGAAAACAATTTAAATGGATCTGTCATTGTGCAGGGTTGGAACAAAATTATTTCATTGTTAAATAATGATTGGAACAAGTAAACACAATGTGATATGATTTATTGAGAGCCTGGCTTACCTTCGTACAGCTTAGCAGTTTTGCTTGGTATAGCAGTGTGTAGAGAATCTTGGTATAGCTTAGCAGTGTGTAGAGAATCACACGGTTCTTGCTTTACATGAGTATTGCTCAAAGCATCCTGGGAAGTCTGATGAAGGTTGTTTTGGAAAGTTTCTGATTTCACCACTTGAGATTCACCTGCAAACCATGTGACAACAATTCGTCACAATAGAAGAAGGGATAAACAAGAAAATTTAAACCAAAATTAGCATTCTTCGTGTAATGAAGAAGAAAGGTTCAGATCTGTTGCAGTCCCCTCTCTGGTGGTGAGATAAGCAATGTGCTATAAGAGGTTTGGCCTGAGCGCGAGGGAGCTGTCTGTCTTTCGTGACGAATTCGAGCTGGTAGGGTTTAAATGACGCATCTTTATATGGCTTGCTTTTTATAGGGTTTTATATGATTGCCTGCTAATACGTGATTATGTTTTGTAGATGACGTGGAAAATCGATTTCAATAAAGCTCATCATCTTGAAGGAGTTTTGTAATAAAAAATCATTACATTTTAATTGAAATCGATTCCTTCGCTCGGATCCCATGGACAAGCTACTGCGACTCGAGAAGTTATGTGGGGACCCTCAGGCGATGACGGGGAACACTGGCTTCGTGCCCTGACTAATTATATTGCCACGGTTCCAGAGATTACAGGGGTGCAAAAACTTTCTGTGCTCACTTGTCACGTTTCCAACACCGTTTTCGATTACATTTCACATTGTGAGAATTATGAGACCGCTGTAGAGGCCTTGAGGGAAATCTACATAAAACCTCGTAGTGCTTTGTACGCGAGACACATGCTTGCTACAAGGCGACAAGATCCCTCTGAGCCTCTCGAACGTTATCTTCAGGAATTGAGAAGACTCGGGAAAAACTGCATGACTGAGGCTTGAACGGCCGCTGAGACAGCTGATGATCTGATGCGAGATGCCTTTGTGACTGGCCTCGCGTCACCTGCGATACGACCAATATTACTGGAGAAAACAGCTATGACACTCGAAGATGCATACGATCAAGCTCGAGTCCTACAGCTCGCTCAGACTCGCTCCGGGGCATACAACCGATGATCGAGCCTTTGACGTCTGACGCCTGTGCCGTTCATACTCGGTGTGCGCTGAAGTGAAGCCTCGTTTCTATAAGCCGCCGATGGGGACTTTGATTCACACCGGCCATCCTTGGGAGCGACTGGGTGTCGATTTCAAGGGACCTCTACCTTCATCGATCCGCATCGCTTCATGCTCACGGTTGTAGACGAGTACTCGCGATTCCCTTTTGCGTTCCCATGCCCTGACATGGCATCCGCTACGGTCATCCGCTGCTTGCATCAGTTATTTATACTGATCGGATATCCGGCTTTCATGCATTCTGACAGGGGGGATGCACTCTGCTATCGAAAGGTATCAGTACTATGGCTGCTGAAAGAGCAGCCACCTAGTCCAAGAGCAGTATCACAAATGTCTCAGGAGGTGAAGACTTTCCTTCTAGAGCAGCGTTTCTCAACCTTTGATGGCCCATGGCCCCCCTACCGAGTCGCTTAACATTCGTGGCCCCCTGCCCTTCAATAAAAGATGCAGATTTCGTTTTATGAAATTTATTTACTCAGTCTTAAAAGATAAATCAAAGTAAACATTTTTCTAAGCAATACAATCAATGAGACACTTGCTGTTGGGCTTGTCTGGCGAGGCCTCTTATGTCCGGCTCCGTCTTGGACACAGCAAGGCGAATATCGTTCCCAACGTCAAGACGGTTTCTGGACTTCGTTTTAATGGTCGCAAGGTCAGAAAATCCAGATTCGCAAAGATATGTTGTGGCGAATTGAATGAGCATTACGGATGCCTTCTTGCTGAGTAGTGGATACGCATCCTGAACAGACAACCAGAAGGTGGAGAGGTCTTCTTTGTTACTGAAGACCAGCTTCATTGCTTTTGAAACCTTCAACTCTGCCAGCTCCTCTGCTTCGTCTTCAGTAGGTTCAATTTTTGCGTTGAACGGGTCTTTGTGCCACGGAACATCCAACGGTGCATCGTCGAAATACGATTTGAACTCAGCGGAGAGATTGTCGAGATGTCTAGTGATGCAATCTTTGATGCCGACGGGAAGCTCAATCCTCTGCGTCTGCAGGTGCTCGTCCAAGAAAGGAAACGAGGCAGTGGACCCGGCCTTGATTCGTGCCTGCCAGACTTCCATTCTAGCAGACAGTCCGGCAAGCTTGTCTTGAACGTCACTGACTGTCACATCACGGCCTTGCAAGGGCTGGTTCATTTCGTTGAGTTGGCCGAATATATCGGCCAGGTAGGCGAGCATCATGACGAACTCTTCATTGTCGAAGTGGACATGGAGGTTGTTTTCGTTGTCTCGCAGGAAGATTTCCACCTCAACCCGGAGTTCATACAGCCGAGAGAGGCATTTCCCCCTCGATAGCCAACGGACTTTGGTGTGGAACAGAAGTCCAACATGTTCCGCTCCCATTTCGTTGGCCAGTACAGTGGTACCTCGGCTTACGAGTTTAATCCGTTCCGTGACGGAGCTCGTAAGCCAAATCGCTCGTAAGTCAAAGCAAATTTTCCCATTCAAATGCATTGAAATGCTATTAATCCGTTCCAGCCTCAAAAAAAAAACACCAATTTTTTTTGTTAGGTGCTTTTAAATAACAAAAATGTACTTTATAAATAACAAATAATGTATAAACAAGCACGACCTCGTATATACTGTACATAATACAAGAGAATGTAAAGAAATAAACTGGACCTCTATCCATGAAGATATGGAGAAGTTGTTGTTTGTGTGGTTGAAGGAGAAGCAGCTCGCAGGAGATACCGTGACCGAGAGCATCATGTGTTTGAAAAGATTGAAACTCGGATATCGAGCACGGACCACGAGGTGTTTTTTCTTTTTTCTTAATCTCGGTTTCAGTGAACTTTTGCTCTGTGCTCACGTGTACTGTACCTGTACCTGTAATGGTACGTCAGAGGATGGCACCTGTTGTCATCATATTAAGTGCAAGATGTTCTGCATCGTAAGTTGGTACACCGTGGTCTTTCGGCGGTGTTTAAGCCGGCCGTCTTGGCTTCTGTCACCATTGGCATTGAGTCTTTCGATGTAGGTAGGTCGTTGTGTGCCGGTGCCTTGGCCGAATTCCTTCATTGCTGCATTGTTAGCTCACCTGGTTTTTTATACCACATCTTTGGTTATCGGACCAGCGAATGACGTCATCTCCAAAGTATGGCTTATTCTCACTTGTCTTGGACGATCTTCTACTTCTAGCCTTCCACCGTGCATTTGGTGTCCACTGTACTTACTGTACAGTGCCTGGTAAAATTGATGTAATGGTTTTTTGACCGTCAACGCCATGAACCGTCATGAACCGTCAACGCCATGAACCGCTAACACTCAAAAGCCCATTTATCGCGCCTTATAAAGCAAAACGCAAACCGAAAGCCATGCCTCTCAAGCGAGGCGTGCTTCCGTGGTCACGTGATCCACAGGTGTAGCTCATTATACCCGCACGCGCGACACGCTTTGGCGGTCACGTGACCAGCCACTCTGGAGGCGGGGATCCCCGCCGATGACGTCACCGGCTGGAGCAAGGAGATTCCTCGATCCTCGCTCATGTATTTCGACGATTGCGTGTTTTATATCCAAGCAGAGATGCTTTCACGGCAAGATAACCGCGTGACCGGAACCGGAAGCCACAACCGGAAAATTCAAAAAAATAAATTTTTTGAGCTCGTACATCGGATCTCGGCTCGTATCCCAAAGCAACAAACCGCCCGAGCGACGGCTCGTATCCCGAAAAACTCGTACGTTGGGGCACTCGTAAGCCGAGGTACCACTGTAGTTGGAAGAGCCGATGATTTTTGGCCTTCGCACGAATGAAGTTGATCACTTTGACCGCGACGTCCATGACTTCCAGCAAACGAGGCGGAAGAGTCTTTGACGCAAGAGCGTATCGGTGTAGCGAACAGTGGGAGGACGTCACATGGGGCCATTTGTTCTTCACAAGCGTGACGAACCCTCCTCTGACGCCGACCATCACTGGGGCACCATCAGTACAAATGTGCTTGAAATTCTGCCAACCGAGTCCGTTAGCTTCAAAAAAAAGAGTCCACAATAGCTTTGATATCTGCCGCTGTCGTTGTGGTTGGTAGGGTATTGCAGAACAAGAACTCGTCTAATTGAAGGCTAGCCTGGAGCGTGCTTTGTTTGATTTCGGAGCAAACTTGACGGCACACATCAGCAGTCATGTCGTCAATCCGTCGTCGGATCGTGTCATTAGAGAGCGAAACTTGCTGGATCTTCTTTTTCGCCTCTGATCCGATCATCAATTCCACCATTTTCTCTGTACATGGCTTGATAAGGTCCTCAGCAATAGTGTGCGGCTTCTTGCACTTCGCAATTCGGTATGCCACTTCGTAGCTGGATTGAAGAGCAGGTTTTTCTTCTGGCCGGAATCCAAATTTGGGAAGTGTCGCTTCACGGTCATATCGTGATCGTTTCACAGACAGAGCGTCGATATTATCTTCCTTCCTTCCGGGATGCATCTTGTCGCGATGGTTTGAAAGTTTGGAAGGACGTAGTGACGCATTTGACATCACGACCGAGCAGTGCAGACATTGCGCGCAGTCCACGCCATCTCGACTGACATTCGTGAATCCAAACTTGACATAGCCGTCATTCCATTTTCGAGCCTTCGACATCTGAGAAAAAAATTGCAAATACGAATTAATTACTTTTGTAACGGTAATACAGTAAGGTTGAAAATTAGGTTTAGAAAAGTGCTCTGGAGGGAAGGAGAAGAAAGGAAGTAGAGATGTAAAGAAGCAGAAAGAGATGGAGAGAAACTCATCTACCCTTTTTTAGAGAAGGTTAAACTCATCTACCCTTTTTACTTTGACACTATGACCGGAGACTCGTCACCTTAATTGTACATTACAAGCTTCTGCATTCTGAATCGCAGTTTTTCGGCATCCGCTCGTGGCCCCCCGGTCGAAGGCCCGTGGCCCCCTTGGGGGGCCACGGGCCCCCGGTTGAGAAACGCTGTTCTAGAGCAAGGCATCGCCCTCAGCCGGACCACTCCGTATCATCCGCAAGGAAACAGACAAGTCGAACGATTTAATGCTATTGTCTGGAAGGCCGTGGAAATGGCTTTGAGAACTCGGGGCTTGAGCCATCATCAATGGGGTTTAGTGTTACCCCAGGCCTTACACGCTATAAGTACTCTCCTATGTACTGCTACAAATGAAACTCCCCACGATCTAATGTTTCGTTATCAAAGGCGTAGTTTGAGTGGACAATCCTTGCCAGGTTGGCTATCCGAACCCGGCCCTGCCCTTTTGCGAAAGATGGTCCGCCATAGTAAATATGAACCGCAAGTCGATCAGTACACGTGCTGGAGGCGAATCCGGAATATGCCCATATTCGGATGGCGTACAGACGCACGACAACCGTATCAGTTCGGCATTTAGCTCCTTGTGGTGAGGATCCACGTCCTGGTATTAGTGAGGAGCATGTAGTCGGACAGGAACCGCTTAACACATCTGTGTTGTCTCCTCTTGGGCCAGTAGTGGATTCTTCTTCTTCTTCTGGGCCCCTGTTGCATGATGGTGTTCCGATTCGTGCGGAGCCACTGGGGCTCGGCCCTGAAGCAGACTCTCCTAGTTCGGCAGTGCCCAATGTGGTCGAACCTGAGATCAGTTCTGTCGGCTATCGTACCCGAGCTGTAAGAGAGCGTCGGAAGCCGGTTCGTTTGGGGTGGTAGATTGTTTTTTGTTCTTTGCTGCTGAACGATGTTATCTGTGGGGTTATATGCCATAGTATGAATTATGTTCATGCGTGCTTCGTGGGAATTTTAATTGGTGGGAGAATGTAATGAAGAAACTAGAGCTTCCAGGGAAGCAGAACTCAACTGAACTGACTGGACAACTTTAAAGTAGGTCAGTTGTCTGTACTAGATTTGACTTAAATGAAAAGCCAACAACCTTGTGTAATAATTTTAAGGTCCTTGTATCCTTATACTTGTCCTTGTTTTACAATTGATACAATGCTACACTTTGCAACAATGTTGCAGAAATATAGTTGTGTAGATAAAAGGAAACGGGTGTAATTCGCTTTCAAAGTCACCCACCCCCACATCTTGTCCCAGTGAACATGCCCACAAAACGTCGCAAGTGCATATTTAAGTGACGTCAGAATAAATATTTGTGGACGTTAAAGTCTTAACATCGTTTCGGAGCTGAAAACAATATGGCGGCCTATGGCGGCCATTTTGTGACGGATCGGGTTGGAATGCAATAGCAACCTACCTTGTGTGGTAAGGGTTAAACATTCTAAGTTTGATCAAAATCTGTTAATATTTGTGGACGCTAGAGTGTTAACGTCGTTTTCATGACCAAAAACAAAATGGTCGCCTAAGTCCGCCATTTTTCAACGGATCGGGCTGAAATGTAATACCAACCTGGTCCTTGGGGTAAGGATGCTGCATGTCAAGTTTGATCAGAATTGGTTGATATTTGTGGACGCTGGTGTGTTAACGTCGAAAAGTTAACGGAAGACAGACGACAGACGCCGGAGGGTTCAGTATGTGATGAACTCAACTGGACGGTCGTCCAGTTGAGTTAAAAAGAAGAAAAAAAGTAATGAAAAAAATCTGTTGCAGTTCTCTCTCTGGTGATGAGATAAACAATGTGCTATAAGAGGGTTGGCCCGAGCACGAGGGAGCTGTCTGTCTTTTGTGACGAATTCAGGCTGGTAGGTATTAAATGATGCATCTTTATATGGCTTGCTTTTTATAGGGTTTTATATGATTGCCTGCTAATACGTGATTATGTTTTGTAGATGACGTGGAAAATCGATTTCAATAAAGCTCATCATCTTGAAGGAGTTTTGTAATAAAAATCATTACACTTCGTAGTGGGGAGAAACGCACAGGGTCTCCAACCTGCACAAAACACAACACGCAAGCACGGGGTCTCCAACACGCAACCAACACAACACGCAAGCACTGGGTCTCCAATACGCACACAATACAACATGCAAGCACGGGGTCTCCAACACGCACACAACACAACACACAAGCACGGCGTCTCCAACACAACACGCAAGCACGGGGTCTCCAACACACATAAAACACAACATAACACACAAGCATGGGGTCTACTACACGCACACAACATAACACACAAGCACGGGGTCTCCGACACGCACACAACACAGCACGCAAACACGGGGTCTCCTACACGCACACAACACAACACAACACACAAGCACGTGGTCTCCAACATGCACACAACACAACACGCAAGAATAACCCTTCAGAATTAAACGCAGTTGTTTAGCAATGCTCTTCTTCTTCTTTTTTTGCCAGATGGATGGACGAATGGAAGGACGAGCCAAATAGTGAAGTGGCTTCACCGCTTAAAAACAGGGGATATGGTAATCGGCTCCGTCCATTTGTCTGTCTGCCAGGTGCAAGAGCAGTATCACATTTTGGTGCCATCCCATGGGCATGACGAAATGGTCACATACAAAAAAATTGCAATTTTTTTTTTTTTGCCGCGTCGCAGACGCTGGTCATAGAGTGCCCTCTGCTGTTGTTGTTGTTGTTCTTCTTGTTCTTCTTCTTGTTCTTGCAGAGAAGACAAAACCTCAAAGCTCCACCCATTCTGGGAGAGGCTTCATATAAACAAATATCCACCATTTTGTTAACTCGCATAGCTTTGAGGCCTGTTTTGTAGGCCCGTGGTGTCTTCCTCTCTCACACAGTTTTATTTCAAATCAAATTCGATATATCATTTCATTTTTCACAGTCGCTAACATAGTTTTAGACTCGGTTGAAAAAAAACGGGAAGAAAATCCGATGAAAGTTGCCCTTTATAGAACGAAATGAATTCTCAAAGGCCTGTAACTTCAAGTCCATTGAGATTTTTTTTTTTTTAAATCGCAGCATGGTCAGTCATACACCGCCCGAAATAACAGATGGGAAAATGCTGAGATATATTAAAAATTCGTCCATTTGATGACAATCGTCACGATGAAATATTTAATTTATACGTCGTCACAATAATGTGGAGAGAGGAGCATAGCTTCGTTCACGTGTCGCCACATACGGGAAATTGCCGAGATTTTTTTTTTTTTAATCGCGGCATGGTCAGTCATACACCGCCTGAAATAACAGACGGGAAAATGCCGAGATATATTAAAAATTCGTCGCCACACACGGGAAATTGCCAAGATATATTTTCACTTTGCACAAAAATAACATCAAGTAATCGAATCAACAGGAATGTCCTGTGCCTATAACATCGACGTTATAGGCACAGCTGCATCTCGGCATTGTGTAACATCAACGCGGCTTTTGTTTTAATTAAAACTTTTTGTACTTGTTTTTTAAGGATTTGGAAACATGTTGAAAACATTGAAAAATGAAACTTAGTCTATGCAATCATTATTAGGGGATGCGTGAAATACATAACACATTTTGGATTTAACCCCTGGTTTCATGCCCTAACGGGTGGAGACTTTGGGCCACAGAAGTCAAAACGAGGAAAAAAGTTTTAACTAAAAATTTGACATTGGATCATTGCTGGTGCAACTTTTTGCCATCGTTCAACTTTGTGTTGGGTGGGAAGCATGGGGATTTGCGATGGCACGCCATTGACCACTTTAGTTTCTCCTTATTTTGTGTTGTGCAATAGGAACAACAGGCATTTTAAGGCCATTTTCCCTGCTAGAGCGGGGGTTAGTCTTACGGTCCCCATGACAATCTTCTCTATTTTGCCCTATTTTCTGCATCTGCCCTTGTTAACCCCCTTGCCCACATTTCTTCTTCGACCATCTTTATCCAAGTCTTTCTCGGTCTTCCCCGTCCTCTACTTCCTTCCACATTCATTTCCATCACTCTTCTCAACCAGTCACTTTCATCCTTCCTCAACACATGACCAAACCATCTCAAACTGTTTCTCTTCACAGCATCCATCACAGGCTCTATTCCCATCATCTTTCGCAATTCCTCATTTGGCTTCCTCTCTCTCAACGATACTCCACACATACACAGAACCATTCGCATTTCCACCCTTCGTTGCTGCTCTACGTTCATTACCCATGTCTCGCTCCCATAAATCATAACACTTCTCACACATGCAGCGTACACCTTTCCCTTCAGCTTCAACGACACTCCCCTCCTCATCAGCACGCCACTCAGTTCCCGAAACTTCTTCCATGCACATCTCACTCGAGCAACCGTTGCCGAGTCTGATCCACCTTCTCCATTCAGCAGGTCTCCTAGGTAACAAAATGTTTTCACACTTTCCAGCTTCACGCCGTCTCCAAGATCCAACTCAACATTTCCTCCATCTGAAGCACCCTCTGTGCACACCTTACATTTGAATGTAGCTGCCACACTGGTTAATGACCCTCTCAAACCACTACGTTTTTGATGAACCCATTCAGCGCACATTGTACATTGAATGGAATTCACTCCGACACCCTTCCTGCACACAGCACATGGCCACTTCCCAGTTCTTTCCACCTCACCACATGCTTTACCACTTGCCATCACCTTCGTTTTTCTGATATTCACCTTCACACCTTTTGTCTCCATACATTCCTTCCACTTGTTCATCTTCTCCTTCAGTCCATCCATACTTTCTGCAATCAACACCAGATCATCTGCATACAACAACTCCCACGGTAAACCCTCCTTTACGTTCCGATCCAGCACCTCCATCACAGCTACAAATAGTAGTGGACTTAGTACCGACCCCTGATGCATGCAATAGCAAACAGGGAATGAAAATCCGGCCACCTTCATCTCAAACTTACCACTGTTCCCGTCCTTCGTCCTTACAGCGGTGCGCGCTCTTTTGTACATTGCCATCACTACTCTGATCAACCATTCCTCCACTCCTAACTTCCTCAATGCCCATGTCTCTACTTCACGTGGAACCCTATCGAATGCTTTCTCCAGATCAACCAACCCAAGAAACAACTTCTTCCTCTTCTCCATGTACTTCTCCTGCAACTGCCTCACAATAAAAAGCATGTCTGTCGTTCCTCTTCCTGGCATAAATCCAAACTGCATTTCGTCAATCTTCACTTTCTTCCTTATCCTCCTCTCCAACACCCTTTCCAATACCTTCATTCCATGCTCCAATAACTTTATCGCTCGATACGAGCCACAGTCCAGAGGGTCACCTTTCCCCTTGTATAGAGGGACGAGGCTACTTTGTGCAATAGGAACGTCCATTTTTAGTGACGATGTGGTTGATCCGAATAGTTTTACAGATTTATTTCTCATGTAACACGCAAGTTTACCCTGAACATCTCAAACAAATATTGTGATGCTTCAATTTGCAGAGAGGAACAACGTGGCCATTAATAACGAAGGTCATTAATAACGTGGCCTTAAGTCCAACAGCATCTCTCACAATATACTGTACAATGTACATGTACACATGACTGTCAGTAACTGGAACAAGCAGAATGTTGTTGTGGTTCAGACCTTTCTCTTGAGATATCGAATCATCCTCAAACTCAGATTCCACCTTCACTTTCACAATCAAATCTGAAAAGAAAAACATCACATTAAAACTGAACTTCTAAGGCTTATGAACTTCAGGTTCTAAGGTTTATGGAGCACCTGTAACACAACTTACAAACACACACATCAGATTTTTTAATATGATCAAACTAGGGGGAACAGGTCCCCTCCCTGGGGTGCGAGGTGGGTTCTCCATTCTCCTAGGGTACTCCATACCTCTCTTTAATGAAAGGCAGCGAAGAATATATCTTCGGGACCATGTCCAGCGCCGAGCATATAGCAATTTTAGCAATGGCTGATGGTAGTTGATCCTTGCGGCCCTCATACCTGTGCACAGTTGGCAAGTAACTATCCACTTGCGCTGCCCTGGAAGTCACAACATCCACTTTGAGTTGGAACATTGTGCATTGTGGCTCGTCCAAATGACTGTTCTTACTGGCCAAATGCCCACCAGCATTTCTAGCCCACCAGCTAAAAGAGCTGCATCCAATGTCCTGCAGTGTGTTTTCACCCATCCGTGTAAAGTGTCAGAAGCCTCTTGCTGGGATGTTTTGCTGGGTCCTTTCCTATCTTTGTAGATCGACAAAGGCATTGCTGCCTTTCTCTTATCTTGGGAGGTCCTTGCCACATAGGCAGCCATTTGAGAATGAAACCTTCCTGAAACATAAAGCAGCAAATGTTGGAGGACCGCATTTTTGGAGGACACCTTTTTTCGGCTGCTCGGGAATTTGGCCACTGCTGGGATGCCTGTAATTGGACAACACTCCAGCCGCACAGGTTTGCATCGACCTCACGGTCTTGCCTGGAGAAATCCAGAGGGCAAGGCAATTTTGCCAGGTTCTTACATGAGGTCACACAATGTGGGGACACTATGGCTTCAATGGAATTGTAAACAAACATAAAACACCAGACTTAAGTTTAAATACAGTTGGGTACCTTGGATGATTGGCCGTAACTTCCGGGGCACTCCATATCAAGTTTCATCGAAATAATGTTTGTAGTTTCAGAGGAAAAAGCAAATTCATATATTGGAGAGTCAAATCTGGATCCACTTTAACCCCCGGTGGACCAGATTTTTTAATGCCGTGAACAAACTTGAGTTGTAACATACCAAATATCATTTGTGCCAAATTTGGTCAAAATCCCACCAGCAGTTTCAGAGAAGAAGTTGAAAGTGTTTACGGACTGACGGACCACGTGCCATCGCATAAGCTCCCCGGAACAATGTTCCAGGTGAGCAAAAAACTGGAACGACACTCGGTAGAGCACATACCTCCACCAGGCTGAACAGTTTACATTTTATATTCCACTGACAGGCCGGATCTCGATCTGGACCTGAACCATGATCAAATTGACTTGTTCTTGTCGCCGAACCAACTCATCCTCCTAGTCCACAACTTTTTGAGATATCCTGTTCAGTGTTCACAGACAGACAGGCAAACAAACAGACAGGGGTGAAAACATAACCTCTTTTTTCTGAAAAAAAAATCAAACAGTTTGTTTTGTATCCCAATGATAGGCCAGATCTGGATGCAGACCTGAACCAAACTCATCCCCCAAGTTTAGTCATAACTCGTCCATACATTTTTTTTGAATATCATGTTATATATCGCTTTTCACCCGATCTCTCAATGGTGAAGAATCACTTAAAAAAATTAAATAATTCTCGTATCTGAATCCATATTCAGATCTTCACAAAAATCGGATCGATTTGGTCTTGCCACATATGCAACTTTTCCACCAAGTTTCGTTCAAACCGTCCACAACTTTTAGAGATATCTGGTTCACAGACAAACAAACAGACAGAGACACACAGGGGTGAAAACATAACCTCCATCCACCTTCGGTGGCGGAAGTAAAAAATAAATGACTAATTCTTCATCGAATCACAATACTAATTCGCATTAACATCGCGCCACACCAATACACCGCCCAACAGCCATTCGTAAATAAATTATGACTGTGAGATCGACCAGATACTTATATAAAATATAAAATAACCACCTTTAGAGGCCATTTTTCCCCGCAAAGCGGGGGTTGGCCTTTTTCGGGAACCGTGGTTGTTGTTGTTTTTTGGTCCCCTTTTTGAAGCAATGTTTTACGGCCGGATGCCCTTCCTGATGCCAACCCTTTTTGCCGCCTTTAACGACAAACAGGGAATTACCAGTGAACTGGTACTCAATTAGCCGACCTCGGAAGGATGACAGGCTGAGTCAACCCCCCTGGCGTTAATTCAGCGATCGACCGGGATTCGAACCCAGGATCCTAGGATCCTAAGCCGGCACCCTAGCCGCTAGCCCAACACCAGGGCAGGTGGCAAGGGCAACACCAGGGCAACACCAGGGCCCACTTCAGATGGCAAAACAAGCAAACATGGCATTCCCATTTTATAACAAAGACTAACTATAAATAACTATAACATGAAGATTGTTGTTGTTCCAACCTTTGTCGAACGAGGAGGACTGGTCCAGAAACTCGGACTCCACCTTCACAACCACAATAAAATCTGAAAATAAAACATCGCACTCAATCTCAATTGAAGGAACATTTCCAAACAAACTCGTTATCACAACATTGCACATATTCAAAAGGTGTTTGATTTTAAATCTAAAAAAAAACACTTCTTTGACGAGCTAGAATCACCTGCTCCATTTACGAGCAGTGTGGAGGGAGAGCGAAGGGAGGAGGGGAAGGTGGGAAGGATGGTGGGGCAAATATATTTTGAGACGTGGCTTATAATCCCCCTTGTCTGCAGCAGGGGTCCGTAAACCACTTGCACTGTGGCACATGCACAGACAAAAGTCGTTTCCCACGCCACCCACGCCCCTCTCAGGTGTGTGTTTGTCGGGTGAGGGGACGGGGGGGTTGGGGGTGGGTGGGGGTTGTGCTCATGGTTTGGCCCTGAGTACTACAAACACTCATCAAAATTTGGTGGGCATCGACTGTAAAGTATCTCGACAAACTGCGATCAATTGTCGTACGCGTTTATTCACTCTGCCAATCAAGGCCCGATTCACAGCAGCGCCATCCGAGCTCTGGCGTAGGGATACAACCCGGTCCCGGTGTAGGGATACAACGGTGAACATTTGCACTGCATACATGACATCCTCCCCTTTAAGTCCAAAATTACCAAGAGCAATATACGTGCTAGATTTCCAGAATTGACATTTCAAAAGCAACATTTCCAAAACATGTGAAAATATGTGTGCAAACGGTTATGAGAATAATGAAAATACGTGAAAATAGAACATGTGTCAACGTGAAAAAAAACATCTTCAAAGATTCAACCGGTCGGGTGCTTTTCTCTCACGCATTGAGCGTCGCGGTGTACCAGTGGATACAGAGTCCGAGGTGATTCCTTTGGGTCGCGGTGTACCAGTGGATACAGAGTCCGAGGTGATTCCTTTGGTCTCCACGAAGGGTGTAGCGTTTGCAGAGGTTTTCGGGGCATCCGAGCTGGCTGGAGCGGCCACGACGATCTCCGGCAGTGGCGGGTCGAACTGTTGTCCTGACTGTGACGATGCTACAGGCTCCATCGACTCACAGTGACGGTAGGTTATGTGGTCCTGATGTCGACGAATTTTGCGGCCGTCCTGCAGGCGAATCACACTGGACAGTGGACCTGGCTTCTCGATGATGTCTCCCGGTAGCCACGTCGCACCTGCACCAAAATTTCGGGCAAACACTGGATCTCCAATGTTGATACATCGACTGTTGGACGTCTTATCGTGCACCAACTTTTGATTAAGCTGGCTCTGATAAACATTTGATGATATGTCTGGTTTGAGATTGTCAAGTGTCGATCTCAAGTGTCGTTTCATCAATAACTCAGACGGAGCTGCACCGGTTGTTGATTGTGGCGTGATGCGGTATTTGAACAGGAGACGAGACAGCTTTGTTTCCAGGGTTCCCTCCTGAAGTTTCTGCAATCCGGATTTGATGATTCCCACGGATCGTTCGGCCAAGCCATTTGAAGCCTGGTGATGTGGGCTGACAAACTTATGTTTGATGCCGTTCCGACGTGTGAACTTGGCAAACTCGGTACTGGAAAAACACGAACCGTTATCACTCACGATCATCCTGGGCAGACCATGAGTGGCGAAACAGCGTCTGAGTCTTTCGATGACAATGGCTGACGTAGTACCACGCGTCACATAGGCATCAATCCATTTTGTGTGCGCGTCCGTAATTATTAGAATCATGCTGCCGTTAATAGGCCCGGCATAATCGAGATGTAGGCGATGCCACGGTTCGCTGGGCCATTCCCAGGGATGCAGTGGCGCTTTCGCAGGTGTATTCCGGGTGCTCTGGCAGGGGTAACAATGTCGAACATGATGTTCGATATCAGCATCAAGATTCGGCCACCACACATAGTTTCTGGCGAGTGACTTCATCTTCACAATCCCGGGGTGACAGTCATGGATTTCATCCATGACCCTGGAACGCAGATTTTTCGGGATCACGACACGACATCCCCAGAGTAGGCAACCATTTTCCACGCTGAGTTCGTTTTTACGTGCTTTAAAAGCCGCAAAATCTGGGTCACCCTCAGGTAGCAAATGCCATCCAAGCTGTACAGCCTGGACAGTTCTGGACAGAACGGGGTCTCGTCGAGTATGAGTGCGGATCTGGCCAGAATCGACAGCACAATCTTCCAGATGATCCATCAGTGCGATAATGGATCCTGGTGTAGGCGAATCATCAACGGATTCTGGAAGGGGTAACCGACTCATGGCATCTGCATTTGTGATAGACGAACCGGGCTTATAACATATGGTGTAGTCATAAGCAGCGAGAAACAGGGACCAGCGGATGATCCTGGGCGGTAGTGTGTCAGATGTCGCCTTAGTTGGACCAAACAGACTGATCAGCGGCTTGTGATCAGTGCGAATCGTGAAATGATGTCCAAGAAGGTACTGGCGAAATTTGCCAACGCCGAAAACGATTCCCAATCCTTCCTTGTCAAGTTGGGAATAGTTTTTCTCTGCCGGGGTCAACGTTCTGGATGCAAATGCAACCGGTCTTTCTGTACCATCAGGCATCACGTGCGATAATACACTCCCCACTCCATACCGACAGGCATCGCATGTCAGCACAAGATCCTTCTCTTGATCAAAATGAACGAGAACATTGGACGATTTGAGCAGATCCTTAGAGGTCTGGAATGCTGATTGTTCACTAGACCCCCAGCTCCAGGAGACTCCTTTCCTCAAAAGCCGATAAAGGGGGCCCAAAACGTCGGTCACATTCGGGATGTAACGACCATAGAACTGAAGCAAACCGAGGTATGACTTCAATTCGGTCACATCTCGTGGAGAAGGAGCATCCTTGATAGCTCGGACTTTCTCATCTGTCGGGTGTAGACCCTCGGCATCAATCGTATGACCCAGGTACGTGACTGATGGCACCATAAACTTGCACTTGTCTCGACGCAAACGTAGGCCGGAGTCCGAAATCTTCTTCAGAACTCTCTCCAGGTTCTGTAGATGTTCCGCGTCCGTACGACCAGTAACCAGAATATCATCCTGGTAACAAACGACGTTGCGTTCGGCGGCAAACAAACTGTCCATGACACGCTGATAAATTCCAGGTGCAGATTTCACTCCAAAACTAAGTCGGTGGTACCTATACAACCCACGATGCGTGTTGATGGTAAGATACTGTTTCGAATTCTCGTCCAAGCAGAGCTGTAGATAGGCGGATTTGAGATCGAGTTTCGTAAAAGTCTTGCCTCCCGTGAGACGAGCATAGAGGTCTTCGATCCTCGGGATTGGATATTTATCCAATGAAGAACACCTGTTCACGGTCATTTTATAATCTCCACAATCTCCACCTTCGTCGCCATGTAAAGTATCTCGACAAACTGCGATCAATTGTCGTACGCGTTTATTCACTCTGCCAATCAAGGCCCGATTCACAGCAGCGCCATCCGAGCTCTGGCGTAGGGATACAACCCGGTCCCGGTGTAGGGATACAACGGTGAACATTTGCACTGCATACAATCCTATTTTTATGCGTCCACCGATGAAGTCGCCGGATGCATTATGTTTTCGGGGTGTCCATCCGGCTGCCCGTCTGTCCGTCTATGCGCCCATCCGTGATAGGTTTTCCTTCCCACAATAATTTAAGAACGGCTGAAGGGATATCAGTCAAACTTGGTGCAAGTATGTATAATGATGCAACTATGAACCGATTAGATTTCGGCATCAAGAGGTCAATGGTCCCGTTAGGTAACAATTCTGTAACTGAGCAAACTTGTGAACCAGTGATGGGATTTTGACCAATCTTGATATAAGCATATATATGTATAATACTAGCAGAAGTACCCGGCATTGCCGGGCGGGGGAGGGGACCGGGGGGGAGGGGAGGAGAGGAGGAGAGAGGGGGAGGGGAGAAGAGGGGGGGGAAGTACCCGGCATTCCGTGTATAAACGTGAGGGAGAAGAGGGGGGGTGAGGGAGGCGGAGGGGGAGGGTGGGAGGGGAGGAGAGGGTGGGAGGGGGATGGGGAGGGATGGGAGAGGAGAGGGGTGGGAGGGGGGAGGGGGAGGGGAAGGGGGAGGGGGAGGGGGAGTGGGAGGGGGGGGGAAGGGGAGGGGGAGGGGGCAGGGGGAGGGGAAGGGGAGGGAAGGGGAGGGCCAGTCAGCAATGACGTTGCAGTTCTCATGGTCGGAGAGCAGCACAACAATCGCGACATCGTCCTGAATCTTCGCAACAGCACGAAGCGGATTTTGGAGACTCACCGATCCTGTGACGCCCTCCAGTACCGGCGTTGCCGGGTGGGGGAAGGGAGACCCGTACATTCCCAACCCGTACATTCGCCCTCTCGACTCAAGCTCACTCGGACAAAAGCCTCGCACAAATTACACCGTGAAGGCCCAATGGCCATGTCTATGCCACAAATCAAGTACGTGAGCGAGTCGGGCGCACTGAATTGAAAATATATAGAATGCTCATACTCCGTGAAAAGTGAAGCCAACTGGCGGCGGGGATGGAATAACTCACATTATTTCAACCTGAGAGGTGTTTCACCTCGCTCCGGTGGATTTACCTGCCGATGCGCTTATTACTTGGATTTGTCCCAATGGAGCAAGGCGATTAAGAGGTCAAGGGATACCAGAGTCAACGACTGAAGTTCAGCTACATCTTAGCTCAGCCACAGCTAAATACAACACAAACTATACATGAATAGGCTAACAACGGCACGTTAACATTTTTTTTTTTTTTTTTTACTTTACTTTACTTTAAACACTTATCGCAGACTCATGCGGCACACTCAATTGATTGTGCTTATTTGGAACATCACGTGATCGCTCTGAGCGAATCAGCGCGCTACTCTGCCACCGGTCAGAATCCGTGTATAATATTCCTCGCTGAAAAAAAATATATGTGAAACATGCTACTATCTATGCTAAATCATGCTAAATCATGCTAAATGCTAATCATGCTAAAATAAAATCTATGCTACTTGCTGGCGGCAAGGAACATCACGTTAACGCGTCACGAACATCATTCGTGATCAAGTCATCACGTGATCGTGATCGTCATCAATGTGCGCGAATGAGCGAATCAGCGCGCTGCTCTGCCACCGATTCAGATTCGCTGGAAAAAAATATGGATCTAAAGATGAAAGAAAAAAAAACCTATGTGGTGTGAATGGCAATGTTCGTCGCTGAAATGTGAAAAACGCAATCGCTTTTCGCTCTGAAATACGTGCGAACGCGTAACTGAGTTAATGGCGGCAAGGAACATCACATGATCGCTCTGAGCGAATCAGCGCGCTGCTCTGCCACCGGTCAGATTCGGTGCATAATATTCCTTGCTGAAATGCGCTGAGGTAAAAATATGGTAAAAAAATATTATGAAATAAATTTTTAGGTCAGCCATGTTCTTCCCAGGCTCAATGGCCATGTCTGTGCCAAATATCAAGTACGTGAGCCTCTCCGTTTAGGAGTCTATCGGTAACATTACACACACACACACACACGCACACACAAACTGTGTTTTATATATATATAGATTATGATCTAAAGATGAACAGATTAGATTTCAGCATCAAGAGGTCAAGGGTCAGTCTGTAATAGGTTTTTGCTACCACGATATCTTAAAGGTGAACCCAAACGCTCAGACCACCTCAACATTAATCTATCCATTGATACCCTACAAAATAGATATGATGTCTTTTTCTGATTTCTGATTTATAAAGTCGGTAATTTTGCAATTAAAACTTGAAATGTTATTATTTACATTTAGCCGTGACGTCAAAACTTGGAAGTCAACTGCCAAATCCATACTGTCTGTGGGTTACATCGTGGGACTATTTCACTCAAATGGCAAATTTCTACAAATATGTCTAGTTGAAGCATCCTTGGTGGTTGCAGTAATACAAACCGAGATGGTGTCCTGCTACACCAATGGCCAAAAGATCCGAGAGTTGACAGAAATTGGACGAGGTCTTTCCGAAATATCCGAGTGTGGATTGGGCCTATAAAATGTTCACTTTTGTGCTCGGAACATTTTACAAAACACTGTTATGAAACAACAGAGATTGCTAGATCTTGTGGTTATCCACCACGATTGACAGAGGATGCCGTCCCCACGATAAGGCAGAAAAAACAGCCGTCACTCAAAACTATAACACCATCTTTACCCAGCTACCAGCACATACATGTACACAGGCAATTTGAGCGTTGAATCAAACACCTATGCTGGCCTGCCGGCGACCAATCACACCTCATCACCACCCCTCTGTCCCCCCTCCACTGGGGGTGAGACATCGACATGGCACAACACAGCATGGACACGATGGTGGGACACGGCACAGATACGACCACAGACACAATGATTGAAACGGGACGATTCTGTAACATTCAGCACCCCCTGGTAAACCTGCTATGGTGGGACAAAGCTGCATCGTGTGCTGCATCATGGCATATTTCCTCTGACCAATCCCAGGGGATCGCGGGCGCTCCCAGGGGATCAGTTAATGAAAAACTGACGAAAAACATCAAATGAATGGAAAAACAAAACCTACCAATCTGCAGTGAACATGCGACCGGCGTTTTCATCTACACTACGAACATAACACCAACATCTTCACTAACACCAACTTTATCTGAATCACTCAAAACAATACAGCTCCCCAATTCCCCCAAAAGTGTTTCCATAACTAATTTTGTCTCGAATAGATTCATCACAATCCCACTGATCAGTTTCAACACACTGAAAAATTTCAGAGTTCGCAACGACGGTGGAATCAGGATAAGAATCCGAGCTCGAAACAATGTTCTCGATGTAAACCGCCATCTGGATCAAGGTGAGTTCATGGTGTGACGTCACTGGGGAAATCAAAAATCGACACTCCAGGGCTTTTTCCTACACTTTACGATTGGCAAAAAAGTTTTCAAAAATATTTTCCCTTCAAATTAGAGCGAGATCAACGATTTTCAGTACTTTTTAGAAGAAAAATATTTTGCATTTTGAATCCCCTGAGCAGATGAAGGGAACCAAGTGAAACTTGGTACAAGTACGTACGTATATTGACGTATTGCAAAGCAATTCTCGCTCTTGTTTTTTCTGATTCTCTTTCTGCACTAAACGCAGTGGAATCCCTACAGCATGGATGTAGATAGTATTACTTGGTTCTTGAGGTATTGCATTTGATCAACATTACCAATTGGAGCAGTTTGGTGGTCAACCTGTGTTGGATCCCTGCTCGTGTGGGCATTGGTGGGGCATTAAGCATGTGGGCATTAAGCCTGCGACCTGGCGGCTAAACGTGCCCTTAAACTCAAGTGTGTTACCCAAATCCCTCTGGACCCGTCAGACATTATGAGCCTGGCCAAGGAGCAGATTGAAAAAATATGGCAATCCCAGTGGGCTCCCCCAGTTGGGTTCTCTCGTCTCTCTCGCATAGACCTCTCTCCAGGTAAAACTTGCACACTGCCATCTTAACTCATACCTCCAAAGGATAGGACGTCATGCTACTGGAACCTGCGACACTTATAGGAACCTGAAGATCTGTATTCTTTATGTTTAGGTCACCTCATCTCGATTCTCGAAGAGATTTATTTATAAAAGGGGTTGTGATGTCCTGATCCGGTTGTCTGGTTGTCTGTCCATCCGGTTGTCTGGCCATCCGTCTGTTAACTTTTTGCTATTTTTTCTATCACTCCCTTATCACCTGGCTGATTATTATGAAACATGGCATGTGAATACAAGACAATATCCCAAACAATCGCTTCGACTTGGATTTTTTCCATTTTGGATAATTGTTACCCCCACAATTCGGATCCCTACTTGTACCTATTTCCCAATTGCAATAGCCGAAAACCAATTGCTCTGAAACCCAATACAACCCTTTTGTCCAATGGTCTGCAGGATCGCTCGATCTTAGAATTTTCGATTTCGTATTTTTAGAATTCGGATCATGGTGGCTATAGGAAGGGGTTGCCCGCTGAAACGTCGAATCCCCCACTCATCACTTATTTACCAACTGATTGCTCTGAAACCCGATACAGCCCATAGGATCCATATTCCATAGGATATTCTGATAGTCCATAGGATCGCTCGGATCATAGATCATAGATAGATCATATCAGATCATAGTCCGATAGTCCATAGGATCGCTCGGTCTTGGATGTTTCGATTTCGAATCAGGGGGCTCCCAGGGGATCAGGAGGGCTCTCAGGGGATCAGGAGGGCTCTCAGGGGATCACGGCACCTTCCAGGGGAACAGGGGGGTTCCCATGGGTTCAGGGAGCTCCCAGGGGTTCAAGGGGCTCCCAGGGGATTAGAGGGGCTCTCAGGGGATCAGGGGGCTCTAGGCGATCAGAGGGGCTCTCAGGGGATCAGGAGGGCTCTCAAGGGATCAAGGCACCTTCCAGGGGAACAGGGGGGCTCCCATGGGTTTGAGGGGCTCCCAGGGGTTCAAGGGGCTCCCAGGGGTTCAAGGGGCTCCCAGGGGATCAGAGGGGCTCTCGGGGGATCAGGGGGCTCTCGGGGATCAGGGCGGCTCTCAGGGGATCAGGAGGGCTCTCAAGGGATCAAGGCACCTTCCAGGGGAACAGGGGGGGGCTCCCAGGGGTTCGGGGGGCTCCCAGGGGATCAGGGGGGCTCTCAGGGGATCAAGGGGCCTTCCAATAGATCAGGGAAGCTCTCAGGGGATCAATGGGGGCTCCCAGGGGATCAATGGCGGCTCCCAGGGGATCCTACCAAATCAGCAGAGGTCTGAGTACGTGTTGTATATCGAGCCTCACGACTCTGAAAAAAAACGCCATTAAAACAAAACATATGATGGCCTAAGATGACGGACCCACATCACATCTACATCAAATCGTTCAAGAGGTGCGGATTGGCGGAGTGGATCTGAAGAAAATGTTTCGCCATTTGAATCAGAAGCATCCCCGATTCTGCAGGGAGATTGTGAAATATTTGAAAAAGAGCGAGAAATCCATTTAGTGTTTGAAATTACATAAATAATCCTTCATTCCCCGCAATCAGGACTGGGTACGTGGTGTATATAGAGCCTCACGACTCTGAAAACGCCATTAAAACAAAAAAGCAGAAGAAGAATACCCCGTATGGGCACAAGACCGTCACGTACCGGATCCGAACTTATCCGCGGGAGATTCTCCCGGACCGAGCAGGTTCCTCCCATCGGAGACCCTCGTGGATCCCGGAGGGTTCACCTTGTGTTCCTCACCCGAGAGATCTCGGTTCATCAGACACAGTAGAGTATAGTGTAGTACAGTAGACTACAGTGCAGTACCGTGTAGTGTAGTACAGTACAGTACAGTCCAACACAGTCGAGAAACAATGTCCGAGTGAAGACCTTCTGCTCCGCTCAACGATCTCTGAAACTCTTTTAACTCCACAATTCCAAGTCGCAGATTCGTCACAACCGAAGATTTCTTTATAAACATTCCTGGTTAAATGTTGTTAAATGTGAAGAGGAGGCGACCTATCTCCGGCACCCTGAACAATTACATTACAACCTACAGGGGGCACTGCACCAGCGGCACAGCAGCGACATCAGCCAATGATGCTACCCCACAGGCTCGTACCGCAAATGAATGAAGAAGAAGACGACGTTGAACACGTGTGCCACGTTTGTTGAAATATCTCCCACGTGATAAATCGGATACGAACACGAGGATCTTCCCTTATTATCCCACTCCATGTTCCTGCTCGTCTGTCTGTCCGTTCCCTCTTCTTGTATAATCTTGAGAAGGGAACATTGTGGGGGATCCAAACTTGGCAGATACATAATGGGGGACAATGAAGAGGGTAGTGATTTTAGGAAAGATGGACGTGTTCAGATTGGGAGACGATCACATGGAAATATTGGAAAGTTCCTCATTTCTAAAATTGAAGTAAATGAAGAAGAAGAAGGGAATCGGACCCTGGAGGACATTTGGCCCATCGTGCCCGCGCTACACTACACCTAGGGATGCCGCATGTAGCTCTTCCACTGATACTAACTGGATAGGAAGGGAAGCTCATTTTTTGAAGCCATTTGTCCGCCATCTTTGCTCCCCCACGATTCCCCAAAACAAATGTCATTCATCAATCCTGTAATAATGCTTTTTCAACCCTGGAACGGATTAAAATCAATTCGGAATGGAATAAAATAAAGTGGGAAGGTGGAATTTTCGGAGGAAATATGCTGATAATTAAATATTAAATATATTAAATATTCTAATAATAAATAATAATATTAAATATTAAATAATTAAATATAATTAAATAAATTAAATTAAATATTAAATAATATTAATATTAATATTAAATATTAATAGTAATTAAATATTCTTTTAAAATTTAAAAAATAGGAAAATAGGACTGCGTTAACTTTTTCATGGCTGATAATTATATAACATGGATCTGCAAAATAAATTGGTATGTGAATACTTGTATACCATATTTGTGGTCAAGTGTTGGTTTTGTTTTGTTTTTTCATTCCACATGGCACAATATTCTTACTGAAGTGAGTACCATTGAAAATAAATTGCATCCATTTATCAAAGAATCAGAATCAGAAGAGTATAGTGAAAACAAACTTCTGAGTTATACTTCTGGGCGGAGAAACATGATGGTCAGAGTAAATATATTTGTTATTCTCCTCCAAGACATGTCAGGATATTGCCAAATTATGATAACTTATAATTACAGAATATAAAATAGCAACATGTGTACACTGTATCATGTGTGTTCTATAATCTCAGTGGTGCTTGAACAAAATCAGTTTGGACATCTGCTTCCTGACTTTCTCTCCGGTGATGGCTTCCGTCTCCTTTTTCCCAAGATGAAAGAGTTTGATTCGACAATAAGAAGAAGCTGCTATCTTCACGAGGTTGTGAATATGATTATCTTCCACTGCAGTTTCAAACTGGTGTGAGTGCAGTTCAGGAAATAAGTCCATATGAACAGTATTGCTCATAACAGCCATAGATACTGTAGCTGAAATTCCGGATCCTCGAGGAAGATTCCCATTTGTCGTCTTCAGTCGTCGTTGAAAACATTTCTCTGTTTCCAAGCATGTGGCAATGACGCTTGATGATGCTTCATGGAGGCCCCCGTGGTCTTTCATCCTCAAGAAATTATGGCAACTACCGTCTGAAGTAGTAAGTGCTGTCGCACAAGACATGCAGTCGATTCTCTTCTTCATCATGCGACCTACATAGCCAGCGATGTAGCTAACAGCCGCCTCTTTGTGTTGTGAAAGTGTTTCGAAGTTTGACGTGTCAGCGTAGTCATGGTCATCTTGTGATGGTTGTCTGTCGATGATGTCATATTTGCGTGCAATGTTGATTGTCGATTGTGTAATGTTCTGAACTGGAAGAATGTGAATGTGATGATCTAAGAGGGAACAGTTTCCAGTACCATTTTATACATGATGTCGCATTAGGAGGCGCTTGCAGGTCGACTGATATTGACGAGCCGTAGGATTGTTGTTAAATCCTCCACAAGAACGTACCGCTGTTGAAGAAAAGTTCCAGATGGTCTTGACTGAATTTGTACATCAGAAGATACTTCATGGGGGCATCCGCACTGTCTACAAGTTCTGAGAACAATTTTCTCATGCTTTCCATACTCGCCACAAAGCCGATGAAGACAGTCGCAGATTTTCTGGGGGAACCAATATGGCGACGAATCTACTTCCGGTGACTTCACAGCGAATGGACCGATTGGCGTTGATTTGGCGTCGAGCCTCCAATCCAGTTAGTATAGAGATCAGTGAGCTATTCAAAACACTGAGGTAACTCTCTAAACTTACACCTCATCCTTCAGACTTCATTTACCTTTTCTATCGGCTTTAAACGAAATGTAATAAATAACTGACTTGCACACGCACAACAATACAAAGTACGATGTAATATTACAGAAGAACATGACATAACGATGCAAAAGGTTTCTTTTTAACCGAATATGCAGTTTCCATGACAACAATGCCCTGCGTCACAAAGACCATTGTCACGATACATTGTTGTTTTCCATTTTAGAACATTTAGCCTCTCTTGCAGGGAAAATGGCCTTAAAATGCCTGTTGTAGCCCATTCAGCCACATTCGCTGCAACAATGTGGTGGTTCATCGTTGTGCTCTTGGGTTGTTTGGATGAAAACTTACGGAATGTGTGCATTGAGTTTCCAAACAACGTGTTGCGCTGCACCGTGTCCATCCTGGAGTCTGGGTGGTGAAAATATCTCAACAGGTGAATGAGAAACGTAGAGGAATACGGTCACTGGTGTATGAACAGGAAGTTACAGGAAGGGATCAGCGGTTTGAGATATTAAATAAATAATTACAGTTTAACTACATTCTTAAGATGGCAGTCTATGGAAAGCTGGACAAGTTCCAGCCGGCAAGGGAGTCGTGCGAGGCCTACATTGCCCTCTTCCTCTGGCCGATGTGAACACAATAAATTCATTTGGTGAAGTTGTCACAAGAGAATCACGTAAAACTGAAAATGGTGACCTGGACAGCATTTGCTCAAGTCGCACAATGGCATTGCTTCCAAAGAGACCGCCTTGTTGTTGAGAGGTGCCGAGGACTCCATTCCGTTGGAGTGCCTGCTCGAGCACTTTGAATCAAGGAAGATGCTTAGCGAGTTATAGCAAGCTGTTTGCTAACGGGACATCCCCTAGATGTGTTGGACAAATAAACGGTGCTGGTACAGTCACGTGAAAAAGTAAGTACACCCCATGTAAAGTTTTGACTTTTTCAACATATTTCAACATACAGCTATTTGATCTTCATTTGAACAATATTGATAGATAAAGGTGATATAATATAACAAATATCATGAAACATTTACATTTTGTAGTCCATTGTATAATTTAAATAAACATAAATGCAAATTTCGCATGTGGAAAAAGTAAGTACACCCCTACATTTATCACTACTTCAAATACCTAAAATTAGAATCAGGTGCACCAGCTCAGGTGCAAATGATTAGAACATCGTTAGAGAGGATCTTGGAGGAACCTGTCTTATTTAAACCTCAGACATTTAGTTTGGTTTGCTCTTTGTTGTTGAAGTGTGCAGCGTCACCATGCCTAGATCAAAAGAGCTCTCTGAGGCCTTCAGAAAGAAGGTTATAGATGCCTACGAGTCTGGGAAGGGATTTAAAAAGATCTCCAAACAATTTGAAATCAATCATTCGACTGTCCGGAAGATCATCTACAAGTGGAGAAGATTCCAAACAACTGCCAACTTCTTCAGGCCAGGCCGCCCCAGCAAGTTCAGCCCGAGAGCAGACCGCAAGATGCTGAAAGAAGCCTCTAAGAACCCAGAATGTCATCACGGGACCTACAGGTAGCTCTTGCCACTGTTGATGTCAAAGTGCACGAGTCTACCATTAGAAAGAGGCTGCACAAATTTGATCTCCATGGGAGGTGTGCCAGGAGGAAACCTTTGCTGTCCAGAAAGAACATCAGGGCAAGACTAAAGTTTGCCAATGAACACCGAGGCAAAGACCAGCACTTCTGGAACAATGTGCTCTGGACAGATGAGTCAAAGGTAGAGTTATTTGGCCACAGTACCAGAAGACATGTTTGGCGAAAACCAAAGACAGTATTTGATCACAAGAATCTGATACCAACTGTAAAGCATGGTGGTGGAAATATTATGGTTTGGGGCAGCTTTGCTGCATCAGGGCCTGGGCAGCTCACCATCATAGAATCCACTATGAATTCTTCATTGTACGAGAGGGTGCTTGAGGATAATGTGAGGCCATCTGTCGGAAAGTTGAAGCTCAACCGAAGGTGGACCTTGCAACATGACAATGACCCTAAAAATACCACTAAATCCACCAAGGAATGGCTGAAAAGAAAGAAATGGAGGGTTCTGGAATGGCCAAGTCAAAGCCCGGATCTAAATCCCATCGAGATGTTGTGGGCGGATTTGAAACGAGCTGTGCATGCAAGAAACCCCTCAAACATCGCACAGCTGAAAGAATTCTGCTTGGAGGAGTGGGCAAAAATTTCTCCCAGTCGATGTCAAAGACTAAATATATATGAATGATCGTTTTAAGGCCATTTTTCCCCGCTAGAGCGGGGGTTTGGCCTTGCGGGCCCCATGACAATCATGGTTCCCTGTTTGAGGCAATGTTTTTATGGCCGGATGCCCTTCCTGACGCCAACCCTTGGTCGCCTCTTACGATGCGCAGGGATACGGTGTACCTATTCTAAATCGGGGTACACACCGTGTCAAAGAGACTGGTAGACAGTTATAAGAAACGCCTACTTGAGGTTGTTTCTGCCAAAGGGGGCAATACCACCTATTAGAGCCAAGGGTGTACTTACTTTTCCACATGCGAAATTTGCATTTATGTTTATTTAAATTATACAATGGACTACAAAATGTAAATGTTTCATGATATTTGTTATATTATATCACCTTTATCTATCAATATTGTTGATATGAAGATCAAATAGCTGTATGTTGAAATGTGTTGAAAAAGTCTAAACTTTACATGGGGTTTACTTACTTTTTCACGTGACTGTATGCAAGACCCGTCGCTTCGCTGATGGAAATACCAAAATTTGTGCGTAATTGCTCAAAAGAACGGAGCTTTCTGTTTCCTCGGCATAGCTGTGATGACTAATCTGTGGGGCAAGAACAATGGAGAATACCTGAGAGATCCTACCTGGTGTGCAGGGATAACCAGCGTCGCGATTTGGCGTTTGCAGTTCCACCACGTGAACCCGTGTACAGATACCCAAACCATATTTTCGCCCCCCACCCCCTCTTTTTTTTGGCATGACACACCCTCCTGAGTTCCCTGAATCCACCTTCATTGGTTTCATTGAAATCCGTTCATCCATTCTGAAGTTACAGTACGGCACAAACACCCAAACAAACAGGGTGGCTCCTTTAGCATTTGAGTTTGTATTATTTTTACCTGAGCTCCAGCATTTTGAGATATTAAAACAGCTGAGAAAGGAACAGAAGGGGGATGTCCGGCCTGTCTGCGATCCGGAACAATTTGTTTTTTGTGTACATAATCGAGGCTAGTGGAAGAGTACAGTGAACAGATCAGGACACAACACACAAAGACAGGATGCAAAAAACGCATGGATGAGGTGGACACACTGGATACAGAAGGAAACTCAAAGGAGGGAAAACTGGAAATTGGAAGGAGGAAGGATTTGGGTGGGGTTAACGAGGGTTGAAAAGGTCATGGTTTAGGATTTGGGATGATCTGAGATGGTGGTGAGCAGCTGTCTTGAAGACCTGGAGGGAAGAATGAGATTGAAGATGTGGAAGATGATTCCACATGTGGGGTAAAAAAGGAACACATGAGTGGAGGTGATCAGTGATCCTGAATTTGGGAAGTTTTACCAGAAGGCGGTCGATGGTGGGCCTTGTGAACCTTGCGGAAACCTGGGGGGGGGGGGGGCAGACAAAGCACGGGAAGAGCAGAGAGTGCAAGACCAGAAAGGAGGCAGAAGAAGTCAGAGAAACCACCGACAAGAGAGGGATCATTCAACAAAACGCCAACAAATTCAATTATGGACCGTCCACTTATTATATATGCAAATTTGAAGGAAGATTTGATGGCCTGCTCCCCTTTAAATGTCCTGGCTCCACTCTTTCGGCACTCTCACTTAAACTGGCCATCGATCCTGTCTGCCGACATAAGTTGATGGACATTAAAGGTCCCAGGAAGACCTTCGCAAAGAGTCAGCAAGCTATTGCCGTGACCAAGTCCATATTCCAAATTCCTGCCCCAACTACTTAGTCGAACATCAGTCTGGGCCAGGTGGTTCGTGAAAGACTTGGGGGGGTAAACTTCCCCCGGCCGCGGCACCCCTCACTGCCTTTGTTAGTGGAAAGGGTGACCATGGCACCTTGCCAAGGCCAGAAACAACACCTGGCAAAGGGCGAATGAACTCCAGTAGGGAGTCAACCATCCAGTAAGGAGATGGTGTCTCATAAAAAGCACCCATCCAGTTTCGACCGGTTTGAGTCATACAGAAGATTTTTAAAATGGTATGTGCTGCTGTGGGATACACCCGCTTTCTTCCATGTACATGTAGCTATCTTTAATAAATCTTCCTGTGATTGTCCGAGTTCGTCAGGTGATTATTCCTGCAGGGGGGGTGAAGCCTCGACACTGCTTCCTTCTGGAAAAGGATAACGCATGGAGAAACACTGTCGGTTGGCATCCACAGGGAGGATGAAATTCCTCCTGAGGAAATGCCCCGCTGAGTATGGAGAGAAACGCGGTGCCATTGTTGTGACGTCACTGGTACCCAGAGTATCCTGTGAAGTGACGGCTGTCTCGTCCAAAAAAAGGAGTTTTGAGAGGTTTGAACATTGCGGTCGAATACATTTATTGAATCAGAATCCGAACGTTTCAGACATGTTTTCTTCCACGATGAACTATCACTGTCTACTTTGCTGAAGAACTCTTCCACACTTGCTTTGTCTGCACCCTTGATGACCTTAAACAACTCCATCACATCCACTCCTAATCACATCCTTTATAATGTATAAAGTCCTGTCTCCTTCAGCCCATCCTCATGTAGCTGAGTCTAGCTAGGCCCGGAATCAGTCCAGTAGCCATACGCTGAACCCACTCGGTGACGACTATATCATTCCTGAGATGTGGATGGAATGTGGAGGAGAAATGAAGAGATGTCTTGAGCAATGTCAAGTTGGAGCTTCCATGTTATGTAGAGGGGAAAGTGGAGGAAGTGGAGGTCACGGAGGAGGAGATACTGACAGCAATAAAGAGAATGAAGGGAAGAGCACCAGGCATTGGCGAGAATGTGCACAGGGATGATAGTTGATGTGGGAGAAGTCGGAGTCAGTTGGACGAAGAGGCTGATGAATGTATGTGTGAGAGAGGGTTCAATTCCGGAGGATTGGAGGACAGGGATAATTGTGCGGACGTAGAAGAGGAAGGGCGATGTTTAATATCCGGGGAAGTACAGAAGCATTACGCTCCTAAGTCATGTCATGAAAGTTTCTGAGAGAGTATTCTGGATGGGAGGATAAGGAAGAAGAGTTTGGAGATGGAGGTCAGCAAAGAGGTGCAGGAGTTGAGAAAGGGAAGAAGAATGATGGATGGGATGTTCACGGTGAGACAGCTGGTGGAGAAAAGGTTGGAGGTGCAAGGTGAAATGGCAATGGAATTTTGAGGATCTGGAGAAGGCCGATGACAATGTCCTGAGAGATGGTGTTGTCGACACTGAGATGGATGGGAGTGCCAGAAGCAGAAGTTTTGTTGGTGGAAGTGATGGTGGTACAAGGGAATGAAGAAAAGAGTTGTGGTTGGTCCTAGGATGTCAGAGGAGATCAGTGTGAACATCGGTTTAAGGCAGGGCAGCTCTCAGCCCACTCATGTTTTCCATGGGGATGGAGGTGGTAAGCAGGAAGGTAAACATGAAAGGTATTCTGGGAAGATGTTGCATGCAGATGATCTGACTGTTGTGGCAGAGAGTAGACGGGAAATGCAGGACGTACTGTGGGAATGGACGAAGGCATTTGAGAAACACGAGTTGAAATAAATGAATATCAGGTGAAGGTGACGGAGATCAGCTCGGGAAATAGTTTGAATATCTGGGGACAACATTGACAGGGGAATGCGGAGGAGGATTCAAGGTGGGTGCGGTTGTGTGCAGGAGGTGGCGGGATTAATGGCAGACAAATATATCAAGGAAATTGAAAGGGAAGGTTCTGATGTCATGTGTAACGCCGGCCTACCTTTACGGTCTGGAGATGGTGGCACTGACAGGGAGACAACAACAGAGGCTATAGTTTTGCGAGAACAACTGGGTCAGGAGAATTGCGGGAGTGAAGAGGGTGGATGGAAGGAGGGTGGATGAACTGAAACAGATGAGCTTGACAGGGACATTGATAAAAATCTGGCTGAAGTGTGCTGGGCACTTGTTGTGGACAGAGGAAGAGAAAATGGCAAAGAGAGCAGATAGGTTGAGGGAGCAAGGCAGGAGGTAAAGAAGAGGTATACCGTGGTTAACATGGGAAGACTGTGTGAGGAGGGATATCAATATGGTGGTGGTTGGAGAGTGGAGAGAGTTGGCTGAGGACAGGAGGACGTGGAGGGCTATTGTGGTCGAGGCAGGGCTGAAGCTTGGTACCATTGGACATCGCCCCTTCCAAAGGGAAGAGAGAAGAGGAACAATATAATTGGTTTCAGGTCGTTTAATGTCACAAATCATTCGCGTCGTTATTGACAAAATACATATAGTCTAGTAGGAAGACTAGGTCCCCCTGCACCCCCCGGAGATATACTTCTAATCAGTGTTTCTAGATTGGACAAAATGTGTAGAAAATGACTAGCTATGGCCCCAAGCTGAAAAAATGTCCCACATACCATTTTTATGCAAATTACTGCTGCAAATTTTATGCAAAATTATGCAAATTTTATGCAAATTTTTGATGAGGAGTAGAGTTGAGGGGTCTTTGAGGGCTTCATCGAGGTGCTCTCGGTTGCAAGACTGGGTCATTCTGAGAAGCACAGCAGGGTCAGAGATCATGATGTTCTCCTCCTCAGTGAATCTCTCCATCAACAGCCTCTCCATTGCCTCACACACTGTTTTGAGGCAAAAGAGGGACTTTGCGTAGGCCTTTCCACTGAGAACACCTTTGAGAGATCCACTTGTTACTAGTTGTGCCTCAAAGAGAATCTCTGCATATCCAGAACCACGCATCTTGTGTCCAGTGAGCATCCCGATGTAGTTCATGGATGTGTGGAAGGGTCCAATCGTTACTACATGACTAGCAAATTCATTTGGCCAGCGCCAGATGATGGGAAGGGCTTTCATGCAGACACCCAGATCAAATGTATTCAGGACCCATCTCTGACCCACCTCAGCAGTTGCTGCCTCGGAACGCTTCAGTAGCTCACGAACAACTGCGTTGTCTGTGATCGGTTGGTGGATAGGCGTGCAGTAGTCGACTGTTGATTTGCTGGGTGGGGGAGAACCAGTTGCAGAGGTGAAACCCCCTAGCCCAGGCACAGGCTGCAGGCCATTGCCATGCCATGCAGGCACCAGGCACAGACCGATCACAGACAACGCAGTTGTTCGTGAGCTACTGAAGCGTTCCGAGGCAGCAACTGCTGAGGTGGGTCAGAGATGGGTCCTGAATACATTTGATCTGGGTGTCTGCATGAAAGCCCTTCCCATCATCTGGCGCTGGCCAAATGAATTTGCTAGTCATGTAGTAACGATTGGACCCTTCCACACATCCATGAACTACATCGGGATGCTCACTGGACACAAGATGCGTGGTTCTGGATATGCAGAGATTCTCTTTGAGGCACAACTAGTAACAAGTGGATCTCTCAAAGGTGTTCTCAGTGGAAAGGCCTACGCAAAGTCCCTCTTTTGCCTCAAAACAGTGTGTGAGGCAATGGAGAGGCTGTTGATGGAGAGATTCACTGAGGAGGAGAACATCATGATCTCTGACCCTGCTGTGCTTCTCAGAATGACCCAGTCTTGCAACCGAGAGCACCTCGATGAAGCCCTCAAAGACCCCTCAACTCTACTCCTCATCAAAAATTTGCATAAAATTTGCATAATTTTGCATAAAATTTGCAGCAGTAATTTGCATAAAAATGGTATGTGGGACATTTTTTCAGCTTGGGGCCATAGCTAGTCATTTTCTACACATTTTTTCCAATCTAGAAACACTGATTAGAAGTATATCTCCGGGGGGTGCAGGGGGACCTAGTCTTCCTACTAGACTAATATCTTTCGTTCAAAACACATATGTTTCAGTGTTCATTTTTTATTGTTTATTTTACATATCCGTGTTTATTGTCACAAACATCCCTTTTGGGTTTCGGGTCGTATTTTGTCACATATTTAGTGGGATTGTGATCTGGACTGTTGGTGGTGATGGTGGGGAGAAGGTTGAAGGATTGGGGTGGGAGAGAAGGGTGGGGCGGGGGGGGGAGGGGTGTGGGGGGAGGGGTTAACACCTTTGGGTTAGGAGGGAGAGGGTGAGAACTTGGGAGGCGGGATGTGGAATTTTCACGGGGCCCTGCTGGTACTCGTACATGAGCGTGAGTGATCATTTCGGTAAAAACGGAGGGACGGAGGGACGGTGTGCAAACCTATAGTCCCCTCCGGTGTACACCGGTAGGGGACTAATAAAGAAAATAAAGAAACCTATGTCACATTGAGTTCTGTTTACTTTTAATATTTGCTGATACATATAACAATAGTAGACCAAAACTTCGGCTTTTAAGAATAATATCCGGTTGCCATACATGTATCTATCAGCAGCTATTGCCATAGCATTCATACATATTTGACTAGAATTCCTCGCCACGAAATATCACTTCATGGTACCGGTACATGCATATTGAGCAGTTTGGCAGACATGGAAGAGGACATAAATGATAAACCACATCAAAAGAATGTCTGATTCGCGTTTATACATCTATCTATCGGCAGCTACTGCTATTATAGCACTCATAGATGTTTGACTAGAGTTCCACACCAAGAAATATCACTTCACAGTCCATGCATATTGAGCAGTTTGGTAGACATGGAAGAGGACATAAATGATAAACCACATCAAAAGAATGTCTGATTCGCGTTTATACATCTATCTATCAGCAGCTACTGCTATTATAGCACTCATAGATGTATCTATCTATCAGCAGCTACTGCTATTATAGCACTCATGGATGTATCTATATATCAGCAGCTACTGCTATTATAGCACTCATAGATGTTTGACTAGAGTTCCACACCAAGAAATATCACTTCACAGTCCATGCATATTGAGCAGTTTGGTAGACATGGAAGAGGACATAAATGATAAACCACATCAAAAGAATGTCTGATTCGCGTTTATACATCTATCTATCAGCAGCTACTGCTATTATAGCACTCATAGATGTATCTATCTATCAGCAGCTACTGCTATTACAGCACTCATACATGTTGAGTAGAGTTTACCACCAAGAGAATGTTGGTTGCCGTTTATTCATGTATCTATCATCACCTACTACTACATGTAGTACAGCGCTCGTTTAATTTTTGACTAGAAATCCACAGCAATAATTATCACGTGAGGCTCTCCCGTTTGCCAATGATATTTGGCTTCTCCTTCAGCATACCAACTACTTCTTGAACTTCCGAGTGGGCCTCTTCTCGGCAGTACGACTCTTACTGCAGGTACTGCATATAGGATATGACTCATCTGTGGTACTCAGCTCCTCAACACAGCCACAGAAATAGCACACATCTTCATAGCCAGCCGTGTAGTATGGCTTCTCTGTCGCATCGTTGCATGTGAGATTGGCTTTGGCGTAGACGTTATTGAAGACGTTTGCCTCATTGGTCTCCTGCAGTTCGGCGAAGTTCGAGCACATGTAACTTGGCTCAGACAGTACGCGAGCACATACAAAATTCGAACCTGTTCCACTGAGCGGGAACGGATTTTACTGACTTCGCGAGCAAAAAAAAAAAAAAAAAGATTTTTTTAGGGGCGGACGACTTTTATGGGGCGGGCGGCGATGATGAACAGGAAAATTTTTTTAACCAGCCTTAGATTCTGTAAGCATTTTTTGTATGCACAAAGCCATGTCTATTTCTTCAATTTGCAAATAATCAATTCCATGGCCACACTGATTTAACATTGCATGAGCTTCACATTGTTTATTAACGATTTCACAGCTGATGGAGCAGAATGTGCTTTGGAGACTTTTATCGTGACCAAATTCAGCTGATAGTTTTATTTGACTTACAGCTGGCTTGAAGACCTGGAGGGAAGAACGAGATTGAAGAGGATGTGGAAGATGGTTCCACAAGCGGCATAAAAGAGGAATAAATGAGTGGAGGTGAACGGTGGTTCTTCTGTTTTTGTCTTGTAAGTTTGTCCAAGGACGTTTTCATTGTGAAAAAGCTGTGACATTTCCTGTGATGAACAATCAGGGGTATTTCACCTTCATCATCATCAGCTGCGATATCGAGACTATTGCTTTGCGGTTCCTCATTTCTGCATCTTTCAATAAAGTATTCCACGACTCAATATCTTGTGGTGTCGTTTGAAGTGAACTGCGCAACTTGACTCCAGTCGAGGTATCTTGCTGTAATTCTTAACAACATGTTCATTAACTCGTTTTCTCTTTTCTGTGTTAAGGAGGAAATGCTGTTCTTAAACTTGGATGCTTCTGCTTGAACATAAAAGACGTGACTGTAATGCCAATTGGAAAGGTTTCTTTAAATCCCTTTCAAGTAGTTATTATCAGTACATGTTGTGACCTTTGGCACGACAGCAGCAAATTATTATAGTTTCCTTAATGCACTGGAATACAAAAAGGCTTTAAAACAGTAAAACACAGTGTTGATTTCTTTCAAGGGGGATGATTTTGGTGTCATTTCCAAGTGCTCAGTTTGTTCTGCTTCTTCTTCTTGTTTTTCTTCGTTTGCTGTTTTTCTATTCCACAGAGTCGTGGTCTTTCTGAGTCGTTATGAATCTCATCTCCTCTATTTTTTGGCAAACTCTTCTTTTAGATGATGCTGCTCATCGTTATAATTGTCTTCCTCCTCTTATTCCTCCCTTGTTCGTCCTTATCTTCCTCCTCATTTTCGTCTCCAGTTCTTAATCTTAGTCTCCTATGTGAAACTTTTGATGCTGACGCAAGTATGATGGAGTAGCAAATGTCTTACTGCACACAGAACACTGATAGGGCTTTTGGCTTGTGTGGATTTTTTGATGTTTACGCAAGTAGGACGGATTAGCAAACGCCTTGCTGCACACTGAACAATGATGGGGCTTCTCTCCTGTGTGAATAGTCTGATGTTCACGCAAATGTGATGGAGTAGCAAATGCCTTGCTGCACACAGTGCACCGATAGGGCTTTTCTCTCGTATGGATTTTCTGATGTTGACGCAAGTATAATGAATCAGCAAATGCCTTGCTGCATACTGAACACTGATAGGGCTTTTCTCCTGTGTGAAGCTTTTGATGTTGACTCAAGTATGACCTAGTAGAAAATACCTTGTTGCACACTGAACACTGACAGGGCTTTTCTCCTTTGTGCAGCTTTTGATGTTGACGCAAGTGTGACCGAGTAGAAAATACCTTGCTGCATACTGAACACTGATGGAGCTTTTCTCTTGTGTGAAGCTTTTGATGTTGACGCAAGTATGACCTAGTAGAAAATACCTTGCTGCACACTGAACACAGAGAGGGGTTTTCTCCTGTGTGACGTTTTTGATGTTGACGCAAGTATGACCTAGTAGAAAATGCCTTGCTGCACACAGAACACTTGTGTGGTTTTTCACTTCGTTGGATATTATTTAGGGTCTCTGTACAACGCTTACAACTGAGTGTGTAATACACGCTGCCAGATTTGTCAGTTTTGTGACAAACGCTCCAAGTCACATGCCAATTAAAAACTTCCGTGTCAAACAACTGTGAACAGTTGGAACAAGAAATCAGTTTCATTTGTTTCTCTGTAAAGACAAGTCATAAAAATCATCATTAATTCACACCAACTTTGCAAAATGACATATATTTCACTCAAATTAGATTGAACATTGTCGACATACGGTCACGTGAAAAAGTAAGTACACCCCATGTAAAGTTTTGACTTTTTCAACATATTTCAACATGCAGCCATTTGATCTTCATTTCAACAATATTGATAGATAAAGGTGATATAATATAACAAATATCATGAAACATTTACATTTTGTAGTCCATTGTATAATTTAAATAAACATAAATGCAAATTTCACATGTGGAAAAAGTAAGTACACCCTTGGCTCTAATAGGTGGTATTGCCCCCTTTGGCAGAAACAACCTCAAGTAGGCGTTTCTTATAACTGTCTACCAGTCTCTGACATCGACTGGGAGAAATTTTTGCCCACTCCTCAATGCAGAATTCTTTCAGCTGTGCGATGTTTGAGGGGTTTCTTTTGCATGCACAGCTCGTTTCAAATCCCCCCACAACATCTCGATGGGATTTAGATCCGGGCTTTGACTTGGCCATTCCAGAACCCTTCATTCCTTTCTTTTCAGCCATTCCTTGGTGGATTTACTGGTATGTTTAGGGTCATTGTCATGTTGCAAGGTCCACCTTTGGTTGAGCTTCAACTTTCCGACAGATGGCCTCACATTATCCTCAAGCACCCTCTGGTACAATGAAGAATTCATAGTGGATTCTATGATTGTGAGCTACCCAGGCCCTGATGCAGCAAAGCTGCCCCAAACCATAATATTTCTACCACCATGCTTTACAATTGGTATCAGGTTCTTGTGGTCAAATGCTGTCTTTGGTTTTCGCCAAACATGTCTTCTGGTACTGTGGCCAAATAGCTCTACCTTTGACTCATCTGTCCAGAGCACATTGTTCCAGAAGTGCTGTTCTTTGCCTCGGTGTTCATGGGCAAACTTTAGTCTTGCCCTGATGTTCTTTCTGGACAGCAAAGGTTTCCTCCTGGCACACCTCCCATGTAGATCAAATTTGTGCAGCCTCTTTCTAAAGGTAGACTCGTGCACTTTGACATCAACAGTGGCAAGAGCTACCTGTAGGTCCTGTGATGACATTCTGGGGTTCTTAGAGACTTCTTTCAGCATCTTGCGGTCTGCTCTCGGGCTGAACTTGCTGGAGCGGCCTGGCCTGAACAAGTTGGCAGTTGTTTGGAATCTTCTCCACTTGTAGATGATCTTCCGGACAGTCGAATGATTGATTTCAAATTGCATGGAGATCTTTTTAAATCCCTTCCCAGACTCGTAGGCATCTATAACCTTCTTTCTGAAGGCCTCAGAGAGCTCTTTTGATCTAGGCATGGTGACGCCGCACACTTTTTTTTTTTTTTTTTTTTTTGTATACAAGATCGAGGCTCGTGAAAGAGCTAACATTAATCACACAAAAAGACAAACCGACACACAAAACACAAAAAACAAGGGGAGCGGCAGACAAGATGGGGAGAGAGGGGGAAGGACACAAAAGAGAGGGGGAAGAGGGGGAAGGACACAAACACAACATTTGAGAGCAGGGACATCGGGAGGACTTGGGGGGAGGTGGGAGAGGATTAAAACATATGAACACTGCAAGGACTCTGGGGTGAATTACCGGGGGTAGAAAAGATCAAGGTTTTCGATGGGGGACGATAAGAGATGGTGGTGAACAGCTGTTTTAAAGACCTGGAGGGAGGAGTGGGATTGAAGGGAGTGGGGGAGTTTGTTCTAGAGGCGGGAGAAAAGGGGAATGAAAGAGTGAAGGTGAGCAGAGAGCCTAGACTTTGGCAGTTTAACCATAAGAGGGTTGCAGGCAGATCTTCTGCGACCTGAAGGAATATTGGGGGGACAGAGCACAGAGAGAGCTGGGGGAGCAAGGCCGGAGAGGAGTCGGTAGAAGACAGAAAGACCACCAACCTGCCTGCGGTGAGTGAATGAAAGGCCCTCGGCGTTGACTACATCGCAGGAGATTCCAATGATTCTGAAAGCTTTGGCCTCAACAGCGTGAAGCCGAGCAAGGTGTGAGGCAGGAGCACCAGCCCAGAGGGGGGAACAGTATTCCATTGAGCTGCGGATGAAAGCCTTGTATGTGGTGAGGAGCTCAGGTGTGCCAAGGAAGGACTTCGCACGACGGAGGATGCCCAGTCGGTGACTGGCTTTGGAGGCCAGCTTGGAAATGTGGTTTTCCCAAGAAAGATCATGGCAGATAGTGAGACCCAAAAGCTTGAGCGACAGAACTTCTTGGAGAGGATTGTTGAGAAAGTAGATGGGAGGGTTGTCCAGTCGGTCCTTTCGGAGAGACATTGTAAGAGTGTGAGATTTGTCAGGATTGAAAGACATGTTCCACTTGTTTGACCAGTCTGTGATTTTGTCCAGGTCTGCAGAGAGTGAGGAGGCTGCAGACTGCCGATCTGAGGGATGAGGAATGGAGCGACAGAGAGTAGAGTCGTCAGCAAAGAGATAGAGAGGATTTTCAAGAGAGTCAGAGAGATCATTGATGAAGACCAGAAAAAGCACAGGGCCCAGAACACTACCTTGGGGAACTCCAGCCTGAACAGGAAGAGGAGATGAGAGAAACCCATTCAGGGCCACACGTTGACTACGACCAGAGAGGAAGTCCGCCAGCCATGCGTGGAGATTTCCATGGATACCAAAGGAGGAGAGTTTGGAGAGCAGAGCAGGGTGCCAGACCGTATCGAAGGCACGTGAAATGTCAAGGGAGACAGCTCTAATTTCCTGTTTGGCATTGAGGACCTCCATCCATTGTTGAGAAAGCAGAAGCAGCATGTCCAGAGTAGAGTGACCAGGTTTGAAACCAAATTGATGATCAGAGATCAAGCCATTGGAGAAGAGGAAAGATTTAATATCTGAAGCAATGATGGATTCCATGACTTTGCTGATAATTGGGAGAAGGCTGATTGGTCTGTAGTTGCTGGGATCTGTTTTTGCACCTTTTTTGTGCAAAGCGGTGATATTGGCTGATTTCCAAGCAGATGGCAGATGACCTTGAGCAAAAGAGAGGGTGAAGAGAACAGAAAGAGGGAGTGAAAGAGCAGAAGAACATGATTTTAGGACCCGTGGGCTGATGCCGTCAGGACCAGTTGCAGAATCAGAGTCGAGGGTTGACAGAAACTTTTCCACCTTGTCAGGAGGAAAGGACACAGAGTCCAGGAGCAGCTGGGTACGACTAGGTACGGTGGGTACAGAGAGGGATGGGTTTGGGACACAAGATTTAGAGGCAAACACAGAGTTGAGGCATTCAGCTTTTTCACGTGCGGAGTCAGCCGTTAAGCCGTTTGAGGTGAGGGAGGGGATGGAGGGGGAACAAACACCAGAAACAGATTTGACCAGATGCCACCAGGATTTGGAAGAGGGAGACAGATAAGAGAGTTCGGTCTTGAGAATGGTGAGATATTGTTTCCTGGCTCTCCTGAGGGTGGACACACACTTGTTTCGGGCTTTGTGAAAGGAAATGAGATTTCCTTACGTTGGATTTGCTTTCCAGGAGACGAAAGCAAGTTGTTTCAGGGCAACAGCCTCACCACAAGATTCCATGTACCATGGACGGGAGGAAGGGTATGACAACTGAAGACGAGATGGTATAAATCTGTGCATGAGAGAGAGCAATTTACTTTGAAAGAATTCCCAGGATGAGTTGATGTCAGAGGCGGTAGAGATGGGAGACCAGTCCAGATGATTGATGGCTGCTTGAAGACCGTGCCAGTTGGCCTGAGTTAAATGCCAGACTCGTCGACGCTGAGGAGGCTCTCTGAGAATGGTCTGAGAGATGTCCACTTTGACAAGCACATGATCAGATGAGCCGATTGGAGCAGAAGAAGAGCAGCAGACATTTTCAGGGAAGTTTGTCATAACCAAATCCAGAAGAGAAGATGCTCCGTTGACTGAGATCCGGGTCGGGAAATTGACAGATTGTGTCAGTCCCAGTGAGTCGCAGAAGTCCTTTGCTGAAGAGCCATGGCTGGTGAGAGAGGTACCCACACCCAGCCAACTGGCATGGTGACAATTGAAATCACCACATATGAGGAAGAGAGAGTTGGGATGGGTAGATAGAAGTTGGTCCATATTATCAGACAGTGAGATGTAGATGGAGTCATCGCTGATTGGTGGATGGTACAACACACATATGAACAAAAGGTGGGAGCGAAGGGGAAGCCGTAGCCAAAGGTATTCCTGGGGGTGAGGTGGAGAGAGGGCAGTGGAGGGCGAGTGAGGAAGAGAGTTTTTTATAAAGATAGCAACCCCACCTCCAGGACGAGGCTCAGGTCTATCATACCGGAGGAGGGAGTACCCTGGGAGAGATACCAAGGCATCAGAGACATCATGAAGGAGGAAAGTTTCTGTTAAGCAGATCACATCTGGTTTGTCAGAAGCAACCTGTATGGAGAGGTCAGTCAGGTTTGAGCGAAGGCCCCGGATGTTTGAGGTCCATACCGTTAATGAAGAGGAAGGGGGAGCATCGGGTCCAGAACAGGGGGGGGGGAGGGGTAGGGTAAGATGTGGAAGAGGAGGAAGAGGTAGGGAGAGCTGTTGAAGGTGTGTCAGAGATTTCAGAATAGCTTGGAGAAAGGGAAGAATGGGGCGGACAAAAGGTTTGATGGAGATTGGGTGAGGCACAGTGAGGTGTTATTTGAGGAGGGGGAAGAGCAAGGCAGAAGGTTTGGGGAGATGAAGGTGAAAGTTGGAAGGAGGAAGAAGCAGGGAGGATGCTTTGAGGAGGAGGGGTGAGAGGGGAGTCTAGGAGGGGAGGAGCGAGGGAGAGTCTCGGAGGGGAGGGGTGTGGGAGGAATTTAGGAGGGAGGGGAGGGAAGGGGCAAGGGGGGAGATTTGAAAGGGATGGGTGATGGGGAGGATTTGGAGGGGAGGGGTGAGATTGGATTTTGAAAAGTGTACGATTCATGGGAAACGAACATTTTTTGCAAAATGAGTTTGAGACCTTCGAGTCAAAAATACGTTTGAGGACACTGGAGGAGGGATGGAGTTCTGGATAGTTTAGGGAATGTAGAAAGGAGGAACTGTAAGAGATGGTATTATATATATTTTTTGGAATGAATAGATTTGGTGAGCAAGACGAAAGCATCCTTTTGTAGGAAAAGAAGAAAAGGGTGTTATAATATATGAGAGAAAATAGTTGTTCAGGGGAGATATTATACATTTCTAACCGCGTGATCGCGAACGAAGAACGAACGAACAAAAAGAACAACAAATAAACGAATAAGACCTGGGAAGGAAATGTTTTTTTTAGGGTTTTTTTTACGCATTAACCGACGATTGTGTATACATGTACGAAAAATTAGCACCGAAAATTTTCCAAAAGATACGCTATAGGTACATACACCGAAAGATAGATACAGTCTCGACAAAAACACAATTGAGAAATATCACTTAGCTTCGAAAGCGTGAGCGCATGGAGCAGCTTCGAAAAGACGTGACCTCGTGACGTGACTTCAACAACAAAGAGCAAACTAAACTAAATGCCTGAGGTTTAAATAAGACAGGTTCCTCCAAGATCCTCGCTAACGATGTTCTAATCATTTGCACCTGAACTGGTGCACCTGATTCTAATTTTAGGTATTTGAAGTAGTGATAAATGTAGGGGTGTACTTACTTTTTCCACATGCGAAATTTGCATATATGTTTATTTAAATTATACAATGGACTACAAAATGTAAATGTTTCATGATATTTGTTATATTATATCACATTTATCTCTCAATATTGTTGAAATGAAGATCAAATAGCTGTATGTTGAAATATGTTGAAAAGGTCAAACCTTTACATGGGGTGTACTTACTTTTTCACATGACTGTATATGGCCAATTAGATTGAACAGTAAATATAAAAAAATGGAAGAATTGTGGATCTTCCCAAATGAGTCAGACAGTTATTGAACACAGACAAAACTATCTTATCAGAGGTTGTTCCATCATTCCGGACAGTGTATAGTAATTAGAGGGTTGCTCCCACCAAGGGTTAATGCCTGAAACATCAGCTTCTCCTTGCTTCCCATGGCAGTTAACATACTTTGATCAATGTTCTGTTTAATCGATTCATTGTTCTTTCCATCCACAAACAGAATGACTTTCATCGCTTTTCCCTTCACAATATCCAGAAAAGAGACGAAGGTTGTTGAAAATTTGGACAAAAGGATAAAGTTTTTTTAAGAGCTGATGCTTGTTTTCCCAGGATTGACCAAAACCATTGTTGAGTAAACTTCATGTTCGTAAGGATATTCAGGAGTTGCCTGAGTAGTATGTTATAGCTCCGGCAGATAAAGGAGCTAATCATTTTGTGGTTGTTTTTCTAAAAAGTTTTACATTGAGGTTTTATTGAGGGAATTAGTTATTGATAGAGTATTTCACTAGTATAGGATATTTCACTTGTAAACTATTTCACTAGCATAGGAAATAGCACATATCTTCCATATCAAAAGCCTTTCCATGACATTATTTTTCAGCATCAGGAAGTTTTGGATAATAATTTTTACATCAATGTAAAGAGCTAAATTTAGGTATTCCCCATTTTTGGGATCCCTAAACATCATAAAAACACACATAGGTTTGGGTTTGTAGCGGGAGCTAAGCAATGTACTTTGAAAAAATTGTCGGTTATTGTTAATTCGGGGTTATGGTGGTTCGGGAGCAATTTAGGAAATGTTGTAATAACAATTAGTAGGAATTCTGGTATTAACACTTTCTGGAGTATTAGTTCCACTTTCTAGTTCTTTGATAGGATTAGATTTCTCAATATTAGTAATATCAATATTTTCTACCTTGTATACAATTTGGATTTGGTATTGGTTGAGGATGCACTCTTTAGTGTTATCGAGAAAGTTTTTAGCTCTTATAATAAATGTTTATGTATCAGGTTTGATAAGTCATTCTTTTCTAAGAAAAAGTACATGGTTTTAATTGTTTTGAAAAACAAAAATTTAAAGATGCTGTTGATTTTAGTTTGTTTTACACTTTTTTTATCTTTTTGTAGGGAAATATTTCAACATATAAAAGCTATTCCAATGGGAGGGAAATGCATCCCCCTATTAGCAGACATATTTCTTGTTTATTGTGAGTTTTTATTTATGTCACAGTTGATGAAGGAGAAGATAGGCTGGGCTAAAATGTTATCTTCTACTTGTCATTATATTGTTGCGGTTTTGCCATTAAGGCAAACCCTCTATAGTTAATTGCACGACAACATGTAGCCTGCAGTAGTTAGTTATTTCTTATTGAATGTAAAGATTAGTCCCTTTCCATTGTGTAATAATCGAGACCAGTATGCGTTGATTTAGGCAGGATTTGAAACCTTCCTGTGGTTGAAGGAAGACATTTTGATGTAGTAACGGAGGGCGTGGCCAAAAGCGAAGCCCACGTGACCAATGAGTGGTCGGGGACACGTCACCAGCAAGCGACCAATGGGTTGTGAAACCTCCCCGAATGATAGAGGGAAGGAGGACTGAAACCTTCATAGGGAGAGGAGGGATTGAAGGCCAGCACGTGGCCAACCTCAGCCAATTGGAGGCTGTGGAACATTCTGGGAGCTTTTCGGATTTGATAAAAAACCCCCGTCCATCGCATTTTCACTCTCTTGCTCTTGCTCTGGTTTCGACGACGCCCCTCTCTGATTCGACCTGCAAGTGTTGAACCATCGTTCTTTCTCCGACGCCCATCGCTCTTTACCGATCCCTCGCTCTGATCCGGCTGACCTGCAAGCGTTGGCCCCTCCCGTGACTCATCTTGAAGCAGCTCATCCAACCTGCGTTGAAGCTCGTCCGACCTGCGTTGAAGTTCGTCATTCGTGCGGATTTTGAGGCGGCGGTTCGTCCTTCGGACCTTACTTCACCAGCTGCACGTCCGGATCGAGGATCGAACTGCGCGCTGCGCACAGCTGCGGCCACCCTCGAGTCACTCCCTGCAAAATTCCATCGGTACGAGGATAACCGGTGTCATTCCCTGTGTGTGTGTGTGTGTGTGTGTGTGTGTGTGTGTGTGTGTGTGTGTGTGTGTGTGTGTGTGTGTGTGTGTGTGTGTGTGTGTGTGTGTGTGTGTGTGTGTTGTTACGGATTTATGTGGATTTATGTGAATTACTATTCAGGTCTTTGCTTATCAATGTGTAGTCGAGTAACGGTTGTTGTGATTAAAGGGTCAGGAGCCCTTCTGGGAAAAAGGAGACCGGAAACGGAAGAAGAAAAGACACGAGGTCCTGGAGAAGCGACGATCTTCTTCCTCTTCCTCGCCGAGCTCCGACGAGAGTTGGGATCGATATTGAGCAGCGTGGAGGACGCTGCGTTTGAAAGCCCGTCTGACAAAAGGAGTTACCGGCGCGGGGTACTTACCCCTTGACACGTCAAGTTGCCGTGGGTTCGTGCACGGAACCCAGCGTCCGGCACAGTTTGCCTCACCGTCTACAAGGACGCGTAGGGGTCGCACCTTGGGCCTCGCGCGCATTGCAAGCCGCGTTTGGTTTTGCCCCGTTGCGTGGCAAGGAGGTGTGCGCTGCAGCAGCTGGCCCCGGTACGAGACGTGCACGTTTGGAGCACGTCCGCCCGGGGTTCGTTTCACCGCCCGTGTGTGGAGAAGAGAGACATTGTGAGGGACAGTGGCCCAAGTGGTCGTGAGTGGGGACAGGGGGGGACACATATGTAAGATGGCCATCTTAGTGATTGATTGTTGATTGTTGATGGTTGTTGATTCCTTGGGGGAATATATTATTGATTACTCTGGATCCTTGGTGTGGGGTTTCTTATTGACTGGAATTCATATTGATTGCATTACGAAAGCGTATAAATCATATATCTTTCTGGCGGGGTGCCTCCCACGGTCCGGGGGTCACCGAGACCAGGTAGTCACCGGGAGGACCACGTAACAGAATTGGGGGCTCGTCCAAATTACGATTTGCGGATTCGCAATTGGGTCTACGTCCAGGATCTAAAATTGTATAAAATAATAAAATAATATTTTTATTAATTAAAATTTATTAATTAAGTATTAATTGGTAAATTTTTGGGAAATTGGGGTAAAGTCTTGGGTGAAGGTTAACAGGTGTTAACGATAGGCACCATGGCGTTTGTGGCACAGAACTTTGCGGTAACCCCGAGTGAGGCACAGTTCCGAGCGTTACTAAAGTCGGACCTCTTGAAATTGGCCAAACATTTTAACTTGGAGGTCCGAACTAATTTGAGGAAGGCAGAGTTGCAGACCACGGTGATACAATCTATGGTGGGATTAGGAACATGGGACGAGTTAGCCTGGGAGTGGCTACCCGAAGAACCAGAAGACGTTGAGCTCCGGAAACTGGAGTTGCAATTACGGAGCCAGGAACGGATCAAAGAAGAAGAAAGGAAAGCAGAAAAGGAAAGAGCAGAAGAGGAAAGGAAAGCAGAAAAGGAAAGAGCAGGAGAGGAAAGGAAAGCAGAAGAGAGGAGAGAAGAGAAACAAGCAGAGGAAAGGAGAGTGGAACGAGAACTCCAGGAAAGGTTAAAAGAAGAAGAAAGGAAAGCAGAAAAGGAAAGAGCAGAAGAAGAAAGGAAAGCAGAAAAGGAAAGAGCAGAAGAAGAAAGGAAAGCAGAAGAGAGGAGAGAAGAGAAACAAGCAGAGGAAAGGAGAGTGGAACGAGAACTCCAGGAAAGGTTAGAAGGGAGAAAAGCAGAGGAGAGGAGAGCTGCCAGGGAACTCGAAGCAGAGGAGAGAAAAGCCGAAAGGGAGTTGAAGGAACGTGATCTGGCGCTTCAGCAAGAGATTAAATTCAAGGAGCTGGATTTAATGAGAGAACGGGGAGAGGTACCACCCTTGCTGATGGGGTCGACACCTAGCCAGAACACCTGGGAGGTGGGCAGACATGTGAGGCTGCTTCCACCCTTCAGTGAAAAGGAAGTCACTCAATTTTTTCCACACTTTGAGAAAGTGGCTCGACAGTTAAACTGGCCGGAGGAGGCCTGGACCATACTAGTGCAAAGTGTGCTGGTGGGTAAAGCTCAAGAGATTTATTCGGCGCTACCAATGGACCAATGTGCAGATTATGAGGTATTGAAGAAGCACATCCTCAAAGCCTATGAGTTGGTTCCGGAAGCTTACCGGCAAAAATTCAGGAATGCCAGGAAGAGGGAGAGTGAGACCCATGTGGAGTTTGCTAGAGTGAAAGAAAATATGTTTGATCGGTGGTGTGAGTCAAAAGGAGTCGGGAACGACTTCGAAGCATTGCGTGACCTGATGCTGGTGGAGGAATTTCAACAGTGTGTCCACGAGGACATCAAAGTGTACCTGCAGGAAAAGAAAGTACCAAAGTTGTGGGACGCAGCCACCATGGCAGATGATTATGCCTTAACACACCGGATAGGGGTCCACGAACCTAACTCCTCGCCTAGATCTCCGCAGGGGAGGTGTGGAACAGCAGGTGCGGAGAACGACAATACATGGCGGCGGCCTCGAGATGAATATGGGGACAACGCTGATACCCGAACTGTTCGAAATCAGGGGGCTACGGGCCCAAGACAAACTTATTTTTCGGGGGGCCCGAGGCAGACCACGAGTTTTTCCTCCGGGCCTACTTGCGCTTTTTGCAAGAAACCTGGACACTTGATGTCCAGTTGTTACCTCATGAAAAGGGAAAACCCAGAGCGGAGTCCGACTATTACCACTCCGAATGCGATGGCAAGCGTAAGAAATCGCCCACAGAAGAGTTACCAACCATTTATTTATGAGGGGTTGGTCTCACTCAAGGGAGACTTGACTAACCCAAGACCGGTTAGGGTTTTGAGGGACACAGGAGCCCATCAATCCTTAATGCTTGAAGGCATTTTGCCATTGTCAAAGAGTACCGCAACTGGTGATAGTGTTCGGTTACAAGGGATCGGTGGCTGTGTTAGTGCCCCACTTCATGTCATCCATTTGGAATCCGATTTGGTGTCAGGACCGGTCACCGTCGGTTTACAAGCCACGCTTCCTGTAGAGGGAGTATCTGTGATTATCGGGAATGATTTGGCCGGGGGGCAAATTTATGGTAACCCGAGGGTTGGTAAAGAGCACAGCAGGGAAAATAACACCACACCAGCTCGGGATGGCGACAAAAGTTCCAAGTTATTTGTAGGGGGACTGAACTTCAAAACAGAGGAAGAAGTTCTGACCTCTGTCTTCAACAGATATGGGCCGCTGGTGGAAGTGCGGGTGGTAAAAGACAGGGAAACGCAACGGTCAAGAGGGTTCGGCTTTGTCACGTTTGCAAGCACAAGAGACGCCAGGGAGGCAGAGAAGAATTGGAATGGTAAGGATTTGGAAGGTCGGACCATAACAGTAGGGAAGGCATTTCGTAGGCGTCGAGAGGTCTACAGAAGAGGACCACTTGGCGGTAGTTTTGGTGTGGGCAGCAGCCGATATTACTATGGAGGCTCCCAGAGTTACGGCACCTCCCGAAAGAATGAATGTCAGAGCACTGGCCGAGAAGGAGACCGCCAGTCAGGTAACGGCTGGGACAAGGGGTCCCACCGTAACTGGTTGGAGTCTGGAGAAGTTGAAGCCCTATATACGGTGGAGCCGCCGAGCCGGGGCTCCTATACAGACTAACCGTGAACGCCGCGTTCTTAAAGGCGTCCAGGTAGTGAACTTTCCTGCACGGACTAACCGTGAACTCCACGTTCTTAAAGGCGTCCATGTAATGAACTTTCCTCCCTGGACTAACCGTGAACTCCACATTCCTTAAGGCGTCCATGTAGGGAATACTCCGCTGGGCCTCCCGAAAAAGTGCTATAGAGAGGTTTAAATTTGGGGGCTTTGGTCACCACCTCTTAACCGTCATTCAAGAGAAACTAGAAGTGGTTGACGCTTGGTCCAGAGGGAATTAATCTAGGGGATTGTGTGAAATTTTGTTGCTTTGTTTTTAAGTGATGACTGTGCCCGGGGGGAACTGATGATTTGGGGGGGGGTGAGTTATCTGGTTTGTTTATCCAAGTTGGCCGGCAAAGAAAGTTTTCGCTGGGTTCAAACTTTCTTTCTTGAAGGGGGGGAGTGTTACGGATTTATGTGGATTTATGTGAATTACTATTCAGGTCTTTGCTTATCAATGTGTAGTCGAGTAACGGTTGTTGTGATTAAAGGGTCAGGAGCCCTTCTGGGAAAAAGGAGACCGGAAACGGAAGAAGAAAAGACACGAGGTCCTGGAGAAGCGATGATCTTCTTCCTCTTCCTCGCCGAGCTCCGACGAGAGTTGGGATCGATATTGAGCAGCGTGGAGGACGCTGCGTTTGAAAGCCCGTCTGACAAAAGGAGTTACCGGCGCGGGGTACTTACCCCTTGACACGTCAAGTTGCCGTGGGTTCGTGCACGGAACCCAGCGTCCGGCACAGTTCGCCTCACCGTCTACAAGGACGCGTACGGGTCGCACCTTGGGCCTCGCGCGCGTTGCAAGCCGCGCTTGGTTTTGCCCCGTTGCGTGGCAAGGAGGTGTGCGCTGCAGCAGCTGTCCCCGGTACGAGACGTGCACGTTTGGAGCACGTCCGCCCGGGGTTCGTTTCACCGCCCGTGTGCGGAGAAGAGAGACATTGTGAGGGACAGTGGCCCAAGTGGTCGTGAGTGGGGACAGGGGGGGACACATATGTAAGATGGCCATCTTAGTGATTGATTGTTGATTGTTGATGGTTGTTGATTCCTTGGGGGAATATATTATTGATTACTCTGGATCCTTGGTGTGGGGTTTCTTATTGACTGGAATTCATATTGATTGCGTTACGAAAGCGTATAAATCATATATCTTTCTGGCGGGGTGCCTCCCACGGTCCGGGGGTCACCGAGACCAGGTAGTCACCGGGAGGACCACGTAACAGTGTGTGCGTGCGGTGCCAGTGGGGTTTATTATAGGTAAGGAATGAATAAGGCTGCATCTTCGTCTCTTTCTATTGCCATGTAAATAAAAGGCTGCACATTTTGTTGTTACTTTCAAACCTGTTCAGGTACGTCTTTTCTCCATTGGCCTAGCATCATCCGAGACCGAATTTCGCTTGAATCAGGTCCGTAAATCACGTCAGGTAACGCCGCTTTCCACACCGTGCAAATCCGCTCGGCACGCAATGAAGTGTGGGAAGCGAAGGTTCAATCCCCGGTTTCTTCGGTCGTGTGTCTTGAAGGTATTTGGGATTATTTGACCAGCAAACTCTTCGGTGCGGGGCTGGGAGGTCGGCGATCGGAGTTGCTCAGCAACCCGTCGATCACGAGTTTAGTTGCTCACGGTCAACGGCCTGTGGAACCGGAGTTCGAGAGGGAACGGGGTCATAAACCCCCCTTAGTACGTCGACGAACCCAGGATCCGCAACAAAATTGATGATATATGTGTGATTAATTCATAGGATTTATCCAGAAAGTTGAATGTCAGATAAGAGTATTATTGATGACTAGCCGAAACCCGTGGAACATCCACGGAAGGGAGGATGTGGTGTATGGATAGAGTGTACCATTATGGATGGCATAGGGGATTTGCTTGTCCGAGTAAGAGTTAGGAAGAAAGATGAGAATGATGAGTGCATATATGAACAACGATCGCCGACACCAGCACAAATGCATGCTCTGGATTGTCCACTCAGTGGACGGCTTGCTTTCGCCTTCGCCTGTCCAATCAGCGGACGGCTTGCTTCGCCTTCGCCCAGCAGACGCCAATACGATGGCGTCGTAAGATGGCGTCGTATCAGCAGTTAATCGGATGCTTTTGGGCCCCAACGTCGGCTAATTCAGATTTTTCGGGTATGGCTGTACATGATAAACAAAGAGCGCGGTTCGTAGATCGTAAATCCATTAGTGCCGTGGGCATGGGGTCACTGGGTGCGGCGTAAAAGGGATAACACAGTCGAGTCCTTACGCTATTATTATATAGATAGTGTTGTGGCATATCTGGATGTGTGAGTTAAAGATCTCGATCTCGCGGCTGAGATCTCGCGAGATCTTGGAGACGGCGGCAGGGATTTTCGAAGCTCCACACGGTCTCCACGTTTTTCGAAGTTAAGTCTGTTCACAATTGTATTTTGTCGAAACTGTATTTATCCTTCGGTGTGTGAAGTTATTGTGTGCAACTTTGGTTGTTTCTCGGTGTTTATCTTTCATAAATTGATCGTCTGTTTGCCGTGTCGTGTCTTGAGGCCTTGTACAGTGTGCACTGTACAACCTTGAGGCTTTGTTTTTCTCTCAGCGGTCCGTCTTTTGTGATCCAATAACTTTCGTTCTCTGTATTCCCAGGCTTTTCACCCATAGCCTACCTACTTCCTTGTGTAAATCTCAACTCAAAAAAAAAAAAAAAAAAAAAAAAAAAAAAAAAAACATTTTCCTTCTCTGTTCTCATTCGTTTATTCATTCTTATTCGTTCGTTCGTTCTTCGACCACGTGTTTCTCCCCCATTTCCCCAGATAGTTTTCACTCATTAACCTTCAATGTTTACACTTTCCCCTCAAGTTATGTATTCCGTCATATTTTATAACACCTTTTTCTTCTTCTTCTTTAAAAGGCTGCTTTCGACTTGCTCACCAAATCAATTCATCCCAAAAAAAATATCCATCTCCTATAGTGCCTTTTTTCTACATTCCCTAAACTCTCCTGCACTCCATCCTCCATCCAGCGTCCTTAAACGTATTTTTAACTCGAAGGTCACAAGAAACTCATTTTGCAATAAATGTTCGTTTCCCATAAATCGTACACTTTCAAAAATCCAATCTCACCCCTCCCCTCCAAATCTTCCCCATAACCCCTCCCCTCCAAATCTTCCCCATCACCCCTCCCCTCCAAATCTTCCCCATCACCCATCCCTTTCAAATCTCCCCCCTTGCCCCCTCCCTCCTAAACTACCCCCTCACCCCTCCCCGCCAAGACGCCCCCTCGCCCCTCCCCTCCTAGACTCCTGCCTCACCCCTCCCCTCCAAATCTCCCCCATATCCCATCCCTTTCAAATCCCTCCCCTTGCCCCTTCCCTCCCAAACTCCCCCCTCACCCCTCCCCTTCAAATCTCCCCACCCTCATTGCTTCTCAATTTCCCCCCTCTCACTCCCCCTCCTCAAAGCGTCCTCCCCGCTTCTTCCCCCTTCAAACTCTCACCTCCATCTCCCCCAACCTTCTGCCTCGCTCTTCCCCCTCCTCAAATAACACCTCATTGTGGCTCACCCAATCACCATCAAACCTTTTGTCCGCCCCATCCTTCCCTTTCTCCGAGCTATTCTGAAATCTCTGACACACCTTCAACAGCTCTCCCTACCTCTTCCACCTCTTCCACATCTTACCCTACCCCTCCTCCCCCCTGTTCTGTATCTGATGCTCCCCCTTCCTCTTCATTAACGGTATGGACCTCAAACATCCGGGGCCTTCGTTCAAACTTAACTGATCTCTCCATACAGGTTGCTTCTGTCAAACCAGACGTGATCTGCTTAACAGAAACTTTCCTCCTTTATGATGTCTCTGATTCCATAGTATCTCTCCCGGGCTACTCCCTCCTCCGGTATGATAGACCTGAGCCTCGTCCTGGAGGCGGGGTTGCTATCTTTATCAAAAACTCTCTTCCTCACTCGCCCTGCACTGCACTCTCTCCACCTCGCCCCCAGGAATACCTCTGGCTACGGCTTCCCCTTCGCTCCCACCTCTTGTTCATATGTGTGTTGTACCGTCCACCAAACAGTGATGACTCAATCTACATCTCGCTGTCTGATGATATGGACCAACTTCTATCTACTCATCCCAACTCTCTCTTCCTCATATGTGGTGATTTCAACTGTCATCATGCCAGTTGGCTGGGTGTGGGTACCTCTCTCACCAGCCATGGCTCCTCAGCAAAGGACTTCTGCGACTCACTGGGACTGACACAATCTGTCAATTTCCCGACCCGGATCTCAGTCAACGGAACATCTTCTCTTCTGGACTTGGTTATGACTAACTTCCCTGAAAATGTCTGCTGCTCTTCTTCTGCTCCGATCGGATCATCTGATCATGTCCTTGTTAAAGTGGACATCTCTCTGACCATCCTCAGGGAGCCTGCTCAGCGTCGACGAGTCTGGCATTTCACTCAGGCCAACTGGCACGGTCTTCAAGCAGCCATCAATCATCTGGACTGGTCTCCCATCTCTACCACCTCTGACATCAACTCATCCTGGGAATTCTTCGAAAGTAAATTGCTCTCTCTCATGCACAGATTTATCCCATCTCGTCTTCAGTTGTCATACCCTTCCTCCCGTCCATGGTACATGGAATCTTGTGGTGAGGCTGTTGCCCAGAAACAACTTGCCTTCGTCTCCTGGAAAGCAAATCCAACGGAAGGAAATCTCATTTCCTTTCACAAAGCCCGAAACAAGTGTGTGTCCACCCTCAGGAGAGCCAGGAAACAATATCTCTCCGTTCTCAAGACCGAACTCTCTTATCTGTCTCCCTCTTCCAAATCCTGGTGGCGTCTGGTCAAATCCGTTTCTGGTGTTTGTTCCCCCTCCATCCCCTCCCTTACCTCAAACGGCTACACAGCTGACTCCGCACGTGAAAAAGCTGAATGCCTCAACTCTGTGTTTGCCTCTAAATCTTGTGTCCCAAACCCATCCCTCTCTGTACCCACCATACCCAGTCGTACCCTGCTGCTCCTGGACTCCGTGTCCTTTCCTCCTGACAAGGTGGAAAAGTTTCTGTCAACCCTCGACTCTGATTCTGCAACTGGACCCGACGGCATCAGCCCACGGGTCCTAAAATCCTGCTCTGCTGCTCTGTCTCACCCTCTCTCTGTTCTCTTCACCCTCTCTTTTGCTCAAGGTCAACTGCCATCTGCTTGGAAATCAGCCAACATCACCGCTTTGCACAAAAAAGGTGCAAAAACAGATCCTAGCAACTACAGACCAATCAGCCTTCTCCCAATTATCAGCAAAGTCATGGAATCCATCATTGCTTCTGATATGAAATCTTTCCTCTTCTCCAATGGCTTGATCTCTGATCATCAATTTGGTTTCAGACCAGGTCACTCTACTCTGGACATGCTGCTTCTGCTGTCTCAACAATGGATGGAGGTCCTCAATGCCAAACAGGAAATTAGAGCTGTCTCCCTCGACATATCACGTGCCTTCGACACGGTCTGGCACCCCGCTCTGCTCACCAAACTCTCCTCCTTTGGTATCCATGGAAATCTCCACGCATGGCTGGCGGACTTCCTCTCTAGTCGTCGTCAACGTGTGGCCCTGAATGGGTTTCTCTCATCTCCTCTTCCTGTTCAGGCTGGAGTTCCCCAAGGCAGTGTTCTGGGCCCCGTGCTTTTTCTGGTCTTCATCAATGATCTCTCTGACTCTCTCGAAAATCCTCTCTATCTCTTTGCTGATGACTCCACTCTCTGCCGCTCCATTCCTCTTCCCTCAGATCGGCAGTCTGCTGCCTCCTCACTCTCTGAAGACCTGGACAAAATCACAGACTGGTCAAACAAGTGGAACATGTCTTTCAATCCTGACAAATCTCACACTCTTACTATGTCTCTCCGAAAAGATCGACTGGACAACCCTCCCATCTACTTTCTCAACAATCCTCTCCAAGAAGTTCTGTCGCTCAAGATTTTGGGTCTCACTATCTGCCATGATCTTTCTTGGGAAAACCACATTTCCAAGCTGGCCTCCAAAGCCAGTCGCCGACTGGGCATCCTCCGTCGTGCGAAGTCCTTCCTCGGCACACCTGAGCTCCTCACCACATACAAGGCTTTCATCCGCAGCTCAATGGAATACTGTTCTCCCCTATGGGCCGGTGCTCCTGCCTCACACCTAGCTCGGCTTCACGCTGTTGAAACCAAAGCTTTCAGAATTATTGGAATCTCCCGCGATGAAGCTATCTCTGAGGGCCTTTCACTCACTCACCGCAGACAGGTTGGTGGTCTTTCTGTCTTCTACCGACTCCTCTCCGGCCTTGCACCCCCAGCTCTCTCTGTGCTCTGTCCCCCAAATATTCCTACAGGTCGCACAAGATCTGCCAGCAACCCTCTGATGGTTAAACTGCCGAAATCTCGGCTCTCTGCTCACCTTCACTCTTTCATTCCTCTTTTCTCCCGCCTCTGGAACAAACTCCCTCACTCCCTTCAATCCCAATCCTCCCTCCAGGTCTTTAAAACAGCTGTTCACCACCATCTCTTATCTTCCCCCATCCAAAACCTTGATCTTTTCTACCCCCGCTAATTCACCCCAGATCCACCTTGTTTGAAATTCCAACTTCTTTCCTGGAAGTCCTGGCAGTGTCCATATGTTTTATACCTCTCCCACCGCCCCCTTCCCACGCCCCCCCCCCCCCCCAAGCCCTCGCCCTCTCTCAGATCTCTCGATGTCTCCATGTCTCTCGGTCACTGCTCTCAAATGTTGTGTTTGTGTCCTTCCCCCTCTCTCCCCATCTTGTCTACCGCTCCCTATGTTATATGTTTTATGTGTCGGTTTGTCTTTCTGTGTGATTAATGTTCGCTCTTTCACGAGCCTCGACCTTGTATACAAAAAAAAAAAAAAAAAAAAAAAAAAAAAGATGGAAATAATTGTTTTATTACAAATCTGTATCATAAAGTTGACTATTTGAGTTTTCCTGTTGTCTTGTGTACTTTTCCGTCGAGCAATGCAACGGTTAGGATAGGTTATCATGTGTTTTCTTCTCGGCTTATTAGATTTGCTAACATTTGCTCTATGCAGCATGATTTTGTGGTTCGTGCGAAGATGTATTCCATTATGTTAGAGAGGGGTTATTGTGCTAATAGTTTGATTAGGTCATGTGAAAATGTTTTTAAGACGTCATTGTAATCTCAAGTTTAAGTTTGGTTGGTTTTCATGTTAACAGGTTCCAGCAGCATTGGAAGTTGTGTGAAATCATTAAAATAAAAAAGTAATGAGGATTTGTTTTTGGTTGTTGGTCTTGTTGTTTGTTATTTTTTTCAATCAATTGTTGAAACGGGAAGTATATTATTAGTGTTTAACCCTATCGGACCCGCTGTCGACTTTAGTCGCCACGGCCATACTCAACCTTCTGACATGAATTTCACCATTCATATAACTGCATGACACAGCTGGAAGTGTCTGGTCCTCACGAGCAGTGCTCGCTTTAGTGGAACGGGTCCGATAGGGTTAATGGAAGGGGGACTTCATTATAAATAGAGGGCCTGTGTATTGATTTGTGTGCTGGTGAATTGCTGTGTACATTCTGTGGCGGTAAGGAAAGTGGTAATGTATTTCTGGTGTGTGTGTGTTTTCTGTTTGTATGTATGATTTATTTATTTATTTATGTTTATTTTTGTCCTCCATCCTCCTTTCTTTCCTTTTTCCATGTATTCGCAGTTGTTAAAATGCGATCTGTTTCTCTATTTGCGGAAAAGTGTCCCGCATATTTGCGGGATTTTTTCTATTCCTCTATTCAAATTTGTGGTTTTTCAAAGACACAAAAAAAAATTCACGAACTGCCAGCTTGACACATCTTACTATAATTCACCAAATGTCTGTCCATCCGTCCGTTCGCAGGTACCGCAAAAACGGCTGAACCAATCGCAACGATAATTTGGGTGGGTAATCCTGGGACCCCCTGGAGTAAAATAGGCTGTATTGTTTTTCCAATTTTCGAATTTTCCAGTTTTTCCAAACACGATGGAATAATATTTACCGACATGAACAGTGATGTGGCTTTTATTGAAATTCTACAAATACTGTTTGGATTTTGATGAGAATTATGAACCTGCCACAAATGCGGAAGTGGACAGATGACGGCAATGAGCTGGTTTGATAATTACCCAATACATTTGATAATATCGCAATATATTTTAAACCGTCATTTAAAACAGTATTTTGTTAAAGCAGGGGTTCCCAACCTTTTTTGTGTTATGGCCCCCTTGGCTCCCAGAACACATCCCCATCACCCCCTTCCCTTTCGCGAGGGTCGAGCGGCGGAGCGCATGTAAGCAGACTAGAGAGGACTGGGGGCATGCCCCCCAGGAATTTTTTGATTTCTAGATGCTCTGTGGTGCATTCTGAGAGGTGCTTTTTCCTTTAATTGGCTATTTTGTTTGTATGAGAATTGGTAAATTATTACACAGAAAATGAGGAATTCCAAGATGAACATTGATGAACAAGATGATTCAACATGAACATTTAGTTCCATAGTTTTTTTCTGTTCCTTACTGGCTCCCAACTACATCGTTTTTGGAAGAAGCAAACAAAGCAATGTCGCTCGAATAATGCATGTTTGATATGAGATTTTAATATTATCAGTAGCAACACTATGGACAGCATAAAATAGAACTGTCACACAAGAAAACAGTATGAAAAGGTTCCAAGTCAAGAATATGTGAAAACTAAAAACCTCTGTTGTGTCTGTATTTAACGCAGTGTGTTATAATCTCACAAAAAGAAACTCAATTCGACAACAACTCAGGTAATCAAAACTAGGGACGCGGTGCATGCGCCGTAAAAGTGAATTAAAAACTCAGTGGGATGGCTGAAATTGCATTTTAGCTACCAATTGGGGTATCCGTGGTTGAGTCACAGTCAGGGCACAGCGGAGGTCATCTTCCACGTGGAGCCGATTACGCTGTTTCGATTTGATATTCAACAGCGTGGAAAACCCCGCTTCACAGAGATAGGTAGACGAGAATGGCAGAAGCACCCGGATAGCTATCTGGCTGATATTAGGGTAGCGACCCATTCCCACCCAAAACTCCGTCAAGCTCTTCTCTTCGAATGTGTCTTTGGCAAATGAATCGTTTCGGAGATCCAGGAATTCATCTTGCATTGCCTCCGGCATGCTCTCCACAAAAAGGTTGATGGAAAAATGATTCCACACAATTTTTGCCTCATTGTCATCTAAATCAGGAAAATACTAATGAAATTCTAGCTCCAGTAACTACAGATGCTCAAAAATGTCATTTTTCAGTATGGGATCAATCTCTTTTCCAATACTGTCTTGCAATTCAGACATTCTTTCGAACATAGCAATGTTTCCTGTGTTCACTTTCCTGCGTCAGTTTTGGAGCTTGGCAACAAATCCTCTGAGATGATCGTGGAAAAGAATAATATTAGTCGCTCTTCCTTGGAGCTTGAGGTTCAGCTGGTTCTGCTGCTCGGAAATGTCAGCAAGAAAAGCAAGTTTACCCCATGGTTCAAATTACCCCATGGCCCCCCGAGAAATACACCATGGCCCCCCAGGGGGCAATGCCCCCCAGGTTGGGAACCAAGGTGTTAAAGTATCAATTGATGATTGGAATTGAGTGAATACAATTACGATTTTGAATTCGTAATTGTATTCACCCAAACATACGGAGCTTCACATCAGGATTTAAATATTTGTTTATGTCACGAATGTTGTTAAAAGTTTATTTTTTATATTAATGCTATTTAATTTGTGATTGGAGTTATGCTGTTTGGAATGAAAAAAGAGATATCGAGTTCAAGTGAATGACGAAATGCCGTGACGGTTTCTACTTTCTAAACGTGAAATTCACGCATCGCCATATCCAGATTCACCATTGACTAGGTATGGAACAAACGTACCCTTTTGTTTGCGAACGGGTACGTTTTTCATGGAAGTCCTTCACGAACTTGCTGTCCATGTCTGACGTGCGCCTGAAGGTGCTACAGGAATGTGGAATTTATTGGTTTCATGCTTTAGCATTCGCCGTTTCCGTATTGTCTGTTTGCTTCTGGCTTCCCACCCGTGCATAGCACGGGTACCTCACTAGTTTATAAAACCTATGTTTCACCAGCCATGCATAAAGCAGGTGGAAATACGCAAAAAAAAACATCTCATACGAGCCGCGAGCATGACCCTGCTTCTATATTCACTGCTGTGTCCTTTGCATTTTCATGGCTTTCGTGGCTGCGAATTTTAGCCACACTATAATTATCGAGAGCCTCGCCATTCGTGATTTGGTCCTCTCTGTCCGCGGACTTTTGCGACTCAGGAACCTATCCCCCCTTTTTCCATTGAACCAATGCCCCGCTATTCGCAGTTTCACTATTTGCGGAATTTTCCAGGAACGTATCCCACGCGAATAGCGGGGTCCGACGGTATTTTCAAGCGGTGTGTTTGTTTGTGTGTCTTTAGGTTACTTTTTCGAGGCCAAACTGCAGCACTTGGTACCCAAAAAGTTTGGGTGTCTGAACTTCAGAACAACCCTCACAACCACCCTATCACCAGACTTAATCTCTTTGTCTGCTCCTGGATTACAGTTACTGTCATGAGATCCCACAATGGAGAGTCGCACTTTGATGATCACGAACAATCATGCGACGGTTCAAAAACTGAACACATTTTTCACACCTTTTTTGCTTTGTTCATGGAAACTCAGCATTATTCTAATCCCATTGCTTCAATTTTAGGGAAACTTGTTGTTTTTTTTAGGGAAAGAAAACATGCTTTCATTTTTTTTGGGGAGAGGAACACGCTTTAAAAATAAAAACAGAGGATATTGTAATCAGCTTTGTCTTTCTGTCTGTCAAGTTATCACCTCCTAAACGGTTGTTCAACAATTCGCCAAACCTGGTAGTTATGATCACCACATGGCGAGGTGCAAGAGCAAAATCACATTTTGGTGCCAACCCCTGGGGTTCTTTCTTTCTGCCAACTTTCTCTTCACATGGTGAAATACCAAAAAATGCAAAACATTTTTTTTGGGGGGAGATTTCGAAACATTTAAAAAACATTTTAAAATGAAACTTTGTATATGCAATCAACATCGGAGGATGCACGAAATACGGAACAAATGTTGGAATTTTACCCCCGGGTTCATGCCCCAAGGTGTGGAGACTTTGAGTCACAGGGGTCAAAATGGGAAAAACGTTTTAACCCTAAATTTGATATTGGATCATTCCTGGTGCAACTTTTTGCCATCGTTCAAATTTGCTATAGGTGGGAAGCACGGGGATTTGCGATGGCGCACCATTGGCTTCACTTTAGTTTCTCCTTATTTTGTGTTGTGCAATGGGAACGTCCCTTTTTAATGACAATGTGGTTGATCCGAATAGTTTGACAGATTTATTTCTCATGTAACATGCAAGTTTACCCTGAACATCTCAAACAAATATTGTGATGCTGCAATGTCCAGAGAGGAACAACGTGGCCATTAATAACGTGGGTCATTAATAACGTGTGTCATTAATAACGTGGCCTTAAGGGTGCCTTCACATACATGGATTATTCTTACGAGTCCTTACGGATCGCCAACTCGTAGTCAATCGCAAGCATCCGTAAATAACGGAAGATGATTTTTGACATGTCAAAAGTTGTTGCGAGTTGTGACGAGTTATCTACGGATACCAGCGAGTTATTTACGGATGCTTGTGATTGACTACGAGTTGGCGATCCGTAAGGACTCGTAAGAATAATCCGTGTATGTGAAGGTTGCATAAATCACTCTGTGGTGTGGCCTGTGGCCTAAAGACAAGTCCAACAGCATCTCTCACAAACTGCTGCACAATGTACTTGTACACATGACTGTCAGTAACTGGAACAAGCAGAATGTTGTTGTGGTTCACACCTTTCTCTTGAAATATTGAATCATCCTCAAATTCAGATTTGATGTTGTTGTGGTTCAGAATGTTGTTGTGGTTCAGACCTTTCTCTTGAAATATTGAATCATCCTCAAATTCAGATTCCACCTTCACTTTCACAATCAAATCTGAAAAAGAAAAACATCATATTAAAGTGGAACTTTATATTTTTCAAGTTATAAGGCATATGAAGCACCTGTAACAAAACGTGCACACACACATCAGATTTTTAAATCCCACCAAAAGTGGGAGAACAGGTCCCTCCCCAGGGGGCAAGGTGGGTGTTCTCCAATCTCCTAGGGTACTCTCTCTCTCTCTCTCATTTTAACGCAATGCAGCGAAGAATAGATCTTAGTAATTGTGTCCGACACCGTGTATATATCAATTTTATCAATGGCTGCTGGGCGTTATCCTTGCGGCCCTCATAGCAGCGCGCGGTCTGTGGGTAACCATCCACTCATGTCAACGTGTGGCCCTGAATGGGTTTCTCTCATCTCCTCTTCCTGTTCAGGCTGGAGTTCCCCAAGGCAGTGTTCTGGGCCCTGTGCTTTTTCTGGTCTTCATCAATGATCTCTCTGACTCTTGAAAATCCTCTCTATCTCTTTGCTGATGACTCCACTCTCTGCCGCTCCATTCCTCATCCCTCAGATCGGCAGTCTGCAGCCTCCTCACTCTCTGCAGACCTTGACAAAATCACAGACTGGGCAAACAAGTGGAACATGTCTTTCAATCCTGACAAATCTCACACTCTTACGATGTCTCTCCGAAAAGACCGACTGGACAACCCTCCCATCTACTTTCTGAATAATCCTCTCCAAGAAGTTCTGTCACTCAAGCTTTTGGGTCTCACTATTTGCCATGATCTTTCCTGGGAAAACCACATTTCCAAGCTGGCCTCCAAAGCCAGTCGCCGACTGGGCATCCTCCGTCGTGCGAAGCCCTTCCTTGGCACACCTGAGCTCCTCACCACATACAAGGCTTTCATCCGCAGCTCAATGGAGTACTGCTCTCCCCTCTGGGCTGGTGCTCCTGCCTCACACCTAGCTCGTCTTCACGCTGTTGAAACCAAAGCTTTCAGAATCATTGGAATCTCCCGCGATGACACTATCTCCGAGGGCCTTTCACTTACTCACCGCAGGCAGGTTGGTGGTCTTTCCGTCTTCTACCAACTCCTCTCCGGTCTTGCTCCCCCAGCTCTCTCTGGGCTCTGTCCGCCAAATATTCCTACAGGTCGCACAAGATCTGCCTGCAACCCTCTTATGGTTAAACTGCCAAAATCAAGACTCCTTGCTCACCTTCACTCCTCTTTTCTCCTGCCTCTGGAATAAACTCGCTCACTCTCTTCAATCACACTCCTCCCTCCAGGTCTTTAAAACGGCTGTTCACCACCATCTCTTATCTCCCCCCAAACAAAACCTTGATCTTTTCTACCCCCGCTAATTTCACCCCAAATCCACTTTTTTGAGGTGACTTTTGACTTCTTTCCTGGAAGTCCTTGGTCTCCTTGCGTTTTGTACCTATCCTGCCTCCCCCCAGGCCCTCTCCCTCCCACACATCTCCCGATGTCCCTGCTCTCAAATGTTGTGTTTGTGTGCTTCCTCCCATTCTCTCCCCATCTTGTCGACCGCTCCCCTTTTTATATACTTCGTTTGCTTGTTTGTTTGATTTGTTTGTTCGATAAATGTTAGCTCTTTCACGAGGCTCGACTCTGAAGACAAAAAAAAAAAAAAAAAAAAAAAAAAAAAAAACCTGGGGGAGGAATGCTTCAATGTGCAGAGAGGAATCCCTTATTAATGTACTGGGTCATTAATAAGATGGCCTTATGTCACTCTGTGGCCTGTGACCCAAAGACAAGTCCAACAGTGTCTCACAACCTGCTGTACAATATCCATGCACACATGAATGTAAATGGCACAAGCGGTATGTTGTTGTGTTGTTGTGGTTCACACCTTTCTCTTCAGATATTGAATCATCCTCAAACTCAGATTCCACCTTCACTTTCACAATCAAATCTGAAAAAAGAAAAACATCATATTAAAACTGAACTTTCTATTTTCAGTCCTGAGGCTGATGGAGCACCCGTAAGCAACTTGCAAACACACACATTTTTGTTGTTCTCCTCCCCTTCCCTTTATAAGAGGTGAGGTCCGATGGCAACAACCTCCTGCCCTGACCTGACCACAATACTCCTCCACTCCCCTCCGTCCCCAGTCAACTCTCTCCACTCTCCAACCACCACCACCTTACTGATGCCCCTCTTCACACAATCCTCCCATCCCAACCGCGGTGTATCTCTTTTCCTCCTCCTTTGTTCCCCCAACCTATCCACTCTCTTTGCCATTCTCTCTTCCCCAATCCACACCAAATGTCCAGCTCATCTCAGCCAGCATTTCACCAATCTCCCCATCAAGCTCATCTGCACACCGATTTCCTCCCTCAGTTCATCCATCCTCCTTCTACCCATCCTCTTCATTCCCACAATCTTCCTGACCCAGCTGTTGCAAACCTGCAGCCTCTGTTGTTGTCTCCCTGTCGGTGTCACCGTCTCCAGACCATAAAGGCAGGCCAACTTACGCACCACATGAAAACCTTTCCTTTCAATCTGCTTGAAATCTTTCTGTCTGCTATTGCTAAGTCAGGTATACCAGATAGGCCTACACTTTGCTGACTGAGCCGAAAGCACCCTCGACTCTGTATACAAAAGAAAGAAAAAGAAAAAAAAAAAGACTCTGCAAATCGGTTTTACAATTAAGTAAAGGAGCGGTTAAAGCAATAGGCCCTTAAACTTTAAGTTAAAGTCTAAACACGATGTTTAGGTGTGTGACGTATATGGAACCTCACGACTGAAAACGCCATTAAACTTATAAAAGAAGAAGAAGAAGACACCTCACGGAAACATGAACGTCACGTACCGGATCCGAACTCCTCATCCCCGGGGGATCCTCCTGCACCGAGCATTTTCCTCCCATCGAAGGTTCTCGTGGATCCCGGAGGGTTCACCTCGTGTTCCTCACCAGAGAGATCTCGGTTCATCGGACACAGTACAGTAGTGTAGTGTGGTACAGTACAGTCCCACACAGTCCAAGCCAGCGGAGCAACAATGTCCGAGTGAAGACCCTCTGCTCCGCTCAAACGATCCCTGAAACTCCTTTAACTCCACAATTCCAAGTCGCAGATTCGTCACAAACCGAAGATTTCTTTATAAATATTCCAGGCTATGTTGGTACATGTGGTGAATAGGAGGCGAGCTATCGCGGGCATCCTGAACAATTACATTTCAACCGACAGGGGGCACTGCGTCAGCGGCACAGCAACGAACATTGCTACCCACAGGCTCGTACCGCAAATTATTGAAGAAGAAGAAGCTGTTTATGACGTGTGCACGTTGTTGATCTCCCACGTGATAAATCAGATACAAACACAAGGATCTTCACTTATTTATCACACTCCATGTTCCCGGTAGTCTGTTGGAGACGATCACATGGAAATAGGTGAATGTTTCATCTTCCTCATACTAAAATTGAAGAAGAAGAAGGAACCTGACGGAAGAGGACATTTGGCCCACCATGGAAGAGCTCGGACAGTGAACGGATCAGGACACAACACACTGACAGGAAGCAAAAAACGCATGGATGAGGTGGACACAATGGATACAGAAGGAAACTCAAAAGAGGGAAAACTGGAAAATTGGAAGGAGGAGGGATTTGTGTGGGGTCAATGGGGGTAGAAAAGATCATGCTTTAAGTTTGGGGATGATCTGAGATGGTGGTGAACAGCTTGAAGACCTGGAGGGAAGAATGAGATTGAAGATGTGGAAGGTGATTCCACATGTGGCGAAAAAGAGGAATAAATGAGTGGAGGTGATCAGTGATCTTGGATTTAACAAGTTTCACCAGAAGGCGGTCGATGGTGGACCGTGTGATCCCTGCAGAAACCATGGGGGAGTTGGGGGTGGGGGAGGGGGCGGACAAAGCACGGGAAGAGCAGAGAGTGCAAGACCAGAAAGGATGTGGTAGAAGTCAGAGAAACCACCAACAAGCACAAGATCTGCCAGCAACCCTCTTATGGTTAAACTGCCAAAATCAAGACTCTCTGCTCACATTCACTCCTTCATTCCTCTTTTCTCCCGCCTCTGGAACAAACTCCCTCACTCTCTTCAATCCCACTCCACCCTACAGGTCTTTAAAACAGCTGTTCACCACCATCTCTTATCTTCCCCCATCCAAAACCTTGATCTTTTCTACCCCCGCTAATTTCACCCCAAATCCACTTTTTTGAAATACCAACTTCTGTCCTGGAAGTCATTGGTCCCCTTGTGTTTTATACTTCTCCCACCCCCCCCCCCCCCCCCCCCACTTCCCACACCTCCTCCCCCCAAGCCCTCTCCCTCCCACACATCTCCCTGCTCTCAAATGTTGTGTTTGTGTGCTTTCCCTTCTCTCCCCATCTTGTCTTCCGCTCCCTCTTTTTATATATTTTGTTTGTCTGGTTGATTTGTTTGTGAAATAAATGTTAGCTCTTTCACGAGCCTCGATTCAGTATACAAAAAAAAAAGAAAAAAAAAAGAAGGGAAGAACATTGACATTTTTGAAATGTGCTGATGAAGACTAATGTTAAACTAGAGCAATGCGACTGATTCGCCAATATACCTCCGCATCGTCCCACAACATAGATGCCCTCGTTCACTGTCCTAAAAATAAACAAGTTGATTTAAATCCCTTTAGCTGTTTTCAAGTAACACATTTTCACCAGCCATGACAGGTTTCACATTAATCGGTGAAGCGGTTTCAGAGAAGCGATTTTTTTAAATATCGGCTTTCAAGCTAATATGGCTGCCACACCACGTGACATATGACCTGAAAAAATGTACACTCTGCATATGTATGGGTAGTGGATCACGTTTGCGAAGTTTCGTTGTTCTATCCAAGGTGGCTGCCAAACCACGTGACCGACGACATCATCATTTTCAAACTATATGCAACAATGGTGTTAGATGATATTTGTAAAATTTCACATCGATAGGGTAAGCGGTTTCAGAGATATAATTATTTAATATTTTCCTTCAATGGCTGCCACACCATGTGACCAATGACGTTTTCATAATCATCTTTTAATCGCCATGCCTAGTCAATGACACATTAAGTTTTGAGTCATTGATTTGGTGGTTTGGGAGATGTTTTTTAAAGGTTTTAGGTTAAATCCAATATGGCTGCCAAACCATGTGACCTATGGTGTCATAAATTTAATATTTCAATACAAATAGGTCAGAGATCATGTGCATGCAATTTCAGATTTTTAGGATAAGGAATTCGATTAAAACATTTTTGGCTGGTATACCACTTCACCTATGATGTCATCATTATTATGCTTTTGTTCCCCATTGGGAGTACTTGACAATGTGCCAAGTTTCAAATTTTTCCATTCAGCGGTTTCCGAGAAATAATTTTTTCATTATTTGTATTTAATCCAAGATGGTTGCCATACCACGTGACCTATGGCGTCACAATTATCTGCTATAAATGTATGAGGTGTGTGTGTCATACATTTTGTGTCTATTTATTACGTACGTCTATTAATTAATTACGTACTATTCAAATGTACCTTTTAACCCTTTCGACTGCTGAAACCAGTTAGACCTAGGAAGACCCTTTAACACTTGAGACCCAAAAGATCACCCCCCCCCCCCCCCTCCCATCCCTCCTCGGCCCAAGCCCTCTCCCTCCCACAGATCTCCCAATGTCCCTGCTCTCAAATGTTGTGTTTGTGTGCTTCCTCCCCTTTTCTCCCCATCTTGTCGACCGCTCCCCTTTTTATATACATTGTTTGCTTGTTTGTTGGATTTGTTTGTTTGATAAATGTTAGCTCTTTCACGAGCCTCGACTATGTATCCAAAAAAAATAATAATAATAATAGGAATTTATACTTGATTCTCATGAGCTCTCTGTCTTTGCATTAATTTCGCTCATTTAGCATCACCCCCTTCATCTCCAAATACCAGCAAAGCTGTTGAAACCAAAGCGTTCAGAATCATTGGAATCTCCCGCGATGAAGCTATCTCTGAGGGCCTTTCACTCACTCACCGCAGGCAGGTTGGTGGTCTTTCTGTCTTCTACCGACTCCTCTCCGGCTTTGCTCCCCCAACTCTCTCTGTGCTCTGTCCCCCAAATATTCCTACAGGTCGCACAAGATCTGCCAGCAACCCTCTGATGGTTAAACTGCCGAAATCTCGGCTCTCTGCTCACCTTCACTCTTTCATTCCTCTTTTCTCCCGCCTCTGGAGCAAACTCCCACACTCCCTTCAATCCCTCTCCTCCCTCCAGGTCTTTAAAACAGCTGTTCACCACCATCTCTTATCTTCCCCCATCCAAAACCTTGATCTTTTCTACCCCCACTAATTCACTCCAGATCCACCTTGTTTGAAATTCCAACTTCTTTCCTGGAAATCCTGGCAGTGTCCATATGTTTATACCTCTCCCACCCCCCCCCCCCCCCCCTTCACATGCCTCCCCGCCAAAGCCCTCTCCCTCCCACAGATCTCTCGATGTCTCCATGTCTCTCGGTCCCTGCTCTCAAATGTTGTGTTTGTGTCCTTCCCCCTCTCTCCCCATCTTGTCCACCGCTCCCTATGTTATATGTTTTATGTGTCTGTTTGTCTTTTTGTGTGATTAATGTTCGCTCTTTCACGAGCCTCGATCTTGTATACAAAAAAAAAAAAAAAAAAAAAAAACGTTGTACCACTTGTGTGCTTCCCTCTCTCTATCCCCATCTTGTCTCCCGCTCCCATTATCTTATGTTTTATGTGTCAGTTTGTCTTTTTGTGATTAATGTTAGCTCTTACACGAGCCTCGATTTTGTATACAAAAAAAAGAAAAAAAATAGACCCAGATGACCCAAAAGTCCTTAATAACCCAAAAGACCCAGATGACCCAAACGTCCTTAATGACCCAAAAGTCCCCAAGGATCCAAAATGTCCTTGATGACCCAAAAGTCCATGAGGACCCAAAAGACCCCAAAGATCCAAAAGACCCAGATTGTCCAAAAGTCCTTAATAACCCAAAAGTCCCCCATGACTCAAAAAGTTATTGATGACCCAAAATCCCCAAGCACCCAGATGACCCAAAAGTCCTTAATGACCCAAAAGTCCCCAAGGACCAAAAAAGACCCTCAATGACCCAAAACACCCAGATGACCCAAAAGTCCTTGATGACCCAAAATGTACTTGATGACCCAAAAGTCCCCAGACCCAAAATACCCGAGTCTCCAAGGACCCAGATGACCCAAAAGTCCTTAATGAACCAAAAGTCCTGAAGGACTGAAAAGACCCAGGAGTCCCCAAATGTCCTTCATGGCTCGAAAGTCCCCGACGACCCAAAACATCCAGATGACCCAAAAGTCATTGATGACCCAAAAGACCCAGGATTCCCCAAATGTCCTTCATGACTCTAAAGTCCCTTATGACCCAAAAGACCCAGAGGACCCAAAAGACCTCCCCCTCCCACCACAAAGGATCCAAAAAGTCCTTGATGACCCAAAGGTCCCTGAGGACCCAAAAGACCCCAAGGACCCAAAAGACCCAGATGATCCAAAAGTCCCCAATGACTCAAAAAGTTATTGATGACCCAAAATCCCTGAGGACCCAAAAGCCCTTAATGACCCAAAAGTCCCCAAGGACCAAAAAGACCCTCGAGGACCCAAAACACCCAAAAGTCCTTGATGACCCAAAAGCCCCAAAAGTCCCCGAGGACCCAACAAGTACTTGATTACCAAAAAGTCCCCAGATCCAAAAGACCCGAGTCCCCAAGGACCCAAAGGACCCAGATGACACAAAAGTCCTTAATGAATCAAAAGTCCCCAAGGACCCAAAAGACCCAGGAGTTCCCAAATGTCCTTCATGACTCGAAAGTCCCCAACGACCCAAAACACCCAGATGACCCAAACGTCCTTGATGACCCAAAAGTCCCCGAGGACCCAAAAGTACTTGATGACCCAAAAGTCCCCAGACCCAAAAGACCCGAGTCCCCAATGACCCAAAAGACCCAGATGACCCAAAAGTCCTTAATGAACCAAAAGTCCCCAAGGACCCAAAAGTCCCAGAGGACCCAAAAGACCCAGGAGTCCCCAAATGTCCTTCATGACTCTAAAGTCCCCGACGACCCAAAAGACCCAGAGGACCTTCCCCTACCCCCCGAGTCCGGCAGGCAGGTATGCTACAAGGCCGTGAAGACCAATGAAAATGTGGGACAACGGACCAACGGGCCCCCTAGTCATAAAAAAACATTCTGCATCGGTGTCACTCCTACCCTGAAAGTTTCGTCTCAATTGGACATGTGGTTGCTGAGAAAAACGAGGTTTAGCCCGTACTGATGGACGGACGTACAGATGGACGTACGGACGAAAGGACGGACGGACGGACAACCCGAAAACATAATGCCTCCCGGACAACCCGAAAACATAATTCCTCCAGCTACCTTCGGGGGCGAAGGCATAAAAATGTCCTTGGACTGTAAGAAGAACAAACAAATCAGTGCTTGAAGAAACAAGACGACCATATGCATTAGAAGCACATTGTACATCATGTGAAAACAGAAACTGTCATACTTTGGACACATCATGTGTGCAGAAAACGAAAGTCTGGAGAAATCAACCATGCTGAGTATGTTTGAGGGAAGAAGAGGAAGAGGCAGAACATGTATGTGTTGGATGGATAGGGGGAGGCTGCAACCATGCTGTGTCTGCCAGGGATTCTGGAAGAAGGGCAGGATAGGGATTTTGGAAAAATCGAATCGTGAAAAACACCAGACATCGGACACAACTTAATGGAACTGGACAGGTAATTTTAGAGGGGATGTGGGGGAGGATAAGGGGGTTCATCATATCAGGGTCCGACAATTCACATCAGCCCTGCAGGACATAGTGCTTCCAAACGTGGTTTGCCTAATGGGAATACCATGTGGGATGTATGTTGAAAAAAAAATTGTTAGCTTTTATAGGTTTCTCAATTAGAGGAGGATATAGAATAGAGGAACAGAGGAGTGTTATGGATAAGGTGAGGAATTATATGGAAGAGGAGATGTAAATCTAGTTGGAAGAGGATGGTGGGAAGAAGATGATCGATAAATTGGCTCTTGACAGGGATGAGAACAGTAAGGACATGCAGGTGGTGAGGGAAGGCGGTGATTAAGGATGGTGTCGGGAGGCTAGTGACAGAGAGGGCACCGTATTGAATGTATTGGAAGGATATTTTGAGGATCTGAAGAACTGGGGAGAAAACATCGTCAAGCTTCAGCTTCCATGTTATGTAGAGGGGAAAGTGGAGGGAGTGGAGATCACGGAGGAGGAGGTACGGACAGCAATGAAGAGGATGAAGAAAAGAAGAGCGCCAGACATTCACGAGATGCATACAGAGATGATAGTTGATGTGGGAGAAGCCGGAGTCAGTTGGACAAAGAAGAGGCTGATGTCAAACATATATGTATGACAGAGGGTTAGATTCCGGAGGATTGGAGGACAGGGATAATTGTGCCGATATGGAAGAGGAAGGGTGAAGTTCAAGATCCGGGCAAGTACAGAGTCATTACGCTCCTAAATCATGTCATGAAAGTATTGGAGAGGATTCTGGATGGGAGGATAATGAAGAAGAGTGTGGAGATGGAGGGCAGCGAAGAGCAGCAAGGGTTTTTAAAGGGAAGAAGAATGATGGATGGGATGTTCACGGTGAGACAGCTGGTGGAGAAGAGGTTGGAAGTGCAAGGTGAAATGGCATTGGGATTTGTGGATCTGGAGAAGGCCAATGACACTATCCTGAGAGACGGTGATGGCGACACTGAGATGGATGGGAGTGCCAGAGCAGAGGTTTTGTTGGTGGAAGTGATGGTGGTACAAGGGAATGAAGAAAAGAGTTTTGGTTTTGGTTTGGAAAAGAGTTCCTAGGATGTTGGAGGAGTTCAGCGTGAACATCGCTTTGAGGCAGAGAAGCTCTCAGCCCACTCATGTTTTCCATGGGGATGGAGCTGGTAAGCAGGAAGGTAAACATGAAAGGTATTCTGGGGAGGATGTTTCATGTGGATGATCTGGCTGTTGTGGGAGAGAGTAGATGGGAAAGGTAGGAAGTACCAGGGGAGTGGAAGGAGGTATTTGAGAAACATGGGCTGAAAATGAGCATGGAGAAGATGGAGGTGATGTGGGTCGGGCAGCAGAGAAAATAAATAAATATCAGGTTAGAGGGAAAGGAGATCAGACAAGGAAATAGGTTTGTGTATCTGGAGACAACAGCGACCGGGGATGGTAAGTTGGAGGCAGTGGTCAGAGGGGCATTCAGGCAGTGGCCGTTGGACCTCACCCATTAAAAAGGGAAGAGATGGAGAAGAAGAATATAATTGGTTTTGGGTCGTTTATTGTCACAAATCATTTGGGTCATATTTACAAAATACGTATCTTTCACATATCTTTCATTCATATCACATATATTTCAGTATTTGTTTTTTATTGTTTATTTCACATATCGGTGTTTATTGTCACAAACATACGTTGGGTTTCAGGTTGTATTTTGTCACATATCCAGCAGGATTGTGATTTGGACTGGTGGTGGTGGTGGGGAGGAGGTTGAAGGCTTGGATTGAGGAGGGGTTAACACCTTTGGGTGAGGTGGGATAGGGTGAGAACTTGGGTTGGGGGTGGTGGGAAAGCAAATGTGAGGGTGGGGGAGAAGAGGAGGAGTGGGAGAGCAAAGATCGGACAGTGTTGGGAGGAGAGTTTGAGGCCTTGGGAGGCAGGATGTGGAATTTTATGTGTGTGGAATTTTCACGGAACCCTGCTGGTACATGAGCGTGATGTCTTCATTTTCAGCGATTGCTTTTGATTTGTGCTTCCGTGATTTTTTCTGAAACTGGGATATTGAAGTTTTTGTAGTTGTGCCAGTGGATCACTCTGCATACACTGTTGTGCCAGCGGATCACTCTGCATACACTGTTGTGCCAGTGGATCACTCTGCATACATTGTTGTACCAGTGGATCACCCTGCATACATTGTTGTGCCAGCGGATCACTCAGCATACACTATTGTGCCAGTGGATCACTCTGCATACACTGTTGTGCCAGTGAATCACTCTGCATACATACACTGTTGTGCCAGCGGATCACTCTGCATACACTGTTGTGCCAGCGGATCACTCTGCATACACTGTTGTGCCAGCGGATCACTCTGCATACACTGTTGTGCCAGCGGATCACTCTGCATACACTGTTGTGCCAGCGGATCACTCTGCATACACTGTTGTGCCAGCGGATCACTCTGCATACACTGTTGTGCCAGCGGATCACTCTGCATACACTGTTGTGCCAGCGGATCACTCTGCATACACTGTTGTGCCAGTGGATCACTCTGCATACACTGTTGTACCAGTGAATCACTCTGCATACACTGTTGTGCCAGCGGATCACTCTGCATACACTGTTGTGCCAGTGGATCACTCTGCATACACTGTTGTGCCAGTGAATCACTCTGCATACACTGTTTTATTTGTCACAAAATATTCAGATTGCGTCATAACTCCGACTTGTGCTAGCACTTTGTCTAATGTAAGACCTCTTGTCTAACTGCAGTGAGGTTTCATAACCTGTCTGGTTCCATCCTGTAAGTTTGTCCAAGGACGTTTTCATTGTGAAAAGGCTGTGACATTTCCTGTGATAAACAATCAGGAGTATTTCACCTTCATCATCATCAGCTGCGATAGAGAATATTGCTTTGTGGTTCCTCATTTCTGCATCTTTCAATAAAGTGTTCCACGACTAAATATCTTGCGGTGAAGTCCAATCTTTTGTGATTTTTTGGTTTGAACAGTGAACTACATAACTTGACTCCAGTCGATGTATCTTACTGTAATTCTTAACAACATGTTCATTATAACTCGTTTTCTCTTTTCTGTGTAAAGAAGGAAATGCTGTTTTCAATCTTGGATGCTTCTGCTTCAACAGTGTAGACGTGACTGCAATACCTATCGGAAAAGTTTCTTTAAATTGCTATTAAGTAATTATTATCTGTACAATTTGAGATCTTTGGCACTACAGAAGCTAATTATTATAGAGTTTACTTAATGTACTCGACCTTAAAAGGCTTTAAAACGGAAAAAGTAAAACAAAGTGTTGATTTCTTTCAGGGGTTTGTGAATCATTTTGGTTTCATTTTTTCTGAGTGCTCGTTCTCCGTTTGTTTTATTTCTATTTGACGGAGTCGTTGTTTTTCCCTGAGTGGTCATGAATCAAATCTCCTCTATTTTGTGGGCAAAGTCTTATTCCAGGTGACGCTGCTCATTGTTATAATTGTCTTCCTCTGCTGTTTGTCTTTGTCTTCCACCTCATTATCATTTACTGTTCTTACTCTTGGTCTCCTGTGTGAATGTTTTTATGTTGATGCAAGTATGATGGAGTAGCAAACTCCTTGCTGCACATGTAGCACTGATATGGCTTTTGTCTTGTGTGGATTTTTTGATGTTTACACAAAGCAAATGCCTTGCTGCACAACAAATACTGATAGGGCTTTCCCCTTTGGTTGGTATGTTCATATGCGGATTTTCAAAGGTGTGAGGAAGTTCTCCCAGAACTCAAAATCTCCACCTCCTTTTTCAGTAAAGGATCATTTTTCATGAACAAGGTTCTGGAACGTCATTCTCATAGCTTTGCTGCAAGGGATCTTTTCAGAAACCTCACTGAACCTCTGACAGCTTCCACCTGTAGCTCATTTGTAGTGATATTCCCCGGAATGCTTTTTAAGTACTCGGTAAGAGTATTCCTGATCATCCCTGTTGCTCCGAATTTGACTGGTACAATTTCAGCTTTCTTCAATTTCCAAGACCTCTTGGTATTTGATCATTTTCTTGGTCTCTGAAGCATTTAGTCCAAAGTCATTGGGAATTGAACCTCAATCAACAATGCTGCCTTTTCTTTTTTTTGTTTGAGCACTATGTCCAGTCCAGAAGAATTTTTTTGTTTGCAATGTCCACACTTGATGGGATCATCTTGTCATGCGTGAGCACTCAATGTTCATTTTCAAGGATCGGATTTCATTTGTGTTTCCATGATTGCTCTGGAACATGTTCTGGAACAGGTCTGGAACATGTTGAAATGTTTACAGATGCACCAGTGGATTAGTCTACAGACGCTGTCAGGTTTTTCTGCGTACAACTGTTCTGACATGAGTTTTTTACACCCCAAAAGGAGGTGACTGGTACTTTCTGTTTCTACCCCACAAAACCTGCATTTGTCCAATTGGCTCAATCCCACCATTTTATTAAAGCCATTAGTGTAGTGTCCTTGTTCTTGGGAATTTATGATGACTCGATCTCCATCCCAATTAATTTGGCCTCTTCTTTGCCATTCAAATGAGCCTTTCTTATTGACTCATGGTCTGTCAAGCTCTATTTAAAATCTTCCTCCTTATGTCATTCTCTCATTTGTCAGAGTATATCTGCTGATATATATTTTTGTAGTTTTCCCTTTTCTTCTTTACGATCATTGGGGCTGTATTTGCTTCTGTTTTTTTTTTTCCTGTGTCATATTATGCACTTGCATCTGTTTTTGGAAGTTTGTTGTTGAATGGATTAAGGATACCTTTTCTGATTTGTTGTTTTCTTGTTCGTGCAAAAATCTCATTCGATAGTCTGTTGAACTTTTCACATACTCCGCTAGTCCTACACGCGCTGTTCTGTGCAGTTGGTTAAGCTCCATCAGACCGCCTCCTCCTTCTCGTCTCGGCAAGTAAAACGTTGGAATGCAATGGTTTTTGTGGAATAGTTTATGAATAGTTGGACGTTTCCTTGTTTTGGTGTCGAAGTTGTTGATCTCCGATTGTGGCCAGTTTATAATTGCACAGCTATACTGGAATAACAGTACTGTAAGTTGGTTTATAGCTTTGGTTTTGTTCATTGGAGAGAGGGATGATTTCAGAATTAGTCCTTTTCTGCGTAGGTACCCTTTTCTGATTATTTTATGCATTTTTTGTGTTGTGCCCGGGGATCTTCTTCTATTCCAAGGTATTTATAGCATGCTTTGTTTTCTAGTTCCTGTAATGCTGTACTTTCATCAATTGAGATATTGTGTGTTCTTTTTGTTTTACCAGATAGAAGTGTGTATTTGGTGCATTTGTCAAGACCAAATTCCATTTTAATGTCCTCCTCGTAGTGCTTTACAAGTTGGAGTTGATCTACCAATTTGTTATCATTCGGTGTGAAGAGTTTTAGATCATACATGTGTGACCTTTCTAGGTTCTTTTGTCATTTTTTTGTTGCACGTTATATTGTATCCATGCTGTTTTTCAGTGATAAGGTTACTCAGGGGCCCAGACCCAGACAAAACAGGAGGAATGGGGGGGGGGGGGGGGGCGGCTGTCACCTTATAAGATACCACTTTGTATCTTTACCCCTGGGATTTCAGTTTTTCCTTCTAAATGAGGTAGTATCAGTGTTGTATTCCAGAGTATCATTACTTTCTCTATCAGTGCGACGATTTGGGGGTTAACTTTGTATACTTGCATGCATTTTATAATCCATGAATGTGGAACACTATCGAAGGCTTTTTTTGTAATCTATCCAGGCTGTGGATAAGTTGGTTTGTCAAAGTTTGCAATTTTCGAGTGTGGTCTTGTTTAACAACAAAAGATCTATGTTTCTATAACACCCTCTCTCTCATACCCTTTCTGATCTGCCTCTAAAGCTTCTTGTTGAGTGAGGTGTTCGTAAATTTCGGTGATTAATCCAGTTAAAAGTTTGTGTGCTGTTGGTAAACACGTTATCGGTCTATAATTGTGGGGTAGATGAGTTTCATTAGATGTTGGGATGAGAACAGTGTTGCCTTCTGTGAACTATTGATCCATTGACCGTTCCCCTTTCATTCATTTGTTAAATGCTTGCACGTAGTGAGGGTGAAGAGCATTCAGTTTCTTAGCCAGTAGTTTGGGATCCCATTCGGGCCTGGACATTTGAAATTCCACATGAAATTGAGCATGAAATTTCTCCTGTGTGAATATTTTGACGATCACACAAACATGACAAATCAGCAAATTCCTTGCTGCACACTGATAGGGCTGTTCTCCTATGTGAATCTTTTGATGTTGATGGAAGTATGACGGAGAAGCAAATGCCTTGTTGCACACAGAGCATTGATAGGGCTATTATCTTGTGTGGGTTTTCTTATGTTGATGCAAGTTTGATGAAGTAGCAAATGCCTTACTGCATAAAGAACATTTGTAAGGCTTCTCGCTTGCGTGAATATTTTGATGTTGCCGTAAAAGTGACGGCTTAGCAAATGCTTTGCTGCACAATGAACACCGATGGGGTTTTTCTCCTGTGTGAATATTTTGATGTTGACGCAAAAGTGACGGCTTAGCAAATGCTTTGCTGCACAACAAACACTGATGGGGTTTTTCTCCTGCGTGAAATTTGTGATGTTGACGCAAATATGATGAATTAGCAAATGCCTTGCTGCATAAAGAACACTTGTAAGGCTTCTCTCCTGCATGAATACTTTGATGTACAGACAAATGTGATGAATAAGCAAATCCCTTTCTGCACACAGAACATTTGTATGGAGTCTCTCCCGTGTGTATTCTTTGATGTCGATAAAAATATGAAGAACGAGAAAAAGCCTTGCTGCACACAGAACACTGATGGGGTTTTTCTTTTTCTCCCATGTGAAATTTTTGATGTTCACGCAAGTATGACGGATTAGCAAATGCCTTGCTGCACAACAAACACGGATAGGGCTTTTCTCCTGTGTGAATCTTTTGATGTCGACGCAAATACGATGAATTAGCAAATGCCTTGCTGCACAACGAGCATTGATAGGGCTTCTCTTTTGTATGAATAATTTGATGGTGACGCAGGTTTGACGCATCAGCAAATGCCCTGCTGCAAAAAGAACACTGATGGGGTTTTTCTCCTGTGTGTAGTTTTTCATGTTGGCGCAAATATGATGCATCAGCAAATGCCTTGTTGCACAACAAACATTTGTACGGCTTCTCTGCTGCGTGAATGTATTGATGGTGATGCAAGTTTGAGGAATAAGCAAATGCCTTGCTGCACACAGAACACTGATGGGGTTTTTCTCCTGTGTGACGTTTTTGATGTTGACGCAAATATGAAGAATTAGCAAATGCCTTGCTGCATAACGAACATTTGTACGGCTTCTCTCCCGTATGAATACTTTGATGTTCAGACAAATGTGATGAATAAGCAAATCCCTTTGTGCACACAGAACATTTGTATGGAGTTTCTCCCATGTGTATTCTTTGGTGTCTATAAAAATATGAAGAACGAGCAAATGCCTTGCTGCACACAGAACACTTGAGTGGTTTCTCACTTCCTTGGACATTCTTGAGGGTCTCTGTACAACACTTACAATCGAGTGTGAAAGACACGCTGCCAGGTTTGTCAGTTTCTTGACAAACATTCCAAGTCGCATGCCGATTGAAAACTTTTGAAACATTTGAAACGGAACAGTTGGAACAAGAAACCAGTTTCATTTGTTTCTCTGAAAAGACAAGTCACAAAAACCATCATTAATTCAGACCAACTTAGGAAAATGCACATATCCTTCACTCAAATTAGATTGAACATTGGCCCCAAATATGCTCGATTGGATTGAACAGTAAAGATTAAAAAACGGAGCAATTGCGCATCTTCCCAAATGAGTCAGACATTTACTGATCGCACACAAACGATCTTATCAGAGGTTGTTACATCATTCTTGACAGTGTATAGCAATCAGGGGCTTGCCCCCACCAAGTGTTAATGGTTGTAACATCAGCTCCTTCTTGCTTCCTATGGTGGTTAACATACTTTGATGAACATTCTGTTGAATCCATCCATTGTTCTACGCGTCCGCCAACACAGAATGACTTTCATACCTTTTCCATCTACAATATCTAGAAAAGAGACAAAGGACAAAGGGGTACCAGCCCACTCGGAGGAACAATACTTTACAGTTCTCTGAAAAGTGTCCATTGTCAATGTGAAGAATAACCAAGGGAATTAAAAAAAAAATTGTATACAAGATTGAGGCGATGGCGAGAAAAGCAATGGCGAGGAACGATGGCGATGGATAAAGGGATGGCGAGGCCTGTTAGCAAATGCCCAGTGTACCGTGCTCCTGTTTGCCATCTCTCATGGACATGTCATAAGAAATGGTGAGACTCTTTAAAATGTTAATCTACGAAATAATTATGCAAGTTGGCTGGTTTATCCTTTCAGAGAGGTACTGTGAGAATATAGGCCATACTTTTCCAGATGTTAAAAATTTGCCTTTTGCCATTTTTCAACTTTGCTTTAGGTGGGAAGAATGGGGATTTATAATGGCGCACCATTGACTTCACTTTAGTTTCTCCTTATTTTGTGTTGTGCAATAGGAACGTCCATTTTTAATGACATGTGGTTGATCCAAATAGTTTTACAGATTTATTTCTCAGTAACATGCAAGTTTACCCTGAACATCTCAAACAAATATTGTGATGCTTCAATTTGCAGAGAAGAACAACGTGGCCATTAATAACGCATGTCATTAATAACGTGGCCTTAAGTCACTATATGGCCAAAAGGCAAGCCCAACAGCATCTCTCACAATCTCCTGTATAATGTACATGTACACATGACTGTCAGTAACTGGAATAAGCAGAATGTTGTTGTGGTTCAGACCTTTCTCTTGAGATTTCGAATCATCCTCAAACTCAGATTCCACCTTCACTTTCACAATCAAATCTGAAAAAAAAACATCCCATTAAAACGGAACTTTATATTTTTCAAGTTATAAGGCTTATGGAGCACCTGTAACACAACATGCACATACACATGAGACTGTTAAATTCGTCCAAACGCAGGGGAACAGGTCCCTCCCTGGGAGGGTGAGGGAGGGGGCGAGGTGGGGGTTTCCCAATCTCCTCGGGTACTCTATCTCTCTCATTTTAACGAAACTGCAGTGAAGAATAGATATTAGGGACTCTGTCTGGCACCGAGCATGTATAAATTTTATCAATGGCTGCTGAGTATTGATCCTTGCAGCCCTCAGAGCAGTGCACGGTCAGCGGGTGACCATCCACTCGCACCAAAGTCCACTTTAGTTTGGAACATCGCTTGTGGTGGCTCGTACAAATGACTGATCTAACTGGCCTCATGCCCACCATATGACAGCTCAAGGGAACTGCATCAGATGTCCTGTAGTGGGTCTTCATCCACCCCAGGATAAAGTGTCAGAAGCCTCTTATTGGGATGTTTTGCGGGGTCGTTTTTTTTTTTATCTTTGGAGATCACTAAAGGCATTGCTGCCTTTCTCTCATCTTGGGAGGTCCTTACCACATGGGCAGCCATTTGAGAATGAAATATTTGAGAATGAAACCTTAAGCTACAATGTTGGAGGACTGCGTGACCGCCCCCATCTTTTTTCGGCCCCTTGGGAGTTTGCCCGCTGCTGGGATGCCCATAATCGGAGGACACTCCAGCCAAACTCGTTTGCATCGACCTTGCAGTCTTGTCTGGAGAAATCCAGGGGGCAAGGCAATTTTGCCAGATTCTTACAGGAGGTCACACAATGTGGACACTTCGGCTTCAGCGGAAATGTCAACAAACATTAAACATCGGACTTAAATTGAACACAGCAGGGGACCTTGGGGAAATTGCCGTTAACTTCCCGAGCACTCCATACCGGCACCACCATCTTGAGGTCAGAGGTACAACATCACCTGCTTCTCCGCAGTCAGTGGAACTGTCAGTGTCTTAACCTCTAAATGCTGAGCTTCCAGATGGGAAGCTGCATATTCCATTTTGTACATCTCTTGTATAACTGGGCCAGAATTAGAATGGCTGGCCGATCAGATTCAGAGCGGACACTCTTCAACACTAAATTCAATTACAATATTCTAAAAAATAATGAAAAGTAAAATATGACAACCTATACACAAACACATTACCATGGCTAGGCATAGCACAGGCCTTCCAAACACTCACTGACATTTCGTGCGTATCAACCAGATCTTGCACACCCAACCTACTCACCTGCTTGAAAATTCTTCACCAATAATAATATCAAGAAGAAAAAGACATAAATGTCATAGCCCTCCTAGTTTTTGTAATGTTGTTGTACAGGGTTAAAGGACTAGCCCATATTTACAAGTGCGCCTTTAAGCAACGTGACCTTAAGTAGGGACTCTCACAGTAGGGTCTCTCAGGCTGCCAATCTCGGATGTGATGTTGAAAAAAATGACATGCAAATGTAAGCCATCGTTCTTTATCTATGTGCCAAGTTTGAACAAGTTCGGTAAATGCATGTCCTACAAATGGTTGAGGATGTGTTCAATGTCGAGTTTTTACAACTAAAATGGCCACCAGTCTAGTCCACATGCTGTTGGTTTTTCCCCTTTCTTCTGTTGTTCCCTTTGTTATGTTCCCCCCCCCCCCCATGCATCCTCTCTTGCCCCCCATTCCTCCCCACACCCATTATTTGTCCAAGTCTTCCCTCTCTCTGACTCCTTCTGTTGTTCCCTTTGTTATGTTGCCTCATGATTTGTTCTGTGCCATACAAAGTTCTTCCACGAGCCTAGATGCTTTTGAATTGGTGAAAATCTGAGATGATGGTGAACAGCTGTCTTGAAGACCTGGAGGGAAGAATGAGATTGAAGAGGATGTGGAACCTGATTCCACAGGTGCAAAAAAAAGAGGAACCAATGAGTGGAGGTGAGCAGTGATCCTGGATTTATGTAGTTTCACCAGAAGGGGATTGACGGTGGACCGTGTGAGCCCTGCATAAACCTGAGGGGGAAGTGGGGGGCGACAAAGTACGGAAAGACCAGATGGTGCAAGAACAGAAAGGAGGCGATAGAAGGCAGAGAGACCAATGACCTGTCTACAATGGAGAAGTGATCGACCCATAGACTCAGCTTCAACGCGGCAGATTCGAATGATCTTGAAGGCCTTGGTGTCAATCTGAGCAATATGTGAGGCAGGGGAGAAAGCCCAGAGGGGAGAGCAGTACTCCATCAAGCTGTGGATGAAGGCCTTGTAAGTGGATAGCAGTTCAGATGTTCCTCCACTTCATGTCTCCTCTTTCTGCTTCCCTCCACCCCAACCAACCCACCCTCTCAAAGTTTAATGTTACCCTTTCTGCATCCCTCCTATCCCCACCCTCTCAATGCTTCCACTTCAAACCACCCCTCACCCAATCCACTCAAACCTTCCCTCTCACACCAACCCAGCAAAGCCTCCCCTCTGCCCTCGCCCCTGTCCTGCACACTCCCAACATCTCCTCCCCTGTCCCTAACTGTGAGGACTTCAAAACATCCGAGGTCTCCGCTCCAACCTGACAGATCTCTCAATGCAGTCTGCTGCCAATAAACTGGACATTTGTTTAACAGAATCCTTCCTCCCACAGGACGTCCCTGACTCCTTCGTGTCTCTCGACGGCTATTGACTCCTCCCATTTCATAGGCCGGAAGCCTGCCCCAGCAGGTAAGTTCCATTTTACATCGATAACTCAATTTCTCACTGCCTCTGTAATGATATTACACCTCCCAACCCCCAGGAGTACTTCTGGCTGCGACTTCCCCTCCACTCATACCTCCTGTTTGTATGATTGTTTTACCATCCTCCAAACAGTGACGACTCCATCGACATTTCTCTCAGACAACATGGACCAACTTTTACCCACACATTCCAACTCTCTCTCTCTTCCTCGTATGTGGTGATTTCATTGTCAACATGCAAATTGTCTGGGTGTTGGTGCCTCTCTCACCAGTCAGGCACTTCAGAAAAGGACTTCTCTGACTCTTTGGGACCGACTCATTCTGTGAACTTTCTGACCTGGATTTCTCCCAATGTCAAATCCTTCCTTCTGGATTTGGTGATGACAAACTTCCCTACAAATGAGCTGAGGGCCGTCTCCCTGGACATATCTCGAGCTTTCAATACAGCCTAGCTCCTGCCTTGCTCTACAAACTGTCTGCCCATGGAATCCGAAGCCAACTCCACTCTTGGATTAATGACTTCCTCCTCTCGTAGCAAGCGTGTGGCTCTCGATGGAACCCTTTCTTCTCCTCTCCATGTCAAGGCTGGGGTGCCCAAAGCAGTGTTCTGGGCCCCGTTATATTCTTGATCTTCATCAATGATTTCTCTGACTCTCTGGAAAATCCTCTTCATCTCTTTGCTGAAAACTCCACCCTCTGCCGTGATATATGGCTCATTCTTCAGATAGGTAGGCAGCATCCTCTTCCCTCTCTCTGCAGAACTTCACAAAATCACAAGCCAGTTAAACACTTGGAATATGTCTTTCAATCCTGACAAATCACACACTCTCACGATCTCTCATGGAAAGGACTGTATGGCAAACACTCCCATCTACAGTGCCTTCAGAAAGTATTCACACCCCTTGACTTTTTCACATTTTGTTGTTACAACCTGAATTTAAAATGCATTAAAAAGATGTTTTTTTGAATTTTTTACAAAATAATTAAAAATGAAATACAGAAATATCTAATTCACATAAGTATTCAATCCCCTGAGTCAATACTTCATAGAAGTGCCTTTGACAGCAAAGAGTTATTGGGTAAGTCTGTATTAGCTTTGCACATCTGGATTTGGGGAGTTTCTCCCATTCTTCCTTGCAGATTTGCTCAAGATATGTCAAGTTGGATGTGGAGCATTGGGGAACAGCAATCTTCAAGTCTTTCCACAGATTCTCAATGGGATTAAAGTCTGTGCTTTGGCTAGTGTTGAAGAAAACTAATTATTCGTAATTTGTGTAATTGAATGGATTTTCTTGAGACTCGACCTGTTGTTGCAAACACTTCAGTTTTAATTGTTTTAATTGCTTGCTTGAGCTCCATTAATACATATAGTAATCAGCTTTAATTGTGCTCTATAGAACTTACAAGCCTAGCAACTATTTACTCAGAGCTTTTGAACTGACAGGTCATAAATTACGCTAAAGGCAAACGGTTGTTATATTAGGGGCAACCTGCCTGCTCGGATCAGTTCCAGTAGTCTAGTAGGAAGACTAGGTCCCCCTGCACCCCCCGGAGATATACTTCTAATCAGTGTTTCTAGATTGGAAAAAATGTGTAGAAAATGACTAGCTATGGCCCCAAGCTGAAAAAATGTCCCACATACCATTTTTATGCAAATTACTGCTGCAAATTTTATGCAAAATTATGCAAATTTTATGCAAATTTTTGATGAGGAGTAGAGTTGAGGGGTCTTTGAGGGCTTCATCGAGGTGCTCTCGGTTGCAAGACTGGGTCATTCTGAGAAGCACAGCAGGGTCAGAGATCATGATGTTCTCCTCCTCAGTGAATCTCTCCATCAACAGCCTCTCCATTGCCTCACACACTGTTTTGAGGCAAAAGAGGGACTTTGCGTAGGCCTTTCCACTGAGAACACCTTTGAGAGATCCACTTGTTACTAGTTGTGCCTCAAAGAGAATCTCTGCATATCCAGAACCACGCATCTTGTGTCCAGTGAGCATCCCGATGTAGTTCATGGATGTGTGGAAGGGTCCAATCGTTACTACATGACTAGCAAATTCATTTGGCCAGCGCCAGATGATGGGAAGGGCTTTCATGCAGACACCCAGATCAAATGTATTCAGGACCCATCTCTGACCCACCTCAGCAGTTGCTGCCTCGGAACGCTTCAGTAGCTCACGAACAACTGCGTTGTCTGTGATCGGTTGGTGGATAGGCGTGCAGTAGTCGACTGTTGATTTGCTGGGTGGGGGAGAACCAGTTGCAGAGGTGAAACCCCCTAGCCCAGGCACAGGCTGCAGGCCATTGCCATGCCATGCAGGCACCAGGCACAGACCGATCACAGACAACGCAGTTGTTCGTGAGCTTCTGAAGCGTTCCGAGGCAGCAACTGCTGAGGTGGGTCAGAGATGGGTCCTGAATACATTTGATCTGGGTGTCTGCATGAAAGCCCTTCCCATCATCTGGCGCTGGCCAAATGAATTTGCTAGTCATGTAGTAACGATTGGACCCTTCCACACATCCATGAACTACATCGGGATGCTCACTGGACACAAGATGCGTGGTTCTGGATATGCAGAGATTCTCTTTGAGGCACAACTAGTAACAAGTGGATCTCTCAAAGGTGTTCTCAGTGGAAAGGCCTACGCAAAGTCCCTCTTTTGCCTCAAAACAGTGTGTGAGGCAATGGAGAGGCTGTTGATGGAGAGATTCACTGAGGAGGAGAACATCATGATCTCTGACCCTGCTGTGCTTCTCAGAATGACCCAGTCTTGCAACCGAGAGCACCTCGATGAAGCCCTCAAAGACCCCTCAACTCTACTCCTCATCAAAAATTTGCATAAAATTTGCATAATTTTGCATAAAATTTGCAGCAGTAATTTGCATAAAAATGGTATGTGGGACATTTTTTCAGCTTGGGGCCATAGCTAGTCATTTTCTACACATTTTTTCCAATCTAGAAACACTGATTAGAAGTATATCTCCGGGGGGTGCAGGGGGACCTAGTCTTCCTACTAGACTACAGAGTTTGGCTTAAGTTTCGAATCGACAAGTTCGAAGCAGTGAAAAGGAATAGTTTCTTTTAATTAAAATATTATAGAACATATATATGATCATGATAGCATATATAATTATATATGCATATATATGATAGCATATACATATATATGATTAGCCTGGTGTTGGCTTAGCGGTTAGGGTGCCGGCTTGGGATCCGAGGATCCTGGGTTCGAATCCCGATCGCTGAATTAACGCCATGGGGGTTGACTCAGCCTGTCATCCTTCCGAGGTCGGCAAATTGAGCACCAGCTTGCTGGGATGAATGATCCCGGTGTGTACCCCGATTTAGAATAGGTACACCGTATCCCTGCACATCGTAAGAGGCGGCCAAGGGTTGGCGTCAGGAAGGGCATCCGGCCATAAAAACATTGCCTCAAACAGGGAACCATGATTGTCATGGGGCCCGCAAGGCTAACCCCTGCTCTAGCGGGGAAAATGGCCTTAAAACGATCATTCATTCATTTATATATATATATATATATATGATCATGATAATCTGCAACAGTTATGTATTTAGACTCCAATGTAATAAGTTTTAAGAAATGTTTTGGAAGTTTGAAAAGAAAAGGACTTCTTAAACTTGTTATCACTCGCTAATTCAACTTAATCAATTAATCAATTAATCAACCCACTAATTTCACCCCAAATCCACTTTTTTGAAATACCAACTTCTGCCCTGGAAGTCCTTGGTGTCCTTGTGTTTTATACTTCTCCCACCCCCCCCCCCTCCCACGCCTCCTCCCCCCCCCCCCCAAGCCCTCTCCCTCCCACACATCTCCTTGCTCTCAAATGTTATGTTTGCGTGCTTCCCCTTCCCTCCCCATCTTGTCTTCCGCTCCCTCTTTTTATATATTTTGTTTGTCTGGTTGATTTGTTTGTGAAATAAATGTTAGCTCTTTCACGAGCCTCAATTCAGTATATATCAAAAAAAAAACAAAAAAAAAAACTGAACACTGGTCAAGGTCGCACCAGCCTCCATAACTTTGTCCACACCTGGTGAGCCGATAATTAAAATTACAAAACATTCTTTTTCTCCAAAGGACCGTCTAGGATTTCATGTTCCCTTTGAAAAGGATTTAAAACGTTAACTCATGTATTAAAGATTTAAACGATAGAACAAACATTTAATTATTAGCAAGTGTATAAGCCTATAAGTGTAGTTCTGAAGCTATTATTAATAAGTGTTGAGTTTGTACAAGGTTGTACATGTCGCATCCCACGGGAAAAAACTAGATTATAAATCACTTGGCAACGACACTGAAAGAATGCTGTTCCCTAGGGAAATCTAATGAATGTACACTTTCTTTCTTTTTGACACTGGAATCTTTAATGAGTTCTTTAATGAGTCTTCTTAATCATTCAAGGCTAAATTAATTCCCTAACGCTGGGCCACTCAAGGACTTTCACATGATTATTCCGAAGCCATTCAGTGTTGCTTTGGCTGTATGCTTGGGGTCATTGTCCTGTTAGAATGTAAATCTTCACCGCAGTCTAAGGTCTTTTGCACTCTGAAGCAGGTTCTCCTCAAGGATTTGCTTGTATTTAGCTCCATTCATTGTTCCCTCTATCCTTATAAGTCTCCCAGTCCCTGCCACTGAAAAGCATCCCCATAGCATGACGCTGCCACCGCCATGCTTCACAGTAGGGATGATGTTAGATGGGTAATGAGCTGTGCTCAGTTTCTGCCAGACATAGCGCTATGCATCCAGCCCAAAGAGTTCGATTTTCATCTCAACAGACCGCAGAATATTTTGCCTCATGCTCTCAGAATCTTTCACGTGCCTTTTTGCAAACTTCATGCAAGCTGCCATGCTACTTTTTCTCAGGAGCAGCTTCCGTCTGGCTACTCTCCCATAAAGCTGAGATTTGTGAAGTGCTGCAGGGACTGTTGTCCTTCTGGCAGGTTCTCCCATCTCAGCAAAGGAACTCTGGAGTTTTGTCAGAGTGGTCATTGGGTTCTTGGTCACCTCCCTGACCAAGGTCCTTCTTGCCCGGTTGCTAAGTTTGGTAGAACGGACAGCTCTCGGAAGAGACTGTGTAGTTCCATATTCTTTCCATTTCATAATGATGGAGCTCACTGTGCTCTTGGGAACTTTCAACACTCTAGAATTTTTTTATACCCTTCCCAAGATCTATGCCTCCTCACAATTCTATCTCAGAGTTCTACGGACAGTTCCTTGGATTTCATGGTACAGTTAAGGCTCTGCCAACTGTTTGATCTGAAAAAAGAAAGGTGTGTACCTTTCTAAATCATGTCCAATCAATTGAATCGGCCACAGGTGAACTCCAATCAAGTTGTAAAGACATCTCAAGGATGATCAAAAGAAATTGGATGTACCGGAGCTCAATTTGGTGTGTCGTAGAAAAGGGGTTGAATACTTATTGACTCGAGACATTTCAGCTTTTCATTTTTAATTAACTTGTAAAAATCCCTCCAAAAAATTCCACTGTGACATTATGTGGTATTATCTATGGAGCAGTGACAAAAAATCTCAATGTAAACCATTTTTAATTCTGGCTGTAGTACAACAAAATGTGAAACGTCAAGCGGTGTGAATACTTTCTGAAGGAACTGTACTTTCTCAACAATCCTCTTGAGGAAATTCAGTCACTCATATTCCTGGGTCTCACTTTCAGCAATGATCTTTCCTCGGCAAACCACATTTCAAAGTTGGCCTCCAAAGCCAACAGCCGAATGGGCACCCTGCATCATGCAACAAAGTACTGCAACTTGATGGAGTACTGCTCTCCCCCTGGGCAGTCGGTGCCCCTGCCTCACCTTGCTCAGCTTGACGCCACAGAAACCAAGGCCTTATTGGAATGTACTTTGATGAATATGAGTCAGTGGGCCTATCACTTTCCCATCGCAGACAGCTTAGTCATCTCTCTGTCCTCTACTGCCTCCTTTCTGGTCTTGCACCCTCTGCTTTTTCCATGCTTTGTTCCACCCAAGTTTCTGCAGAGTACACACAGTGCACCATAAACCCCCTTTTGATGAAACTACATTCATCGAGGATCACGATTCACCTCCGCTCATTTGTTCTTCTTTTTTTCCCACCTCTGGAACTCTGGAACCAACTTCCACATTCTCTTCAATCTCATCATTCTCTCAAAGTCTTCAATACAGCTGTCAACCACCATCTCAGATCATACCCCATCCAAAACCATGATATTTTTATCCCAGTTAACCCACTGCCCCTCCCCCACCCCATATCCCCAAGCCCACCTCCCTCCAAACTTCCAGTTTTTCCTTCGTGAGAGTTTGCTTCTGTATCCATCTTGTCCACCCCATGCATCCTCTTTTGCCCCCATTCCTCCCCACACCAATTATTTGTCCAAGTCTTACTCTATTTTGTCCTTCAACCCTAATGTTGTTGTTTCCCAGCTCTATCTACTGTTGCTTTTGATCTGTTGCATCTTGATCTGTTCAGTGTTCTAGCTCTTCCATGAGCCTTGGCATTAAATAAAAACAAACAAACAAACAAAAAAATTTTTCCCATGGGTTATAAATCTAACTACAATATAATTTTCTCTTTTTTACTCGATCCAACTTTTACAATTGAAATATCATCTCAACAACACATAATCATCAATAATAAACGATAAATTTCACATTGAATCACAAGAATAATTTGCATAGACATCGCACCAAACCAATACACTGCCCAACAGTCACTCATACATAAATTATGACTGCCGCCGCCTCATTGAGATCGACCAGAAACTTCAGTTTGCGAAACAAATAAACATGGATGGCGTTTCCATTTTATAGTAAAAAATAACGAAAAAGAACTACAACATGAAGATTGTTTTTGTTCAAACCTTTGTCGAACGAGGAGGACTGGTCCAGAAACTCTGACTCCACCTTCACAGCCACAATAAAATCTGAAAATAAAATATCGCACTCATCGTCAATTTAAAGAAATATTTCTAAACAAGCTCGTTATCACAACATTCATTGTACATGTTCAAAAAGTGTTTCATTTTCAATCACCAAACAATACTTATTTGACGTACTAGATTAACCCGCTCTAGGGAGTGGGGGTGGGTGTAAGGGGGAAAGGTGGGGAGCATGGTAAGGCAAATATATTTTGTGCCATGGCTAATAATCCCCCTTGTCTGCAGCAGGAGTCAGTAAACCACTTGCACTGTAGCACATGTACAGGCGAAAATCATAAATGGTATCCCTTCCCCTCCCCCCCCCCCCCCTTTCCCTCGCAGGGGTGGGACGGGGGCCGAAGGCCTGACCCTGGGTACTACCAACACATACATCATCATCATCATCCACCTTTAGAGGCCATTTTTCCCCGCAGAGCAGGGGTTGGCCTTTTTCGGGCACCGTGGTTCCCTTTTTGAAGCAATGTTTTATGGCCAGATGCCCATCCTGCTGCCAACCCTGTTAGTCGCCTCTTGCGACACACAGGGAATTACCAGTGAACTGGTACTCAATTTGCCGACCTTGGAAGGATGACAGGCTGAGTCAACCCCCCTATCATTAATTCAGCGATCGACCTGGATTCGAACCCAGATCCTAGGATCCCAAGCCAGCACCCTAACCGCAAAGCCAACACCAGGCTACTACCAACACATACGGCATCCAAAATTTGGTGGACATCGGCCCAGCTCTGTTTTTATGCATCCGCTAATGGAGGAATTCTGTTTTCAGGTTATCCATCTGGTTGTCCGTCTGTCTGTCCATGATAGGTTTTCGTTACCGCGATGGCTGTAGGGATCCAAGTCAAACATGGTACAATCGTACAAGTATGTATAATGATGCAAACATTAACTGATTATATTATGGGGTCAAGAGGTCAAAGGTTCGAGGTCCCGTTAGGTAAAAAAAATTCTGTTACCGAGCTAACTTGTGAACCAATGATGGGATTTTGACCAAACTTGGTATATGAACTGACGAAAAGTCGGAATCAATAGGTCAAAGGTCAGAATCTGGAATAGCTCACCTACTCTTCGCAAAGGACACCGTGGGATCTTTAACATCCACCAATGAATGCTGGCAGATGGAATGCCCGTTTAATGTCCATCTGAGAGACGGCACACACATTAATGAATCACCCTGTCTGTGAAACACCGGGATGACAATTTATAGCTGAGTCGGTATTCAAATCCAGGCTAGACAGATTCAAGGCCTCAAGAAATTTCAATTCATTCAAGGCCTCATTCATTCAAGACCTCAAGGTTAGATGCTAAAATGCCAAACACTTCTAGTCAGCTTAGATGCTATAAGAACAGTAGTACTTCTAGGCCATACTGTCAGCAGCGAGGAGGAGCGAGAACACAGAAAGGACCAGGACGTAAAAGGACAGTAGAGAGAGAGATAGAAGGAGGTGTGGAGATACACCATCAGCAGGGTTGAGAGACAAAATATAGGGAGACTTGAAGGGACAAAGAAAGAGCTGAAGAATGAGAGCAAGAGGACAGAGAGACCACTGACCTATCTGCGATGAGAAAGTCATAGGTACAGATGATCACGGGAAATACTGATGATTTTGAAGGCCTTGGTTTCCATGGTATCAAGCTGAGCAAGGTGTGTGGCAGGGAAGCCAGCCCCGAGGGGAACGCAGTACTCCATCAAGCTTCAAGCTTCAGATGAAGACCTTGTAAGTGGATAAGAATTCAGGCATGCCAATGAAGTACTTTACCTGGGGGAGGATGCCCATTTGGAGACTGGCTTTGGAGGCCAACTTACAAATATGGTTTGTCCAAGAAGGATCATGGCTGATAGCAAGACCCAAGAGTTTGAATGACTGAACTTCCTCAGGAGGATTGTTAAGAAAGTGGATAGTAGGGTTTGCCATGTGGTACTTTTGGAGTGAGAGTGAATGTGTGAGATTTGTCAGGATTGAAAAACGTGTTCCAAGTGTTTGACCAGCTCCTGGTGTCCTTCGCCAAGAGTAGGCGAGACATCACCGGCATCCTCAACAAATTATAAATTCCTGCCCTGACTAACTGCTGGGAAGGCAATGGCAAACCACCCATTTTCAGCCTTGCCAAGCAGCCAACAGCCTACCTTCAGGCAAAGCACAAATCAATCAATCAATCAATCAACCTCTCAAGCTCTCTTTTTTCATTCACAATTGTTGTTTTTCCATTCACAATTGTTGTCTTTTTTCAATCACAATTGTTGTCTTTTTTCAATCACAATTGTTGTCTTTTTTCAATCACAATTGTTGTCTTTTTTCAATCACAATTGTTGTCTTTTTTCAATCACAATTGTTGTCTTTTTTCATTCACAATTGTTGTCTTTTTTTCAATCACAATTGTTGTCTTTTTTCATTCACAATTGTTGTCTTTTTCCATTCACAAGTTGTCATTTCTCATTCACAATTGTTGTCTTTTCTCATTCACAATTGTTGTCATTTCTCATTCACAATTGTTGTCGTTTCTCATTCACAATTGTTGTCGTTTCTCATTCACAATTGTTGTCGTTTCTCATTCACAATTGTTGGCTTTTTTTCAATCACAATTGTTGTCTTTTTTTCAATCACAATTGTTGGCTTTTTTTCAATCACAATTGTTGTCTTTTTTTCAATCACAATTGTTGTCTTTTTTCATTCACAATTGTTGTCTTTTTCCATTCACAAGTTGTCTTTTTCCATTCACAATTGTTGTCTTTTCTCATTCACAATTGTTGTCATTTCTCATTCACAATTGTTGTCTTTTCTCATTCACAATTGTTGTCTTTTCTCATTCCCAATTGTTGTCGTTTCTCATTCACAATTGTTGTCATTTCTCATTCACAATTGTTGTCTTTTCTCATTCACAATTGTTGTCTTTTCTCATTCACAATTGTTGTCTTTTCTCATTCACAATTGTTGTCGTTTCTCATTCACAATTGTTGTCGTTTCTCATTCACAATTGTTGTCTTTTCTCATTCACAATTGTTGTAATTTCTCATATACAATTGTTGGCTTTTCTCATTCACAATTGTTGTCGTTTTTCATTTGCAATTGTTGTCTTTTCTCATTCACAATTGTTGCCTTTTCTCATTCACAATTGTTGTATTTTCTCATTCACAATTGTTGTCTTTTCTCATTCACAATTGTTGTATTTTCTCATTCACAATTGTTGTATTTTCTCATTCACAATTGTTGTATTTTCTCATTCACAATTGTATTTTCTCATTCACAATTGTTGTCTTTTCTCATTCACAATTGTTGTCTTTTCTCATTCACAATTGTTGTCTTTTCTCATTCACAATTGCTGTCATTTTCATTCACAATTGTTGTATTTTCTCATTCGCAATTGTTGTCTTTTCTCACTCACAATTGCTGTCATTTTCATTCACAATTGTTGTCTTTTCTCATTCACAATTGTTGTCTTTTCTCATTCACAATTGTTGTCGTTTCTCATTTACAATTGTTGTCTTTTCTCATTCACAATTGTTGTATTTTCTCATTCACAATTGTTGTATTTGCTCATTCACAATTGTTGTATTTTCTCATTCACAGTTGTTGTCTTTTCTCATTCCCAATTGTTGTATTTTTTCATTCACAATTGTTGTTTTTCATTCACAATTATGATATTTTTCCATTCACAATTGTTGTATTTTTTCATTCACAATTGATGTTTTTCCATTCAAAATTGTTGTATTTTCTCATTCACAATTGTTGTATTTGCTCATTCACAATTGTTGTATTTTCTCATTCACAGTTGTTGTCTTTTCTCATTCCCAATTGTTGTATTTTTTCATTCACAATTGTTGTTTTTCCATTCACAATTATGATATTTTTTCCATTCACAATTTTCTACTCTCTTGAATGGTTTGCACATCCAGCTTGGATGGTGTTCCACAATTTCTCTCTTTCACTTTCCTTCTCCCACTTCTTTCAAATTTCTCCATTCCGTCACTACCTGTGTGTGTTTCTTCTACTCACTCACTCTGTTCACCTAGAGTCAGGTACTCTCATCAGGTGTACGTTTACTCGCTCGTTAAACGCCATTTTCCCACGGTTTCTCTTCTGTGACATGTTGTAAGGTTAAATCAATCCTGTCTGATTTTATGATTATTGCTTATGCAGACTCGTCGGAAGAAGGAAAATAAATTATTAAATAATATAATGTCCATTTTGGGCACGAAGGAAGATCTTGATGAGAAAACGGGAACATCAGTTTTGGTTCGTCCCCCCATGGAAACAAAATGGCTTTTAATGGCTTAATAATTAATTTTACAAAATGCCTTGTTTACAAATGGTCACTACTCCTTGTATATAGGGAATGTATATTTATAGAATCCGAGGAAACAGAGTTTGGGTCGAACTTCTCCTCAAAATCGTCCAATAACGAATCTGCCCTCAGGAATCAAAATGTCCGTTCGAGCTTCAATTACAACGAACGGGATCGATTCACCGGCTCAGGAGATCGACACGATATTGTACGAGGGAACCCGATCAGGAGATCGACACGATCTTGTACGAGGGAACCCGATATCCGTACATGGTTCGATTCCCACATAAACTATTAACGTACATAGTGCACAGCACGGACTTCGCACGTAAAGAAGAACATCACGTACCGCGTCCGAACTCCTCATCCGCGGAAGATTCTCCCGGACCGAACAGGTTCCTCCCATCGGAGACCCTCGTGGATCCCGGAGGGTTCATCTTGTGTTCCTCACCGGAAAGATCTTGGTTCATCTCACACAGTGGAGTACAGTGCAGTACCGTGTAGTGTAGTGTAGTACAGTACAGTACAGTCCAACACAGTCGAGAAACAATGTCCGAGTGAAGACCCTCTGCTCCGCTCAACGATCTCTGAAACTCTTTTAACTCCACGATTCTAAGTCGCAGATTCGTCACAAACCGAAGATTTCTTTACACACATTCCCGGTTATGTTGTTAAATGTGAAGAGGAGGCGACCTATCTCCGGCACCCTGAACAATTACATTACAACCTACAGGGGGCACTGCACCAGCGGCACAGCAGCGACATCAGCCAATGATGCTACCCCACAGGCTCGTACCGCAAATGAATGAAGAAGAAGAAGACGACGTTGAACACGTGTGCCACGTTTGTTGAAATATCTCCCACGTGATAAATCGGATACAAACACGAGGATCTTCCCTTATTATCCCACTCCATGTTCCTGCTCGTCTGTCTGTCCGTTCCCTCTTCTTGTATAATCTTGAGAAGGGAACATTGTGGGGGATCAAACTTGGCAGATACATAATGGGGGCGACATATGGTGAGTGGAATGTGGATGTGCCGTGGGATAGAAGGGTGTAAAGTTCTGATGTTAATTAATTAATTATCGACAGGCAATGTTGGAAGAGAACGATCACGTTTCGCTTTATAAAATGCGAGTTAAAAATTTAAAACTTAATTTTTTAAAGTGATTCTTCGCCATTGAGAGATAGGGCAACAACAATATATCGCACGATATTTCAAAAAGTTGTGGATGGATTTGGCCGAAACTTGGTGGACAGGTTGGGTTTGTGACAAGGAACAATTGATTCGATTTTGGTGAAGATCCGGATCAGGATCCAGATGCCATGATTCTTCACCATTGAGTGTTAGGGCCAAAAACGATACATAACATGTTATTTCAAAAAGTTGTGGACGTTTTATAACTAAACTTGGTGGATGAGTTGGTTAGGCGACAATAAGAAGCCGATTAGGATTCGATTTTGGTTCAGGTCCGAATCCAAATCTGGTTTATCAGTGGGATGCAAAACGTAACCTGTTCAACCTGGCGGAGGTATGGTCCCGACCGAGTGCTGTTCTAGTTTTGTGATCTGTGAATATTTTAACCTCATGTGAACCCCTCCTAAAAATTTCTGGATCCGCCCGCACTGATAGGTCGGATCTGGATCCAGACCTGAACCAAAATCTAATCAGCTTGTTCTTGTCACCTAACCAATTTATGCACCAAGTTTTGTCATAACTCATCCACAACTTTTTGAGACATCCTGCTATGTATTGGTTTTGGCCGTATCTCCCAATGATGAAGAATCACTTTAAAAAAAATCTAGTATCCGGATCCGGATCTTCACCAAAATATAATTATTTCGTACTTGTCACATACGCTAGCTCTCCGCAAAAGTTCGTCCAAATCCGTCCACAACTTTTTGAGATATCTTGTTCACAGACAGACAAACAGACAGACAGGGGTGAAAACATAACCTCCATCCACCTTTGGTTGCGAGGGTAATAAATTTGTAAACATTTCTAAAAACATGTTTTCACCTTGTAATTATGGGGTGTTTTGTGTATATCGGGGACAATTTTTTTTTTCAACCATTTTAAATTCAGGCTGTAACACAACAAAATGTGAAAAAAGTCAAGGGGTGTGAATACTTTCTCAAGGCACTGAAAATATTATATATATTGTTGTTTGTGGGGGGTGCCAAATGAAGTGAAAATCAACTGAAGTCCACAACAAACTCAGATAGTGAGCTTTAATTCACTTGAATGCAGCAACATCTATATGAAAGAACAAGACACGAATAAGCATGCATTCACAGTCACTTTAAGACAGCGTCAGATATATAAAGCAATCTAATAGTCATCCTCACCAACTTGTAGCCAAGACAATTGCAAGTAAACCCATCCCCCTTCAACCGGTGCTTTTATAGGTGGCGGTGGATAAAGAACGAACTGCATCTTCAAAAAGTGCGTGGGAGGAGCGAGTACTGCCCGAATATTTTATCCATAGTTTTACATCACCAATGAAATACCTTAGGGCCAGGTAGGATTGTATATGGTAGTGTGCTCCGAATGTTGGGACGAAGAAAAAGAACCTCCATGAAACTAAGTAGGAAATCCATTAGGTCGGATGTCGCCTAAGGTCGTATATTTGTCTCCATGGTGAGGGGTGGAGCTATGTTAATTAGGTAAGGTAAAATGGTAATTCCCTGTGTGTAGTTGCCTCTGTGGTTTTTCTCTTGTTCCTTATGAGTTATGACACACACCACATCAGCCATGCACTCCGCACCTAAATAAACTAAATAAAAGCCACCGGATTCAGACATTTGAACAATACCACTGATGCCACCAGCCGAGTCATCATCGGAGAGGGGCCGTGGGGCCCCGCCCCAAAGGGTGGTGATTGGTCAGGGCGATGGATTGCTACGATGGCACTCGCTGAGTGTAGCGTGTGCGGCTGTCACCAGATGACGTTCGAGACCGGGGAACAAAAAGGCTGAGGAACGCCATTTCCTGTCTCTTGGTCTGGGGTTTGACGACAAGCAGACACAGTTTTATCCTCTTTTTGTGTCCCGAGTTGATAGCGAGCAGTCACAGTTTTCTCTCTGTCTCTCTGGGCTGGCCTTCAAAGCGAACAGTTCCATTTTCTTTCGCTTGGTATTGGCTGCGCAGTGACACCTACTAGCTCATGGACTCTGACGCTCTTAGTTCGTGGCTTCATGACGGCTGTGTGCTGTGCCGTGTGAGCCGGAGAGACCGCAGTGCTTTGTGGAGCGGATGACGAGAAAGGAGCGAGGGCCTGAGCTCTGCACGTCGGCGGCTGGGGTGAACGCAGATGTGCACCAAGGCCTGTTTTCGCGCGCACGGACCGGGGACCCATGCGGTAGCTGACCGGGTTGGTGACCGCTTGAAGAGACTCCACGGAGTGCAGGCAAACGCACCACACAAACACCTTTATTTGGTTGTGGAGTGCAGGCAACACGACTATATATATATATATATATATATATATATATATATATATATATATATATATATATATATATATATATATAAATATATATAAATATATATATATATATATATATATATATATATATATAAATATATATATATATATATATATATATATATTTGCATCCATCCATATCCGCTTGTAAATATTCCCCTATTTCCTCAATACTTCCCAACTCTCCCCAATCCCCCATTCCCTAGTCCCATTTTCTGTAAACAACACTCTGTAGACCCGACCTCCCCCTATTTCCCCCATTAAATGTCGCATCCAGGTCCACCGCATCTCATGTAAGACAACTATAGGACATCTTGCTAGTTATTCTTAGTCTATGTCAGTTAAGGATTCGTTTCCATTAATTCTGACCCTTCGTTGCACCAGAATGTGATTGTATGGCACCGTTAGGAAGTTTAGGACCTCCCAATACCTCCCCGCAGCTCTTCCTCACAGTTCTCTTCAACAACAACAACAACAACAACAACGAGCGCAGGGAGTGCGCGTCCTCAATCCGGCTTGGTTGGTAGGAGTGGTGGGAGGGCACCAGGCCTTCCCAACGAGCCGCCATCGGACATGTGCTCGACGGGGTTACCAAACAGGGGCTCCCTGTCGGCTCCTCGTCAAGGGCGGAGCCCGGTAACCCCCACACCCAATGGAAGCGGCGGACCGGCCCCAGTTGGGGCGGAACCAACCAGCCGAGGGCGTGTCACTCCCCGTGGAGCATGCGCAGTAGAGAGAGAGGTGACGTCAGATGCGCGCTGAGCTGAGAGAAAGCAAGACGTCCCCTCTGAGCGCTGTGAGACCTCCCTGCATCTTTTGACTGTGTTTATCCTGTCCCCGAGCCAAGGTGCACCTTGTGCCATCGACCTACCTGTCCATCCCTGCCATCAATCCCTGTGTAAGTCTACCTTGTCCGTTTGTCCGTGGTCTGTCTGGGCTAAGATAAGACTGTATTTAAGTGCCCATCTCTTCTGTGTCTTTACCTCACTCTGCCTTGTAATCTACCCCCTTTTCTCCACCACTGTAATTATACCCTCCTCCGGAGGTCTTGAGAACTGTACTGCGTCGTTTCATCTTTCCCAGTCGTCGTGTCCTTTCTATCATTGATTTGGCATAGCGCGATTTGGCCAACGTCTGGGTGAATCGGGTGAGTCGGGAAGAAAGGGGGAACAACTGTTCGGCCGCGGTTACCTCCGCTCGGTAAATAACATCCAAGCCGCGGTCCGTAACAATATATATATATATATATATATATATATATATATATATATATATATATATATATATATATATATATATATATATATATGGGCTTATCTACGGTAATGGGGTATATTTGTGTTACATGGAGGACAAAAAATGAAGCTGATGAGCAGATTCTCATTTTTACATATTTCATTCTTTAGAGTGCACACTATCCAAAACTATAAAGATAAGGATAACTTTTTGTTTATAATAAATTATGCCGGCAGAGATAGCTCACGCTTCAGGCATGGTAACGCTACGAACGGGGACAGACAAAAGGCACAAGAATAGCAATAAAAAATACAGAGATAGCACCTCTTTGAGTTTGACATGTCTCAGTGTGTCATTTCAGTATGATTAAACTCCATGTGTTGAAAATACATACTTTTCCTGGGGGTGAAATACCAAAAGTTTTGTCAGTGACAAATATTCTGAACTTATTGTCCCACATTAATTATTATTTTTAAACCAAATACTCATTGAACACCTTTAAAATACATCATAATACAGCTTTGCAATCCATCAGTCATGTATACCTTAAATTTAGCAAAATCGAGAGACTTTCTGTTGAACTGGATCTGCATAAACCTACCTGCCATAATGTTGAACATATGGTAACGTTGGCAACGGGGACAGACTTTCTTTACTAATACCATCTGACTGATGTTACCATACACATTTTATGTATCTTGAATGAAAAGACTGTCAAAGAAAGCAAAACCACATGTTTTTAATGAAATACAAAATCAAACTTTTCCCTTTATATATGTTGTTTTGTAAATTATAGTAATGTTGGTAACGGGGACAGACATTCCCATCAAAACCCAATTAATTGATTTCTTCATGGAACTTCTGTCTTGTTTTTTTTGAAGTACACTTTGCGAAGTGTACTTTGCGAAGCGAAGTACACTTTGTTTTTAGCTTTCAGAAGCTGAAGCCTTGTTATTTATTGCTTTATATGATACTGATGGGCTGCTGGTCGGTTTCACTTCGTCGTAATCACAGTATATGGAATAAATTATGGTAAACCCACCTGATGAGATTAGCATACACTGCGATCGATGACACCGGCACAAATGGCGGAATGCATGCTCTGGATTGTCCAATCAGCGGACGCCAATACCATGGCGTCGTAAGATGCGCATCCGATGTTGTAAAAATCATCCCCATCATTTACATTGCTAATGAAACCGATTTATCGCATTATTTCAAAGATGTCCCCCCCTCACCCCCCCCCCCCACCCCACCACTCATTACCGTAATCATTGCATGGTACACATATTATCAGCTATTGACTGACGCAGCAAGTCACGTCTGCTATTTCAACCAACAATAGAAACTTCATTCACGTTCGCAAAAAAAGACAAACTCTGCTCGGCTGTCCCCGTTCAAACGTACACACACACAACACACATCGTTTCTGTCCACATGGCGTTCTATCGAGAAATGCACTGACACTCGGGTACAAAATCGTTACTAAAATAGGTCACAAAATGCAATTATACGTACCTTTCTCAATATGTTGGTGTGTAGAAACCAAATACCTTTAAAATCTTGCCGCAAACGAACAACAGAATACTCGTTCGTATCTGATGTTGCGTTCGTTACTTCGAGGACTGATCACGCGTTTGACGGCGTAACTTAAAACCAAAAAAAATTGTGCTACAATGGCGTCCTTTTAGACATACCCGGAAGTCAAGACCGATCCGATCACGCAAGAAGAAGAAGATTTTCCCGCACAGGAACTTGAAACGGCCAATTTTCATTTTGTTACGAACGTAGAAAAATCGGGGACAGAATGCAATTCTACATTTTGCGATCGTTTTGTTCGCAAACGATCATCTCTTCACGCAAAAAACATCTACAGCATAATGAAGCTGGTGTTCTACACAATTGTAAGAACTTGAAAATATGAATTAAAATTAACAACAAATCAGTGTAAACCTATCTTTCACGTTCGTAATTTCGGGGACAGACGCCATAACGAAAGTGCACTACATTTTTGAAAATTCAGAAAAAATATTAAACGACTTAAAAAAAAAAAAAAAAACGCGATAAGTTTACTTAATGATGTTGTAATTATTATTATAGAGATAAGGGAAAGAACTTGACCTCATATATGTGATTCTAATCATGTTTTATTTTGATATATGTTGGCGTGTCACGTTTTCACCCTTTTGTAGGAGGGTGGATATGGAACTTCATTTGAAATAAAAATCCAACGAAGTATTTTATTTGCACCAAACTATCTCTGGTATCTCTCCAGGGTGTGCCACATCTGAATTTAATATTTTGTACGACAAAAAATCATTGTGCTTTCGTCAGTTCAGTTAACTATAGAGGCATGTCCCAATACCGTAGATAAGCCCATATATATATATATATATATATCTATATATATATATATATATATATATATATATATATATATATATATATATATACATATATATATAGATATATATATACAGTCACGTGAAAAAGTAAGTACACCCCATGTAAAGTTTTGACTTTTTCAACATATTTCAACATACAGCTATTTGATCTTCATTTCAACAATATTGATAGATAAAGGTGATATAATAAAACAAATATCATGAAACATTTATATTTTGTAGTCCATTGTATAATTTAAATAAACATAAATGCAAATTTCGCATGTGGAAAAAGTAAGTACACCCCATGAAATGTTTTTTTAATCTTTTTAACATATGTGGACATATCAATATTTGATCTGCATTTAAACAGTATCTATAGATAAAGGTGATCTAATTGAACAAAAAACAATGAACAATTGACTTTGCAATAATGTATTCAACAAAAAATTGTTGCACAGCATGCACAATTGAATGCACAACAACAACAACAACATGCATTTTAAGGCCATTTTCCCTGCTAGAGTGGGGTTAACCTTAACATGCACAGCATGCACAGCTCTTTTCAAATCCCCCCACAACATCTCGATGGGATTTAGATACGGGCTTTGACTTGGCCATTCCAGAACCCTCCATTTCTTTCTTTTCGGCCATTCCTTGGTGGATTTACTGGTATGTTTAGGGTCATATTCATGTTGCAGGGTCCACCTTCTGTTGAGCTTCAACTTTCCGACAGATGGCCTCACATTATCCTCAAGCACCCTCTGGTACAATGAAGAATTCATAGTGGATTATATGATGGTGAGCTGCCCAGGCCCTGATGCAGCAAAGCTGCCCCAAACCATAATATTTCCACCACCATGCTTTACAGTTGGTATCAGGTTCTTGTGGTCAAATGCTGTCTTTGGTTTTCGCAAAACATGTCTTCTGGTACTGTGGCCAAATAGCTCTACCTTTGACTCATCTGTCCAGAGCACATTGTTCCAGAAGTGCTGGTCTTTGCCTAGGTGTTCATTGGCAAACTTTAGTCTTGTCCTGATGTTCTTTCTGGACAGCAAAGGTCCACCGCTCCCATATAGATCAAATTTGTGCAGCCTCTTTGTAATGGTAGACTCGTGCACTTTGACATCAACAGTGGCAAGAGCTACCTGTAGGTCCCGTGATGACATTCTGTGGTTCTTAGAGACTTCTTTCAGCATCTTGCAGTCTGCTCTCAGGCTGAAATTGCTGGGGCGGCCTGGCCTGAACAAGTTGGCAGTTGTTTGGAATCTTCTCCACTTGTAGATGATCTTCCGGACAGTCGAATGATTGATTTCAAATTGTTTGGAGATCTTTTTAAATCCCTTCCCAGACTCGTAGGCATCTATAACCTTCTTTCTGAAGACCTCTGAGAGCTCTTTTGATCTAGGCATGGTGACGCCGTACACTTCAACAACAAAGAGCAAACCAAACGAAATGTCTGAGGTTTAAATAAGACAGGTTCCTCCAAGATCCCCTCTAATGTTCTAATGATTTACACCTGCGCTGGTGCACCTGATTCTAATTTTAGGTATTTGAAGTAGTGATAAATGTAGGGGTGTACTTACTTTTTCCACATGCAAAATTTGCATTTATGTTTATTTAAATTATACAATGGACTACAAAATTTAAATGTTTCATGATATTTGTTATATTATATTGAAGCGTGGTGCTACGCACGCAACTTGTTTGCCAAAGAAGGTAAGCCACAATGCGTAGGATCAAAAGAGTCTTTATTGTAAAGCTCAAACTGTAGCACTGACTTGCTCGGGGCTGCGAGCCCCGTGTATATCCCGAGGCCACGCCTACCCCTCGGGCGTGGCCGACACCCTCTTGGTGCGCGGAATGATGTCACCGCGCCAGCGAGCCATCGTGTCCGCCACACGCGCCCCCCCTGAATTCCCGTGCACCTGAAGGGTCAGTTTGCGGGGCAAACGGATGACCCGGCCGAAGCGCCCTCTGGTGGCTGGCGGCATCTGGGATGCCAGGATGCCGTCTGGGATGCCGCTGCCGGCATCTGGGATGGGTGCAGGACAGGGTGGTGGCGTGCCGGCGGGGCTGGGTGGTAAGGGGGTCCGCCCGCCGGGGGGCGGCCCCGACGCGGGGGCCGAGCCACTGGCGGGAGGTGGTCCACATCGAGGTGGGCCGGCTTGAGGCAGTCCACGGAAACGCGGTCAGGAGTACCGCCGATGTCCAGGGTGAAGTGTTTCGCCCCGGTCTCCAGCACGTGGAAGGGCCCGTCGTACGGGGGCCGCAGCGGTGTCCGGTGGGCATCGTGGCGGATGAACACGTACTCCACCGTGCAAAGCTCCGGGGCGACGTGCGTTGGCGGGCACCTGTGATGCGCCGTCGGCACCGGGGCGAACCTCTGGGCGGTCTCCTGCAGTGCGGAGCACTGCTGCGCCACGGACCATGGTGCCGTGGAGTCGGGGAGGAACTCGCCCGGCACCCGCAGCGGTTGTCCGAAGACCAACTCCGCCGCGGATGCGCGCAGGCCATCCTTGGGCGCCGTCCTGAGGCCCAGCAGGACCCAGGGGAGCCTGTCGACCCAGCCGCCGTCGCGGAGGGTGGCCCGGAACGCGGCCTTTATGGAGCGATGGAAGCGCTCGCACAGGCCGTTGGCCTGGGGGTGGTAGGCCGTGGTGCGGTGCAGCTGGACGCCGAGCCCCCGCGCAACCGCCCCCCAGAGCTCCGAGGTGAACTGGGGGCCCCGGTCGGACGAGATGTCCGAGGGGGCCCGAACCGGGCAACCCAGGTGGCGATGAACGCCTGCGCGACGTCCGCCGCCGTCGTCGCCGCCAAAGGCACGGCCTCCGGCCACCGGGTGGTGCGGTCGACCATGGTGAGGACGTGGGTGAAACCCTGCGAGGGGGGCAGAGGTCCCACCAAGTCCACGTGAACGTGGTCGAACCGACGTTCGGGCACAGTAAATGGGGCCAACGGGGCCTGGGTGTGGCGGTGCACCTTCGCGCACTGGCACAGGAGGCACGTCCTGGTCCAATCGCGGACGGTCTTCCGGAGGCCATGCCAGACAAACTTGTCGGCGACCAGCCTCTGGGAGGCCTTCGTGCCCGGGTGGGACAGGCCGTGGATGGCGTCAAAAACCCGGCGCTGCCAGTCCGCGGGCACGATGGGCGAGGCCGGCCGAGGGAGACGTCGCACAAGAGGGCTGTGCCCACGCCGTCGAATGGCACCTCGGTGACGCGGAGGCCCGTGACGGCGGTCCGCAAGGCCTGGACGTCGGGGTCGGCGGTCTGGTCCGCCACCATCCGGGCATAGTCGATCCCGAGGTGGACCGTGTGGGCGACGGACCAGGAAGGCAATCCGCCACCGGGTTGTCCTTTCCCGCAACGTGCCGGATGTCCGTCGTGTACTCGGACACGGCCGAGAGGTGACGCTGCTGCCGGGCCGACCATGGCTCGGCGACCTTGGCCATCAGGAAGACCAGGGGCTTGTCGTCGACGAAGGCCGTGAACGAACGGCCCTCGAGCAGATGGCGGAAATGCCGGACCGCCAGGTGAAGCCCGAGGAGCTCGCGGTCGAAGGTACTGTACCGCCGTTCGTGCGGGCGGAGCTGCTGGCTGAAAAACGCCAGCGGCTGCCAAGCTCCCTTCATCCATTGCTCGTGCACCGCGCCCACCGCGTAGTCCGACGCGTCGGTCGTGAGGGCGATCGGTGCATCGGGCGCCGGGTGCGCGAGCATGGTGGCGTTAGCCAAGGCGAGCGTCGCGCCCGTGAACGCCGCGTCCATCGGCTCGGTCCAAGCAACGTCACCTTTGCCCGGCTTCCCCCGGAGGGCCTCGTGCTGGGGGCGCAGGAGCTGGGCGATGCGGGGCAGGAACCGGTGATAAAAGTTCACCATGCCCAGGACCTCCTGGAGCCCCTTGATCGTGCGGGGGTGCGGAAACCCCCTGACCGCCTCCACCTTGGCCGGTAAGGGGATGGCCCCGTGCCTGGTGACGCGGTGCCCCAAAAAGTCAATTTCGGCGACGCCGAACCGGCACTTGGCGGGGTTTATGATCAGGCCATGCTGACCCAGGCGTTCGAAGTGCATGCGGAGATGGCGGAGGTGCTCCTCACGGGACGAGCTTGCGACGAGGATGTCGTCCAGGTAGACGTAAACGAAGTCCAAGTCGCGCAAGACGCTGTCCATAAGCCACTGGAACGCCTGAGCCGCATTCTTCAACCCGAAGGGCATCCGCAGAAACTCAAAGAGGCCGAATGGTGTAATGACGGCCGTCTTCGGTATGTCCTCCGGCCTGACGGGGACCTGGTGGTAGCCGCGGATGAGGTCCACCTTGGAAAAGAGGGACATTTACGCCAACCGGGTGGAAAAGTCCTGGATGTGAGGGACCGGGTAGCGGTCGGGGGTGGTAGCATCGTTGAGGCGGCGGTAGTCCCCGCAAGGCCGCCATCCCCTGCCGGGCTTCGGCACGATGTGCAGCGGCGATGCCCAAGCGCTCTTCGAGCGCCGCGTGATGCCCAGCCGCTCCAGCGTAGCGAACTCCGCTTTCACCACTGCGAGCTTCGTCGGCTCGAGGCGGCGTGCCTGGGTGTAGACCGGTGGCCCGACGGTGGGGATGTGATGCTCCACCCCGTGCTTGACGGCCACCGCCGAGAAGGTGGGCCGCGTGAGGGCCGGGAAACTGGCGAGGAGGCAGGTAAAGTCATCCGCTGCCGGAAGCGTACAAACCAAACTCGCCGGGATGGAACCGTTTAGCAAGCCGCTTGGTGAGCCGCTCAGTGAGCCGCTCAGTGAGCCGCTCAGTGAGCCGCTCAACGAGCTGCTCAGCGAACAAGCGAGCGAGCTAAAGGTTTCAGCCTGGACGAGCCGTCTGTGCTTTACGTCGACCAGCAACCCATTTGCACATCGGAAGTCCGCACCGAGCAATGCCATGGGCACGCTGGCGGTTACGAACATCCATTGAAAGCGCTGCCCTCCAAACCGCAGGGAGAGGCAGCGCTTCCCGAATGTGCATATGGGTGTACCGTTGGCTGCAAGCAACGCGGGGCCCCGGCCCGCGGTTCGCTTGTCGGACGTGTGGGCTGGGATGACGCTTACCTGCGCTCCTGTATCGCAGAGGAAGCGGCGCCCGGACAAGGTGTCCATGATGAATAAGAGGCTGCCGGAATTGCCGACGCTCAGGGCCGCTACCGAGCGTCGGCTCGGTCGTTTCCCGACTTGCCAAATGAGCACGGCAGGCAACACTTCTTAGCCTTGTGGCCGAACCTGGCGTGGAAACGGCACCAGGCTTGCGGCGGGAGCGGCGGAGGCCGCGGCTTTGCCGCTGCAGTGGTGGTGGGCGGGGCGTGGCGGCGGCCACGAGGTGTGCATCCGCATCAGCCTCGGGACCAACGAGGTGTGCAGCCGCATCAGCCTCGGGATCCACGACGGCCGCACCGAAGCTCACCCGCGTGTCACAAGCCGCGAAAAACTTGTCGGCCTCGATGGCCAGAGCGCGGGGTTCCCCTATTTTGGAACCGGCCAACGTGAGGCGTACCTGTGCCGGTAGCTGGCGTAGAAAAAGCGCCCGGAATAAAAAATCCGGGGCTTTGTCACCCAGCAACGACAGCATGTAGTCCATCCATACCGATGGTCGTGTGTCGCCGAGTTCGGGAAGGTCCAGGAGGCGGTCCGCCCGTTCGAACTCCGTGAGGCTGAACGTGGCGATGAGGAGACGTTTGAGCGCCCTGTACTTGTGCTCTGCCGGTGGGTGCCGCAGGATGGACACGACTCGGGCGGCCGTGCCGGGCCCGAGGGCGGCGATCACGTGATAGTAACGCGTCTTGTCCGCCATTATTCCTCGAAGCTGGAACTGTGCTTCGGCCTGCACGAACCATACCTCGGCCTGTGCTTCCCAAAACTCAGGGAGCTTTACCGCGACCGCGTTGCTGGCCATGGCGCGTTCTGTGGTCAGCGACGGCTGAACCAAAAGGGGTCACCAGTGAAGCGTGGTGCTACGCACCCAACTTGTTTGCCAAAGAAGGTAAGCCACAACGCGTAGGATCAAAAGAGTCTTTATTGTAAAGCTCAAACTGTAGCACTGACTTGCTCGGGGCTGCGAGCCCCGTGTATATCCCGAGGCCACGCCTACCCCTCAGGCGTGGCCGACACCCTCTTGGTGCGCGGAATGATGTCACCACACCAGCGAGCCATCGTGTCCGCCACAATATCACCGTTATCTGTCAATATTGTTGAAATGAAGATCAAATAGCTGTATGTTGAAATATGTTGACAAAGTCCAAACTTTACATGGGGTGTACTTACTTTTTCACGTGACTGTATGTATGTATGTATGTATGTATGTATGTATATATATATATATATATATATATATATATATATATATATATATATATATATAAATAGTTATGTTTGTGGGGTAGTGATATGTAATCAGGTAGATTTGTATAGGTAGGTGCTCCGATGATTGTGATAAGAACCATCACCATGTAATAAGTTTTGTTTAGCCGAATGTCAGATAAGTGTATATCTGTCCCCGTCACAATGGGTGGGGCATGTTATTTAGCTTAGGTAATAAGGATAAATTATCTCTATATGTCTTAACCTATGTGATTTATCCTTTGTCCCTTATGGCACCGCAATACTAGGCACCGCAGACACTAGCGCAGGAAATGCCTATTAATTATACCATAATAAATAATAAAACTTACCGGAACCCAGATGACGCACTTGGGCTGACAACCCCAACTTGGCAGGCACACATAGCTCAGGCGGCCGTGAAGACACGCCCCGAGGAGCCGTGATTGGCCAGGGCGGAGCAAGAAGCGACTCGCTATTGGGCGGGAGTTGACCAGCAGGAAGGCAGGGGCAAGAAGCTACCCGCTGATTGGTGGAGGGAAGGCCGAGGAGGAAGCAGAGCGCTGATTGGCAAGGACCACCGATGACGTCAGAGGCGGACTGCACGCTGATGGGTGGAGAGCTGGACAAGGTAGTGGTGACCTGCGGGCATTGGTGGAGAGGGCCGATGACGTCACGAGACGGCCAATAAAGGAACTCTCTCTTGGTCTTTGGATCCTTTTTTTGTCTGCCTTCCCCGTCATAGGCAGCTTTACCAGCAAAAGCAGTTGTGTGCCGGCATCGTCACACCATTCTCCTGTTCGTCTAGCGTCTGGGCATTGAGAGCTGCAGTTGACATGCAGAGATGATGCGTGGATGAGCGCTTCAGCGTGACAAGGCCGGGGTGAGCGAGACACCCGGTGAAGCCTGGCAGCGTGCGAGTGAGCAGACTGTGGCCTTCTTCCCGCCAAGAACACCACCCGGTCCGGACTGCGCACACGGGGCCTTGACGATTCCTGACGAGACCCCACGAGCTGATCAGAGATAAGTGCACTAAATAATCACACAATTATTTTATCCAGTTTACCTTTCCGTTCATCTGTGTTTTTAAATTCTGGTGTGGGGGACGTCCCGGTTAGGAATTTAATTTTACCGTCGCGTTTTTCTTGTTACCGGCATTCCGTTTAATAAACATGTTTATTTTTGTACATTTTAAATCCGGTTCGTGTGAGTTATTTTCTTTGCAGGCTTTGGGACGGCTGGCAATCGCGACAGGTAAGCTTCAGCTACCCTTCCCCTTTCTCCCCCCCCCCCCCCATATATAAAAAAATCCGCATATGGGCATCGCCTTCGGAGTAAAAGCTTGCTTCTCCCGGTGTTAACTGAGAGCAGTCACATGACATTATATATATATATATATATGTATATATATATATTTATATATATATATATATATATATATATATATATACAGTATTGTTGTATTGTTGCGGATATATATATTGTTGCGGATCTCCTGAAGCCCGTCGACGTACAGAGGGGGGGGGGGGGGGGGGTTAAACCCCTTTTCCCCCTCGGGTCTTCGTGTCCACAAGGCTGAGTCGCCACTCCCGTAGTGAGCGTGGGAAAGGGTATCGGGTTGATTCCACACGTACCTTTGGTACCTACGCTGCCACGAAAATGGGGACTGGACCTCGCACCAGCCACGCTAATCGAATACGCCGAGCGGTTTGCGTGTCACGTGACACGTGCCGTTACTTTTATTGAACCCGATTCGGGCGGTTTTATTCGTGCGATTCTAGGCCAATAGATGGAACTGACGGGGACGATCAAATAGAAGGAAGAACAGGTTTATTTACAGTTATACAGGGTGAAGAGACACAGAGCAGGCTTATGCAGTCTTAACTTATCTCCCAGACACGGGCCCACTCACTCACGCAGGGAAAAAGAGGAAGGACAGTTTGCGCTCCAAACGCGCCTTGACGCCGATCGCTCCGGGACAGCTCGCCGGGCGTGGCCCTCAGATGTTCACGGCACGTATGCTGGGAGCGCAGACAAGGAGATCGCGCATCTGTGGCCCGGAATCGATCGTCTCCACAAACGCGATTAACACAGCAGCAGCAGAGCGCAGGGCACGGGGATAGTTCGTGTACAGAGGGGAGGCTTATAACAAGCAAGGCACTTCACTCGTGCTGCGGCAATGTCTCTTTCTCACTGCTCAATCACCATGAACCAACCACGAACCTTGGGTGACTGACTCTGACGCACTCTCTGAATCTCTCACTGGGGCACTCCCTCTCCGACTCAGGCGGGGGGCCCGGGGCAGGGTTTTATGGCCCCGCCCCAGAGTCTTACCCGAATGTTCCAAGCCCCTCCTCTCGTTGCACTTGTGAGCCACTCCCCTTGAGTTCCAATTGGCGGCTCGCTGCTTTCCGGCCACTCCCTGCAGCTCCTCCCTTCGGCCTTGCCAGACTTGTTCCAGGCCTAACACTTGGCATTCCAGCTCAAAGAACACCTAACTCACTGGCCTGCTCAACGCAAACTAACACAGGAAAGGAGACTACGCTTACATTTAATAAGAAATAACTGAACTAAAGCGAGGCTACATGTTGTGGTGCAACTACCTACGAGGGGGGTCATTCTTTATTCACAAAACCGCAACAATATATATATATACAGTGCATTCAGAAAGTATTCAGACCCCTGCACTTTTTTCACATTTTGTTATGTTGCAGCCTTATGCTGAAATCGTTTAAATTCATTTTTCCCCTCATCAATCTACACTCAATACCGCATAATGACAAAGAGTAAGCCGGATTTTAGAAAGTTTTGCAAATTTTTTTTTTTTTTTAACTGAAATATCACATTTACATAAGTATTCAGACCCTTTGCTATGATAGTTGAAATTTAGCTCAGGTGCCTCCCATTTCTCTTGATCATCTTTGAGATGTTTCTACACCTTGATTGGAGTCCACCTGTGGTAAATTCAATTGATTGGACAATGATTTGGAAAGGCACACACCTGTCTATATAAGGTCATAGCTGACATATAGCTGTATAGCATATCAATAGCATATCATAGCTGACAATGCATATCAAAGCAAAAACCAAGCCATGAGGTCGAAGGAACTGCTTGCAGAGCTCAGAGACAGGATTGTGTCGAGGCACAGATTTGGGGAAGCCTACAAAAAAATTTCTGCTGCATTGAAGGTTCCCAAGAGCACAGTGGCCTCCATAATTCTTAAATGGAAGAAGTTTGGAACAACCAGGACTCTTCCTAGAGCTGGCCACCTGGCCAATCTGAGCAATCGGGCGAGAAGGGCCTTGGTAAGAGAGGTGACCAAGAACCCGATGGTCACTCTGGCTGAGCTCCAGAGATCCTGTGTGGAGATGGGAGAAACTTCCAGAAGGACAACCATCACTGCAACACTCCACCGATCTGGGCTTTATGGCAGAGTGGCCAGATGGAAGCCAAACAGTTCAATCTTGGTTTCGTCAGATCACAGAATCTTGTTTCTCACAGTCTGAGAGTCCTTTAGGTGCTTTTTGCAAACTCCAAGCAGGCTTTCATGTGTCTTTCACTGAGGAGAGGCTGGTGCCTTGGCGTAATGCATTGCTCTAAACCGGGGGTGCAGAGTGTCTGATGACCACGTGCAGAGTTCAGAGAGTCAGATAAACATGTGCACCGAGAGGGAGCAGGGGTGTCCAGCCCTTTTTCCTAAGGGGCCACATTGGAAATTTTGCCCCACATGGAGGACCGGTGAGCAAATCTCAGAAAGATGAAGCATCAATTATATCATACCAACTCAGGTTTTTTTTTAGCCAATCGTTTACATGCTTACCTATTGACTTAATGTCCTAAGTTTGGCGCTACCTGTATGCGTGTAGCACCAAAGGTACACATTCACATGGGGAATCTTTCCCCAGCCCCAATCCCACACATCCCCGCATGCTACCCCCAACACAAAGCTGTATTTGAACCCCGAGTTTGGAGTTTGTAACTTAAATGGTGTGGTCATGCATAGAACACATAAAAACAAAGAGAAACAGAGATTTTTGGCTTTTGTAAGTATACATTGTTGCAGTTTTGGGAAACCGCTAAGAAGTAATGAGAACCACTATACAGGTCCCTTAGAATAGTTATTTCATAGCAGAACATTATCTTAGTCCCTTCCCCTTATATGGGTTAGTTTGTCGTTATGCGTTGGGGAGGGAAAGACAGGCCCTCCACTCATAAGGGGAAGCAAAGATTGCATCCCTGCTTCTTCCCCCTTCCAACTTTCACCTTCATCTCCCCAAACCTTCTGCCTCGCTCTTCCCCCTCCTCAAATAACACCTCACTGTGCCTCACCCAATCTCCATCAAACCTTTTGTCCACCCCATTCTTCCCTTTCTCCAAGCTATTCTGAAATCTCTGAAATCTCTGACACACCTTCAACAGCTCTCCCTACCTCTTCCTCCTCTTCCACATCTTACCCTACCCCTCCCCCCCCCCTGTTCTGGACCCGATGCTCCCCCTTCCTCTTCATTAACGGTATGGACCTCAAACATCTGGGGCCTTCGCTCAAACTTGACTGACCTCTCCATACAGGTTGCTTCTGACAAACCAGATGTGATCTGCTTAACAGAAACTTTCCTCCTTCATGATGTCTCTGATGCCTTGGTATCTCTCCCAGGTTACTCCCTCCTCCGGTATGATAGACCTGAGCCTCGTCCTGGAGGTGGGGTTGCTATCTTTATAAAAAACTCTCTTCCTCACTCGCCCTCCACTGCCCTCTCTCCACCTCACCCCCAGGAATACCTTTGGCTACGGCTTCCCCTTCGCTCCCACCTTTTGTTCATATGTGTGTTGTACCGTCCACCAAACAGCGATGACTCCATCTACATCTCACTGTCTGATAATATGGACCAACTTATATCTACCCATCCCAACTCTCTCTTCCTCATATGTGGTGATTTCAATTGTCACCATGCCAGTTGGCTGGGGGTGGGTACCTCTCTCACCAGCCATGGCTCTTCAGCAAAGGACTTCTGCGACTCACTGGGACTGACACAATCTGTCAATTTCCCGACCCGGATCTCAGTCAACGGAGCATCTTCTCTTCTGGATTTGGTTATGACAAACTTCCCTGAAAATGTCTGCTGCTCTTCTTCTGCTCCAATCGGCTCATCTGATCATGTGCTTGTCAAAGTGAACATCTCTCTGACCATTCTCAGAGAGCCTCCTCAGCGTCGACGAGTCTGGCATTTCACTCAGGCCAACTGGCACGATCTTCAAGCAGCCATCAATCATCTGGACTGGTCTCCCATCTCTACCACCTCTGACATCAACTCATCCTGGGAATTCTTTCAAAGTAAATTGCTCTCTCTCATGCACAGATTTATACCATCTCGTCTTCAGTTGTCATACCCTTCCTCCCGTCCATGGTACATGGAATCTTGTGGTGAGGCTGTTGCCCTGAAACAACTTGCTTTCGTCTCCTGGAAAGCAAATCCAACGGAAGGAAATCTCATTTCCTTTCACAAAGCCCGAAACAAGTGTGTGTCCACCCTCAGGGGAGCCAGGAAACAATATCTCACCATTCTCAAGACCGAACTCTCTTATCTGTCTCCCTCTTCCAAATCCTGGTGGCGTCTGGTCAAATCTGTTTCTGGTGTTTGTTCCCCCTCCATCCCCTCCCTCACCTCAAACGGCTTAACGGCTGACTCCGCACGTGAAAAAGCTGAATGCCTCAACTCTGTGTTTGCCTCTAAATCTTGTGTCCCAAACGCATCTCTCTCTGTACCCACCGTACCCAGTCGTACCCAGCTGCTCCTGGACTCTGTGTCCTTTCCTCCTGACAAGGTGGAAAAGTTTCTGTCAACCCTCGACTCTGATTCTGCAACTGGTCCTGACGGCATCAGCCCACGGGTCCTAAAATCATGTTCTTCTGCTCTTTCACTCCCTCTTTCTGTTCTCTTCACCCTCTCTTTTGCTCAAGGTCATCTGCCATCTGCTTGGAAATCAGCCAACATCACCGGTTTGCACAAAAAAGGTGCAAAAACAGATCCCAGCAACTACAGACCAATCAGCCTTCTCCCAATTATCAGCAAAGTCATGGAATCCATCATTGCTTCAGATATTAAATCTTTCCTCTTCTCCAATGGCTTGATCTCTGATCATCAATTTGGTTTCAGACCTGGTCACTCTACTCTGGACATGCTGCTTCTGCTTTCTCAACAATGGATGGAGGTCCTCAACGCCAAACAGGAAATTAGAGCTGTCTCCCTTGACATTTCACGTGCCTTTGATACGGTCTGGCACCCTGCTCTGCTCACCAAACTCTCCTTCTTTGGTATCCATGGAAATCTCCACGCATGGCTGGTGGACTTCCTCTCTGGTCGTAGTCAACGTGTGGCCCTGAATGGGTTTCTCTCAGCTCCTCTTCCTGTTCAGGCTGGAGTTCCCCAAGGTAGTGTTCTGGGCCCTGTGCTTTTTCTGGTCTTCATCAATGATCTCTCTGACTCTCTTGAAAATCCTCTCTATCTCTTTGCTGACGACTCTACTCTCTGTCGCTCCATTCCTCATCCCTCAGATCGGCAGTCTGCAGCCTCCTCACTCTCTGCAGACCTGGACAAAATCACAGACTGGTCAAACAAGTGGAACATGTGTTTCAATCCTGACAAATCTCACACTCTTACAATGTCTCTCCGAAAGGACCGACTGGACAACCCTCCCATCTACTTTCTCAACAATCCTCTCCAAGAAGTTCTGTCGCTCAAGCTTTTGGGTCTCACTATCTGCCATGATCTTTCTTGGGAAAACCACATTTCCAAGCTGGCCTCCAAAGCCAGTCGCCGACTGGGCATCCTCCGTCGTGCGAAGTCCTTCCTTGGCACACCTGAGCTCCTCACCACATACAAGGCTTTCATCCGCAGCTCAATGGAATACTGTTCCCCCCTCTGGGCTGGTGCTCCTGCCTCACACCTTGCTCGGCTTCACGCTGTTGAGGCCAAAGCTTTCAGAATCATTGGAATCTCCTGCGATGTAGTCAACACCGAGGGCCTTTCACTCACTCACCGCAGGCAGGTTGGTGGTCTTTCTGTCTTCTACCGACTCCTCTCCGGCCTTGCTCCCCCAGCTCTCTCTGTGCTCTGTCCCCCCAATATTCCTTCAGGTCGCACAAGATCTGCCTGCAACCCTCTTATGGTTAAACTGCCAAAGTCTAGGCTCTCTGCTCACCTTCACTCTTTCATTCCCCTTTTCTCCCGCCTCTGGAACAAACTCCCCCACTCCCTTCAATCCCACTCCTCCCTCCAGGTCTTTAAAACAGCTGTTCACCACCATCTCTTATCTTCCCCCATCGAAAACCTTGATCTTTTCTACCCCCGGTAATTCACCCCAGAGTCCTTGCAGTGTTCATATGTTTTATTCCTCTCCCACCTCCCCCTAATGTCCCTGCTCTCAAATGTTGTGTTTGTGTCCTTCCCTCTCTTCCCCCTCTCTTTTGTGTCCTTCCCCCTCTCTCCCCATCTTGTCTGCCGCTCCCCTTGTTTTTTGTGTTTTGTGTGTCGGTTTGTCTTTTTGTGTGATTAATGTTAGCTCTTTCACGAGCCTCGATCTTGTATACAAAAAAAAAAATCCACAGATATTGATTCAAAGTCTTGAAGGACAGAATACAGGCCAAAGGCTTCAAGGGTGGATGGAAGCAACAACATTTTGTGGACAGGGAACTTTTCAAAAGCATTAAAGCCCATTGGATTATGCACCAGGTAAAAGTCCCCTCGAGAGGTCTTGTGAGGGCAGCGTGACACAATGGGCCACTAATCAACACCAGAGGAACTTTGGAGAAGGCTTGTGTCGGCAGGGGAAGCGACACTACACCAATCGGCAGCCCGGAAAACACCTTCAAACAGCCCCCCACCCTCGCCCGGGCCTGACAAAATGGCCTTGCGCACTTGATTCTCACTCTTGGCCGGTCTCTCTCTGCTCCTTCTTGCTGAATGTGTGCACGACACGTTCTCTCAGGCCTCAGCACGTGTACTTGATTAATCTCTCTCTCTCTCTCTGCTCCCTCTCGGTGCACGTGTTCATTGGACTATCTGCACTCTGCATGTGTGCATGAATTGGACTCTCTTTGCATGTGCCTCCTTGCCTGCCTGTGTTCGTGCTGTGACTGCCTCTTCGTGTTTGTGCTGGGACTGCCTCTTCGTGTTCGTGCTGGGACTGCCTCTTCGTGTTCGTGCTGGGACTGCCTCTTCGTGTTCGTGCTGGGACTGCCTCTTCGTGTTCGTGCTGGGACTGCCTCTTCGTGTTCGTGCTGGGACTGCCTCTTCATGTCCGTGCTGGGACTCCCTGCCCGTGTTTGTGCTGGGACTGCCTGCCCGTTTTGAGCTGCTCATGCTCATGCTGGGGACTGCCCTTTGCCGGTGTGGTCACAAGCATTTCACAAGCAAAGGTCCTGGTAACATCGTAACCATTTTGCTGACAGGATCCCTACGTTCGTTCCCCCTCCCCATCCCCCGTGAATGTGTGCTGGGCACCCTTGTTGTGCTTATTCATAGTTATCATCATAAGGCAAAGATTAAGCTAAGTTTCTGCGTCTTGTCCTTTTTCTCTCCTATCGATAAGCTGCACTGTAAATACTTGTAAATAAATTGAATCGTTAAACGTTTCCTTTCTAACTGTCCGTGAATGTCCTTTCTTTCATTGGTCCGTCACTGCTCTCACCCAGAGTATCGATCGGCCATAACAAAATTAGCATCAGCCCGGCGGGTAACAACGGTTGCTCAGCCATTCAAATTTCAATCCAGGAACAAAAGTGGTACACCGCTGGAGGGTATGTTCCCCGATTGGAACCGTCACGTGGTACAGGTAAGCGGTGCCAGACGATTGGACCCTGCTATTGTGCGACAGACCAATTGGCGTTCATAGTTGCTGGTTCGCAACCTGCTGAAGTACAAAGTTATTCGCACGCGGCAGCCTCAGATCTGGTAAGTTTGGGAGGTGCGTGCCTGAGTGTGAGGGTGCATGTGTACGGTGTGCAAGTCCTGCGGGCGCGCCGTCTGAATTCATGTCCGCAGCGCAGACGTGCGTGGCGGAGACCGAGCAGCCGGTTGGTTAAGTGAGCACTTCGGTGCTAGCCAAACCATCTGCGCGGGAGGTCGAAGCTGCGCATTTCGTGCATGCCGACACGAGTGAGTGCAAAGGAGTGATTGTGGCGCTGGATCACGAGGATGTGGAAGGAACGCGATTGGGGGAGCCATTGGTAGAGACAGATGGTTTAGTTTTAAATTTAAAACAACTTCCCCATTGTGGTAAGGATTTGAAGTAATGCCGAGTAAGTATGGAGTAAGCCGAGTAAGCCGAGCCATAATGGTATGGAGTAAGCCGAGCGGAGGGGTGGTGCAGGGGGTGCTGTATGTGGGAGCAATAGCGGTTTGGAAATGCTCCCGTCGGGTTTATATCGAACCCGGCGGATGAAACAAATGCTGCCAATTGGGTACGTTTTATCGCTCCGGTAAGCCCTACAGAGAGGGACGGGGCAGCAAAGCCAGATTTGGGCGACGGGGAATCCTGAGAGAACCCTGGTTAAAGGGTGTGGGAAGCTAGGGAGATTTCCATGGTGCCCCTGCGCTAATTGGTGGGTTAGCGAGGGTACCTGCAAGCCTGCAGGTAGGGGTCACGTGGGGACCTGGGGTTATGTGCACGCCAGACCATCAGGCGTATAAGAGGATGGTCGTGCTTGCAAGCACGGCGTGACGCATGGCGCACGGAACGTGCCTTGTGGGGGCAGTACTTGGTGCACGGCAGGAGGAGGTGTGACCACCGTGGCTGTGGTCAGGGCCCACATGATGCACTTTGCGTTTTGCGGGGCCTCCGTGAGACAGCACCGTGGGAGGTTCGCGGCATGAGTGGCGTGTTGGGCATGCAGCACGCATGTGGAGGCAAGGAGGAAGACATGGTGTCGGGGTTTCCCCAACACGCGTGTGTGGAACCAAAGGTGAGAGCCTGGGTCCGTGGGGGAACCACGTGACCCAGAAGGTACGTAAATTGTAGATGGCATTGGTGTAGAGACAATGTATGTCGATGGCAGGATGAAGACTGTGTTATGCTAAGTTCCCACTTTCACGATTTTGAGGATGATTCACGCCGATGTACCAAGATCTATAAATCGTCATCAGTCGCGGCCCGTCGGCACTTTTAGTGCAAATTTCCGTCACGGACATGAGGTTGTTACGATCTCGACGAGGCGAGTACGACAGTGCTACGACACTAGTACGATATGACACGAAACTAATATGAACAACCAAGACATCGATACGATATGCAACGAATTGGCACGACATCCCAAGACATTAACACAATATGTCACGAATTACAATGATCTCCCACGAATAAACTACGAATTACCTACAAGTCACCTTCAACTATCCACGGTGATCTCACGACCATACTACGATGCCACCACGATGTAATTGGTCACGTGGGAATGCGCTCGTCCAGGCCCTATAAATATTGGCTGTGGCATAGTTTTCTCATTCTGCATGTTCACCAACGAAGAAGCACTTCAAGAGGCTGCCATCGAGGAGGAGGAAAGCCTGCTGCTGGCTGCTGCGGCCCTGTTGATACGTGCAAGGCGGCGGAGAAGGCCACATAAAATACCTACGAAAAGGACAGTGTGGGTGAAACCTTGGCTGTTACGTAGGCCTGAATATGAACAGTATGAGAAGCTTTTGGCTGAATTGCATCTAGAAGACGGCAGGGGCACCTGCGCATTGCGCACCTGGTTGATGAAACCCTACCCCCACCGGCTCATGACCAACGCAGAGCGCATCTTCAACTACAGGCTGTCCAGGGCACGTCGAGTGGTGGAGAATGCATTTGGTATCCTGGTGCACAGGTATGCATGGCAGAACTTTCTGCGTGTTGATCCAGACCTCTTTCATGAGCTGGTGCAACGTCTGGGACCCTGAATCGAGAAGCAAGATACCTTTATGCAGAAGGCACTGGAGCCAGGCATACGTCTTGCCATAACACTGTGTTACATGGCAACTGGGGATTCCTACAAGTGATGGTATTCCTCTTTAACTGAAAGAAGAGGCAAGTTTGAAGAAGCAAGAGTGGTTTAATAAAAATCGAACAACACAATTGTGGAGCGCGTCCGAAGATGCAGAGCTTTGTTACACAAAGCAGTACAAGTTCGAGCCACACTGAAAATACTCTGAAACAAGATCCCTTATATAGGCTGGACAATGTCTGAAAAACTCTCCGCTGAAGTAATGACCTTCAGATAAGGACCATGGGCTAGCACAGCCCCTGTCGACGTTTTTTCCTGTGAGAGGGCTGAGGTTTAAGGCACCGATGTGAAAGTAAGATATTTCCCAAGCTATTATCTCAAACAAGCTGGGCCTACAAGGCCAAGGGACGTATTCTCACAAGGGAGTTCAATTGTGTTACACTTGGCAGTAAAACATATTGGGCCAGGGCATGAACATGAGCATACAAATCAAAGGATACATATTACATCATACTCTGCTCAAGGTTAACTGAAGGCAAACAAGAATTAAATGGCAAACTATTCCCATAACTCTTCTCCCTTTGGCAGACGTTGAAAGACATCTTCAAGGCCAGTTCTGACCAAGCCGTGAAACAACATGTTTTGCAAGTGAATCGAACTTTTTGAAGCAAGCAAAGGAAAGACACAATTATATATATAATATCAGGTGCCCTGGGTCACGTGGTGTGCCCCCCATGCCCGACACAAGTCTCCAGTTTGGTTTCAGAGTCGCTCACCACACCATCAGTGAAATAGTGCCGGAGACCTGTGAGGCCATAGTTAATGAATACCTCGATGGGGGTCCTGCCATGCTCAAGGACCCCAGATGCGTGGAAAGAGGTCGCCCAGAACTTTTCAACATGATGGAACTTTCACAACACCATCGGTGCCTTGGATGGCAAACACATTGCCATCCGGTGTCCACCCAATGGGGGATCATTGTACTACAACTACAAGGGCTTTCACTCCAGAGTGCTGTTAGCCCTTGTTGATGCCAACTACATGTTCTTGTATATAAACATCAGTGCCAATGGTAGTTGCTCAGACAGGGGTATCTTCAAAGAGTGCAACATTCGTGAAGCTCTGGAGCAGGCACTGCTGGCCTCCCTGATCCAGAACCACTTCCACACGATGACCAGCCAATGCCATATGCCATTGTGGGAGACGACGCCTTCGCATTGCGCACCTGGTTGATGAAACCCTACCCCCACCGGCTCATGACCAACGCAGAGCGCATCTTCAACTACAGGCTGTCCAGGGCACGTCGAGTGGTGGAGAATGCATTTGGTATCCTGGTGCACAGGTATGCATGTTTTTGTGTTTCTACATAGGACTGTTAACTGTAATAATTTCAATGATTTAAAGTCTTACAACAAGTACCAATTTTATGTCAAATGTTACACTTAAATATTACCTTTAAATGGACAACTACAAAATATGCCACTTTGTTTCGAATTAATTTATAACTTGTCAATGTTGTGACTTCAGGTTCCGCTGCATGCTGACCCCAATGCAACAGCACCCAGATAGAGTTCAGTCCATAGTGTTGGCAGCCTGCCTGCTGCACAACCTGCTCCTCATCCGGTATCCCAGGCAAGCCAACCAGGAGGTGGACAGGGAAGATCAAACAACCCATGAAGTGATCCCCGGTTCCTGGTGGGAAGATGAGACCCTTCTGGGACTGGAGTCCCTGTCCAGGAACACATCTGCCAAGGTGGCCAAGGTCCAGCGTAACTACCTGCGGGATTACTACAACTCCCCAGTTGGCAAGGTTCCGTGGCAGGACACGATGATATAAGGTAAAGTACTCAATATTATAAAATTATATTTTTTTGCAGAGATCCATCTCAACCAAGCCCCCTCCCCCTCAAAACATTTGATATTGTAAGCCCCCCCGCCCCCCGGCCGACCTGCTTTTGGGCCCAAATTACCCAAGTCCCCCTGGCAAATGGCAAAGCATTCAAAACACAAGACTAGAAGTAAAAAAAATTAAAAACTTTAATTGTAGTAACAGATCCAGATCCACACACTTTTTCAAAGTCCTGCAGTCTCACAAGTTTACATTTGGCACAATATGTTTGAAGTTCCATTTTTAAATTAAGGATTCTTCAATGTTCATGGTAATGTTGATGGCACAACATGTTCAAAATTTCACTTTTAATTTAAAGTTTCTTCAGTGGTCAAGGTTCATGGCACAAAATTTACAAGTTTAAATGTTCTCATAAATGGTGGAGGAAAGCATTACATCAGATGAACGGCTGGTGGCCTCTGGTGTCTCTTTGCCAGTTGCCACTTGCGATGGAGGTGGCGCTCCAAAGTGTCCGGTGCTGTACTGCTGGCTTGTAGAGGCGCTGGACATGAAGCTGGACACTGGGGTAGCGCTGAAGCTGGGCTGCTGCTGCTGACCGTAAGCAGGGCTACGTGCTGACACGTATGAAGAGGGCGTAGGGGGCAGGGGTCTTGGTGCTGGGGACCGCATGGTGGTGTAGCTCCTTGGTGGGGTACTTGGTGGGGGCATGACATACCCATATTGTTGTGGTTGCTGGTACTGCTGCTGCTGTTGGTAGGACATGTCTGGTGGCACATGCTCCTGGTAGCTTGCAGGCTGCTGGCCACGGGTGACAAAGTCGTTCATCAACCTCATGGCTTCCATGCTGAACTCGCACCAGTCTTCCCTGCGAATCTGCCGTAACTGGGTTGAGATGTAGCCAACAAACTGCTGGACCGCCTCCTCGTGTGGGAACTTGGGGACTGTGTGAGTGGCCAGGCTCTTCCTCAACTCTGCGGCTTTGTCCGCCCTCTCAAGGAGCCACAACACACAATTGAAAGCATTTATTAATATCATGTTAACATTGTTGGTGATATATACAATTACATGTCATTACAGAAACAGTGTGAATTTGTTTTTCCTTCAACAATAATGATAAGTTTAATGTCAGAACTTTTCTGGGCAAGTACAGCAATATATTAAATTTGATTTAAATTTTTTGTCATTTGCCAGAGTAACGATGTCATGATGACAATTATTTTAAATTTAATTTAGGAGTACTTTCTTTTTATGGCAAAGTTAAAAAATTCATTATTTGCTAATATTTTGTAATATTTGTAAAGACAAAAAAGTTATATTTACCCTGGCTATCATTTCATCACTGTCAGGTGTACTCTTGTCCTCGCCCTTGCCCTTGGCCACCCTTTGGTCAGGCTTGTCATCTAGTGATGGCAGTGGTGGTGGGGCATCCATCTCTGTCACATCATCATCTTCTGTCCCTGTCATGGCCTCTTCCTCCTGGGATTCTTGTGATGTTGTTGCAGCGCTCTTATTAGACTCGGCAGCCCCTTTTGGAAACTGAAAAACATAAAACAACAAGCATTCTGAGTATTGCGCTGCAATACATGTCCCCTACCGGCAGTCTGTCGTCCGGAAAACTGTTGGGGAAATTACCAAAGTTCAAAGTGCCATAACTTTGTCAAAAATGATCGAAACGTCGTGAAGTTCGAACTTGATCTGTAACTTATCATTAGGAAACCATGTACCAAGTTTGAAATCATTAGCATTAAGAGTTTAGAAAATAAGTCCGGAAAGCTGTTCTTTGCGTGACAGACTGACAGACTGACAGACGGAGGGACGGAGTGCAAACCTATAGTCCCCTCCGGGGTACACCGGTGGGGGACTAATAATCAACATTAAACAACAAGTACTTTAAATGTTTTTGTTTGCTTGTATGTCGCAGGTTGTCTGGTCAGGTCCTGAAGCAAATGAAGCTACTCAAGTTGGACTCAAGTTGGCAAGAAGATCCCAACAGCAAATTCATGAAATAAAAAAGATGGAAATTCTTGAAGTCTTTGCAGTTCTCCATTTCAAAGTCAATGCCTTGTAAATAATGTATGTATTGTAAATAAAATTTGCTATTGTACATTTGAAACAATTGTCTCGGTTGTTCTTGGTAATTGTTAACATTTAAATTAAATTAAAATTAAATTTAGATTAATTGACATGGTTTAATTATTCAACACACCTTGGCACTCTGGCGGCTCGGGCAGCGCTTGATGTGGGTGTCCAGGAACCTGTAGGTGTTGTAAATGGTCTGGTCCCTCTCAGAAAGTTCCTCCACAGCCCCCTGGCCTGACTTGAGCGCTGTAATCTTCCCATATCTGGTCCGCATACTTTCAAAGAGAGTCTTCAGCTGCTGGTCTGGAAAAAAAATAACAAAATATTTAATGTCTGCCAAGACTTGTAGCTATTATTTCACTGGAAAAGCATACCAAGAAAACAGCCAATACCCTGTATCCCTGCGACATTTACAAATTGTGAAGGACCCTCTCATTACAGTTTCTTGACATGAATTATTTTAAAAGGACAGGCAGCCTGCATGGTAATATTTTGTCACAATTGGTACAATATTAAGCAGCATTATTTGGCCAACATCTTCGCAATATTTTAGCAATGAGCCCTATTGGGCAAATGTTTGCTTACAATTTCAAACACAAAAATAATGTCCATTGGGCAAAATTTATGGGACATATATTCAGGACATTGGAAATTTTAAATGAAACATTTTAAGAGGTACTTACACGTACAGGGGGGTTCCAACCTTGCTGCCTTTTCCTCCAGCAGCCGCCTCTTCATTTCTGTGTTCTTGAAAGCCTTCAGTTTCTTGTTGTAGAAGCATTCGTTCTCCCGGTACCACTCCGCAAGGTCCACCTCCTGTCGGTCGGTGAAAATGTACGTGGACCCACGAGTCCTCTTCTTCTTGGGTCCCTGTGTTGTCTGGCCGCCTTCTTCTGGATCGTCAGACAGTTCATCTCTCTCCTGGCCAGCCTTTCCCCCCTGTGTATCCTTTTCACCCTGGGCAGCCTGGCCCCCCTGGGCAGCGTGGTCTCCCTCGGCCTCCTGGATGTCCTCTGAAATTTTTGAACATTTCAAAATTAGCGCCACGACGTAAAAGTGCCCACGACATGACTACGACCTCTCCCGACTGCTAAGGACTTCCCCCGACTACATCTACGACACTCCCACATCTCCCCTACGACTTGCCACGATGTTACATCGGCGCGAATCGGCGTCAAATTCGTTAAAGTGGGAAAGGGGACTTAGAGATTGGAGGGGTTAGTGGCGATGTAAATTGACGAGTTGGGAACTAATTATTTTGGAATTGGCAGACGATAGTTTAGCGCCTTCCTTCTTCTTCCTCATTGTCCCGACAATTGAAGGATGAATGGAGGAACGCTTGTTGTGAGTGATGAGGTGTGAATGAGGTGCGTGGCGAATATTTGTTTTTGTAGAAGAAAAGATTGAGTGAATGATACCAGGTGGGTGTTTGTGGAGCAGAGTACACCCCCGATGGAGGTGAACCCTCGCCTGCATTGGCGTTAGAGTAGAGGGGGGTTCAGATGTTTTGGATAAGGGATGTCATTCTGTGGTTGCTGCTGTGTGCAGAAAGTTTTGTTTTGCAAAGGTGCAATGGTGTTGTTGAGAGGCTGGGAGTGTGGCACGTCAATGTGTCCTCTCGTAGGGGGGACTCGCCGGCCAAGTGAGGCCGTAGGGGTCCAGGGGACCAGTTTAGTGTTGTGTAGTGGGCACAGGTACCCAAGGGAAGGGGCCTGGGTCACCAGATGCCATCGTAGTCAACGAGGGGTGAGAGCCAGAGAAGGCATCCCCCATTGTTAGGTTCAGGAGAAGGTGAGCTCAGAGGTGGCTACAGCATCACGGGGGTGCCACCGGTGGGTATGCAGGTAGGTTACCCTGCCAGTAGAGCCACCCTGCCCAGCCAGGAAATTGTGCGATGGCACAGGAAGAAATATTTGAGGGCCGGACCCAAATTTGTAAAAGCACCAACGTGTGGGACATTGGGTAAATTGGTTGCATAGAACCACTGTAGGGGGGGGGGGGGGGGGGGTGTAATGGTAAAAGAGAAAAGTCTTTGGAAATGGTAGGTTAGAGTAAGGATGCTCCCCCTTGGTACCATTGTGTGTGTTTGCGGCCGCTGAGATAACGGGGTTGATTAATTGGCCTTTGCGAGGACTTGTTGTGTCCCAAATTGTTTAGTAGGGGTAGGGGTAAGCACGCCCCCCAGTGGGCTGCCCCACCGGCGAGCCTAGTGGTGCCACTCCACCTCATTAATTTGGCACCGTGTGTGTTTTGGTGTTCTCCCGGGAGATAGGTGTAGATAGGGTGCATTAATGAACCCTGGAGGAATAGTTTAGATTGAATGGTTTATTGGCCGAGATAGAGTAGGGCTAGGTTAAAAAGACTAAAAGGGGGTAGAAGTAGTTAGCGGGATTAAGTGGGCATAGTTAGGATTAGGTTAGGGCCACAACCAGCCGCCTGATCTGCTGCCCCACACGTTCCTGCCCCCATGACGAGTATGAGACCACCATGAGACTTACCATCATCATCATCATATATGTATATGTATATGTCATCACTCGGAGACATATGCATATATGTATATATATATATATATATATATATATATATATATATATATATATATATATATAGATATATATATATATATATATATATATATATATATATATATATATTGTTGCGGATATGAGGACTGTATTTTTTTTATTGTGTGCTTTATTATTATTATTGTTTATTCTGCGCCTCCTGCCTCCAGTGTTGTGTAAAAGTAAAAAGGGCGTCCCGGTAGTTATTCCATGAAACACCACATTGCAGGACCCGATAAGACCCTTGTTCAGTAGCTTATATCTTATTATGTGTTTTAGGGTAAGGCCTTGTCTTCCATTAAAATAATACTCCATTGCACAGAATCAATTAAGAATAGCTCCCCTTCAATACTTCCATTTCCCAGCCAAACTCTCCATCTGCGGGTAAAGCAGTTCACAAGTGTGGGGTGCACGCCCTCTCAATTCGCTGCTATAGTGAATATGTGCTCCGTGCTCTGTTTGAACAGGAGGGGCGGGGTCGCCAGGGAGAGGCAAGCCCAGGGCGCGCCACGAAGGGCGGGGCTGTGCAGCCCCATGCCCAAATAAGGAAACAAGCCCGTGGCTCGCCACGAGGGGCGTGCCGTCGGCGCGATGCCCAAATAAGGAGACAAGCCCGTGGGATTACCATACAAGGTCACGAAACAGAGCACGGGGGGGAGGGCGGTACCGAAACCAAGGGGGGCGTGTCAGACCCGCGCTGAAGGTTTAGACAGAAGGGTGCGACGATCGCTGGGAGAAGCTACACGAGGGATACGGCAGAGGAGTCCAGGTGCGTAAGAGGGCGTGTCAGTCCCGCGCTGGAGAGAAGTGAGAGGAAGGGAATATGAGCTGAGCTGCGTGGAGAGGTACACGACAAACAAAGGGTCCAAGAGAAAGCAGAGGAACTTTTACGAACGAGTTGCAAAGAGATACGGCAGATGAGTCCAGCCCCGTTTCAACCAGCCGCGTGAAGCCCTGACGGGGCAGCGAGTAACCCTGCCGGCGTGCGCTGTAAAGCCGAATACCAGGAGCTGCCGGCGTGCGCTGTAAAGCGGATTACAAGGAGCTGCCGGCTCCCCGCTTCCCGCCCGGAGTGGACCTGCTCGCTGTGCCCTGTGATCCCACCTGCTCATCCCTTCCAGCCATTCCTGCCTGCAAGTTCCCCATTTGCGTACGTGAGTTTGTTTTGTTCGTGCTGTCCTGGGTAGTAACTAAGTCTGTATAAGCTAGTAATTTTCACTGTGTCACCTGCGTTTTCATGTCCGCTGTCAATACCCGTGACTGCTCTTTTTGCTTATGTGTGTGTGTAAATAATAATAAACCCCGTTACTCTTCTGTACGTCTTCTTCTCCTTCCTCTTTGCATTCGTCGTCTTAGTCTTTTCCCCATTGAATATCTGTGGCGCGATACGGCCAACGTTTGGGTGAATCGGGTTTAGTCGGGGAACAACTGTTCGGTCGCGGAGCCTCCGCTCGGCAAACACAACATCCTTAACCGCGGACCGTAACAATATATATATATATATATATATATATATATATATATATATATATATATATATATATATACACACACACACATATACAGGGCATTCAGAAAGTATTCAGACCCCTTCAATTTTTTCACATTTTGTTATGTTGCAGCCTTATGCTGAAATCGTTTAAATTCATTTTTTCCCTCATCAATCTACACTCAATACCCCATAATGACAAAGAGAAAACAGGATTTTAGAAAGTTTTGCAAATTTATTAAAAAAAAAAAACTGAAATTTCACATTGTCATAAGTATTCATACCCTTTGCTATGACACTTGAAATTTAGCTCAGGTGCCTCCCATTCATCTTGATCATCTTTGAGATGTTTCTACACCTTGATTGTAGTCCACCTGTGGTAAATTCAATTGATTGGACATGATTTGGAAAGGCACACACCTGTCTATATAAGGTCTCACAGCTGACAATGCATATCAGAGCAAAAACCAAGCCATGAGGTCGAAGGAACTGCCTGCAGAGCTCAGAGACAGGATTGTGTCGAGGCACAGATCTGGGGAAGCCTACAAAAAAAATTCTGCTGCATTGAAGGTTCCCAAGAGCACAGTGGCCTCCATAATTCTTAAATGGAAGAAGTTTGGAACAACCAGGACTCTACCTAGAGCTGGCCGTCAGGCCAAACTGAGCAATCGGGGGAGCTTGGTAAGAGAGGTGACCAAGAACCCGATGGTCACTCTGGCTGAGCTCCAGAGATCCTGTGTGGAGATGGGAGAAACTTCCAGAAGGACAACCATCACCGCAACACTCCACCGATCTGGGCTTTATGGCAGAGTGGCCAGACGGAAGCCTCTCCTCAGTGAAAGACACATGAAAGCCCGCTTGGAGTTTGCAAAAAAGCACCTAAATGACTCTCAGACTGTATATCGCATACACCAATAGATATCCACGGAGGATGCTCTTCGTAAATCCACTCGGTGAAAAGTAAAATAAAACCAGACATTTGCGACAAGGGCGCATTTGATTTGATGAATCAGTGGTGATTTTAAAACTGGTCCGATTGTATTGTTCCATGGGTAGAAGATTTCAGTGACTGTGGATTAATTATTTCCATACTGTGATGCTCTGGATAATCATTCATTCACCCTCATGACTGAGCACTTCTACTAAATAAATCTTTCTGTTTTATCACTTACACAAGTACTTTTTCTGTCTGACTGTGTATGTTTTCCATCTAATTTCGAATCCCGTTTTTCAAAATCAATCCCCAAAATCAAAAGATACGGGGATAAAATGCCTAAAATTGAGGCATGAATATTTCTCCCCAGATTGCAGGAAAACGCATTTGGAGCAGTACAATTTTCAAATTTTCCTGGGAGAGGACCCCCAGAACCCCCGCTACAGGCTTCGGGCCTTTGGCCCTCATCAGTTGCGACCCCCCTTATTGGAAATCTTAGATCCGCCCCTGCACGGGGTGCCCCCTGTGGTATGAAACTAAGGGAATACATCTCCGAGCAGCGTCCCTCCTCCCATGACCACTCATTAAAGATGCAGTTCTATGACCCATCCATGCGAGTTGTTCGCTGACTATATAAACACCTGTCGGGAGGTAGGGATTCATTTTCTGCATAGTCCAGCTTCAAGTTTGGCAAGGATGATAAACACTATGCCATGTACTTGCCATTGCATTATGATGGTAGCCATTGCCTTATGATGGCTGAAATGCTTGCTTCATAGTGTTTTATACCTTTTGTAGATGTGTCAAATTCAAGTGGATTAAACTTCAGGATTGGAGCAGGTGTGGACATCCTTGATTTTCACCACATTTTTAATCCACTTCGAATCCTATGCTTGGAGTGATGGAAAAACTGCTTCGCCTCGAGACCTTCTGTGGGGATCCTCAGGCGACGAATGCAGTGGGCCAATGGGGGCATTGGTATAGCTCCCTTCAGTATTACATCGCTGTGGTTCCGGACCTCACCCCGCCACAGAAGCTCTCTATTTTAACTTGTCACGTGAGTGATACGGTGTTTTTTTTTTTGTTTTTTTTGTATAGAGTCGAGGCTCGTGAAAGAGCTAACATTTATCAAACAAACACATCAAACAAACAAGCACACAAAGTATATAAAAAGGGGAGCGGTCGACAAGATGGGGAGAGAAGGGGAGAAAGCACACAAACACAACATTTGAGAGCAGGGACATCGGGAGATGTGTGGGAGGGAGAGGGCCTGGAGGGAGACAGGATAGGTATAAAACGCAAGGACACCAAGGACTTCCAGGAAAGAAGACAAAAGTCACCTCAAAAAAGTAGATTTGGGGTGAAATTAGTGGGGGTAGAAAAGATCAAGGTTTTGGATTGGGGAAGATAAGAGATGGTGGTGAACAGCCGTTTTAAAGACCTGGAGGGAGGAGTGGGATTGAAGAGAGTGAGGGAGTTTGTTCCAGAGGCGGGAGAAAAGAGGAATGAAGGAGTAAAGGTGAGCAGAGAGTCTTGATTTTGGCAGTTTAACCATAAGAGGGTTGCAGGCAGATCTTGTGCGACCTGTAGGAATATTTGGGGGACAGAGCCCAGAGAGAGCTGGGGGAGCAAGGCCGGAGAGGAGTCGGTAGAAGATGGAAAGACCACCAACCTGCTTGCGGTGAGTAAGTGACTACATATCTCACTGTGCCACATATGAAGCTGCCGTTGAAACCTTGAGAGACATCTTCATCAAGCAACGCAGCACTTTGTATGGACGTCGCATGCTCGCGACCCGGTGCCAAGACCCGTCGGAGAGCCAAGAACATTACATACAGGAGTTGAGACAACTCGGAAAAGATTGTCTGATGGAACCCCGAATGGTCGCGGAGTCGACCGATGATCTTATGCGTGATGCCTTTGTCGCTGGCATCGCATTGCCAGCAATCAGATTACGGTTGCTTGAGGAAGCTACGCTAACCTTCCAACAAGTGTGCGAGAAGGCACGCGTATTACAGCTGGCGACAACTCGTGCGGAGGCGTACGGCTGGCCCTTTCTCACAGCGAAGGCTGTGGCCGAAGCGCGCTCGGAGCCGACGGCATCGACCGAGCGATCCCACGCTGGGATCGCAGGGGCCCCGGAATCAGCCTCCGCGTTGCTGGTATCAGAAGATGAGGAAAGCTTGAACGCTGCGGCCGCCACCTCTTCCTCTGCGGAGAATGCAAAATGTTATTTTTGTGGCAATAAAAGACATTTGCGTGCTTCTTGCCCTGCAAGGGAATGCGCGTGTCATAATTGTGGCTGGAAAGGTCACTTCGCCAAGGTGTGCCAGACTGCGAAAACCACATGGCGATCGACCCTCGCCGGGACAAACACATCATGCTTGGCGCACGCCGGAAAACCGGACATGTCGAGCGGTTTGCAAAGTGCCGTGCTGCAAGTGCTCATGGAAGGAATTCCCACCCAAGCACTTGTGGACACCGGAAATAGCTCAAGCTTCATCAGCCAAGTGCTGGTTCAACGATATCAATGGGTCGTGGGACAAGATACACGCCGCGTCTATCTGGCTTCATCGGGCTTGTGGGTTCGCACCAAAGGCTTGTGTACACTCAGCCTTGTGGTCAATGATGTGACTTATACCGATGTCAAACTCGCGGTGATCGCTGATTTGTGTGCTGGTGTGCTGATCGGACACGACTTTTTGCGCCGACATGGGCGCCTGGAAATGCATTTTGGGAAAGGTGAAAATACACTCTCTGTATGCGGTTTAGCCAAAATGGATATCGACACTCTGGCTCTGTTTCCTAGCCTAACTGTCGATTGCAAACCTCAAACTATAAAGTCGCGACGGTACACTTGTGCAGATGCTCAGTATATCGCCGATGAGACTAGGCGTTTACTAAGGGAGGGTATTATAGAGCCAAGTAGGTCTCCGTTGCGAGCTCAGGTACTAGTCGTGCAAACAGAGAATCACACTTACGGAAGTGTGATTACGGAAAAAAAATCTTACGGAAAAAGATTGGTCGTCAATTACAGTCAGACAATTAACTGGTACACGCAATTAGATGCGTATCCCCTGCCAAAAATAGACGATTTAGTCAGAGAAGTGGCTAAGTATCGCGTCTTCAGCACCTTGGACCTAAAATCCACGTATCATCACATCCCTATAAGGGAGTCAGATAAGCCCTATACAGGGTTCCAATCCGGACAACGGCTGTATCAATTCTGTCGCATCCCGTTTGGGGTCACAAACGGAGTGACTTGCTTTCAACGTGCGATAGACGATATTTTGGCTATAGAGCAATACTTACAAGACATCTTCGTTTATGTGGACAATGTGACGATTTGCAGACATACCCTGGACGTGACACGTCGGTGCAATGTCACCTTCAATGAGGACAAGTGCCACTATGCTACCAAAACAATAGACCTCCTTGGGTACACGGTGACCGAAGGCGAGATAAAACCTGACACCGAGCGCCTTCTAAACTTCAGGATTGGAGCAGGTGTGGACATCCTTGATTTTCACCACACCCCAATAAAAAAGATATTTCCCCTCTTCAAGAGCTCCACAGAACAATATGCCACCATGGCTGGCACTCACCAGCCAGACAGATTCTGACGGTCCTTTTAAAGCACGGATCACTTTTCCGTGTTGCTTTTCATGATGGGAAGTCCTCACCTGGCACCGCTCTCAAACAAGAGGTGTTTATACATGCAATGTTACCCTAAATCTTACTTACTTACTTATCCTTTTTGTCCCAATGGGATATAAGGCTGCACCTGTTGGCCCCAACTGCGTGTATCTCAAACATCCAATGCCTCGCTCCAACTTGACAGATCTTTAAATCCAGGCTACTGCCAATAAACCAGATATCTGTTTAACAGAATCCTTCCTCCCACAGGACGTCCCCAACTCCATAGTGTCTCTCCCTGGTTACTGTCTCCTCCGATTTGATAGGCCTGAATCACGCACCGGCAGCAGAGTAATACTTCACATCAAAAACTCAATTTCTGCTGTCCTTGTACTGTTCTTACACCTCCCAAACCGCAGGAGTACCTCTGGCTGTGACTTCTCATCCACTCCCACCTCTGTTTCAAGTCTGTGTGTTGTACCGTCCTCCAAATAGTGATGACTCCATCTACATCTCCCTCACGGACCAAGTTTTGTCATAACCCATCCACAACTTTAAAGAGATCGTGCTACATATATCATTTTTAATTGTGAAGAATCACTTTTAAAATTCTAGTATCCACAATTGGATCCTCACCAAATTCTAATCAATTTGGCCTTGTCACACACCCAACATGTCCAACAAGTTTTGTCTGAATCTGTCCATAACCATTTGAGGTATTCTGCTCACAAACAGCCAAACACATTCGTTGGCGGAAGTCATCAGAATTAACATGGCACCAAACCAATGCACTGCTCATAAATAATGAATGACTGGTGCTTGATCGAGATCGATGAGAAACTTCAGTTGGCAAAGCAAACAAACATGGCGTTCCCATTTTATAGTAAAGAATAACTAAAAATAACTATAACATGAAGATTGTTGTCCTACAAACCTTTGTTGAGTGAGGACTGGTCCAGAAACTCGGACTCCACCTTCACAGCCACAATAAAATCTGAAGATAAAACATCGCACTCGATCTCAATTATAAGGAACATTTCTAAACAAACTCGTTATCACAACACGTATTCAAGAAGTCTTTGATTTTCACTCTCCGATAAATACTTATTTTACATATATTTGAAAAAGCAAACCCAATGATCTGTCCCTGTAGTCCAGGAGCCAGAATCTGCTCAAAATGGTTTTGTGCAACACCCACTACACAGTTGGTTTGTCACTTCCAGGTGATTGGGGAACATCTATAGAACAAATCCAGCCCTGATGTACAGTTGAATTGTGGCAGCAACAATAAATGGCAGCCACTTTTCTATGAGGGGGGTGGTGTACGAGGCGTAAATCTGAGATTTTGTCGGATTTCATTTATTTATTTTTTCTCTTAGCCCCTACAGGCAAGATACATCCAATTTTGTTGTGAAAGTTTCATTCATGAGTATGAGACATCTATATGTGTATGTTATAAAATAGTTTTATATTTCGCATGTCATAGTTGTTCATATAATTATGCAAAAATAATATCGCCTAATTCGAGGAATTCCCGAAATTTCCAAATATTTTGCTATCAAAACATTTTACACAGTTGTCTATGCGTTGAAATAGTAGTGATGTGATGAAATATCATATTATTGTTGTAACATGAAACTGCACTTTGTATTTTGCAGTTGTCTGAATAAGAAGCAAGGAACATAACAACCTAAGCATGGCGAGCGAGAGTAGTGCAGAGGAATCTTTCCCACTTCTACCACAAAAACGCATGAAACTAATCGATTGGAAAAAATGCATCATCTGCCAAACAAGCACAGCTTCAGATTTAAGGAACGCAGGTGATGAAGGAATTGCAAAGTTTGTATCAGCTGCAAAATACAGACGTGATGAAACCTACCAATGTCTGGAGAGTTCTATTGAAACGTTGCACGTTATGGAAACTGTTTGGCATCGTGCATGTTACGTCGTACACAAGCTCACACAATCTTAAGTATGTCCATGGAAAGCCAGCAGAGGATTGCTGTTTGAAGGACGTTGACGAAAGTACAACCCAGCTGAGAAGTTCAGCACCTGCTGTTGACTGGTCGTTGTGTCTCTTCTGTCAACGCAAGTACCATGGAAAGAGCAAGGTACTGTACAATATTACAACGTTTGATGCGTGTACCGCAATACAGCAATCAGCATGTGTAAAGGGAGACGACGACATGCTTACCAAGATAGGTGGCATTGACCTGATAGCTGCTGAGGCTAAATACCACAACCCATGTAAAGCTCAGTATACAAGCAAAGCGAACCTCAAGTACCATGCATACAAGGAAGAGAAGCGCACAGAAGATGTCTATTCAGATGCCTTTACTAAGCTCATGTCCTCGGTTGAAGTAGGCATCCAGCGAGGAAAGGCTTATGAGCTCACCAGCCTTCTTGCAAAGTACAAGACTATTCTGACAGGTATGGATGTTAAAACAGCAGATAGCTATACCAGCCAGAGACTCAAGCTAAGGTTCCAGAATCACTTCAAGGACAGTGTGGTTTTTCATCAACAGCAGGATCGAAGCAAATCCCAATTGGTATACTCCAGCAAGATCTCACTATGTGAAGTTATCAACGCCGCTCATTTGAAAGAGAGACAAACTGCAACTACAGATACAGCATACGTTACCCATGACGATGCAGACGCTGGGCCGATGAGCACCATTTACCATGCTGCTCAGATCATCAGGACCGATTTGAAGGACTGTGCAGGCATCCAAATTCGCCCATTGAGTCTTCATGATCTAAATCTGAGGAGGTCCAAGGACATGCTACCAAAAAGTCTATATAACTTCCTGCGCTGAGCCATCTGCAAGGAATCAGCTCCACCACCATACACTGAGGATAACCCTAATGCAGAAGATGAACGTCATGTTATAATGCTTGGCCAAGATATTGTGCACAGCGCTTTACATGGCAGAGTAAAAACACCCAAGCATGTAAGTCTCGCCATGTCAGTACGCCACCTGACTTGCATGAGAGGTGAACAATGCAAAAACCCAAACAAAGAACCTACCACAAGCGACTCAGAGGATGATGATGAGGAAGATTAATGATGACATTTTCGTGATTTTATACCACTTAGAGGATGATTCAGTAGCAAAATATGTGTTTATTTTAATAATACAACAAATAACAGTTATATGTTAACATTGTAATGTTCAGTGAATGACTATGGTTATGATACGCAGCCAGATTTGACCTGGTGAGATATTTTTGCTGAGATTACTTGTGGACTTTTGGTCATAACAGGAGTGGGGTTGATGATTTAAGGGGAAATGAAATCTATATTTTTCTGACTTTACTTAAGGATTGTCCAATTTTGTTTCTTGAAAAGATCATAAAGATATATCATATTACAACCATAACCGCATTTGAACAACGTAAAGATGATATTGCATAATTACAGTCGAAAAGCAAAAACTACATATATCAGCGATTTTGTGTTTTGGGTATACTACAAGGTATAATAATTTAAAAATTTTTAAATCATACTCGAACAGCATAACGAAAATCCCCTCATACTTCCCATTATCCTTTTAATTATAATGTTGAAGAATCCCTATTTGAAGAGCGGAAAAAACAAAAATACAAAAAAACAAATCGTCAATTTCGAGCTTTACGCTACCCCCTTAATAGAAAAGTGGCTGCCATTTATTGTTGCTGCCACAATTGAACTGTACATCAGGGCTGGATTTGTTCTACAGATGTATCCCAAGCACCCTGAAATGACAAACCAACTGTGTAGTGGGTGTTGCACGAAACTCATTTTCTCGGCCTCTCTTGAAAACTGGCTCCTGGACTACTGTTGATCAATGATCTGTCCCTTGACAAAACGAGTAGTTCACATAACCTTTGAACTTTCTTTTCTCTTCATACATTATTAACATAAAACCCACGAGTTGGTGAAACCAAAGACCAAATGTTCAAACAATGGAAGAGAACAACAGGTGTTGTATAATATTTGGTTATGGTAGTCTGGAGGCACAGTTATTACTTGTATTATGTACATCTACAAATGCGTATTGGAAACCTGGAATACAAAGTGGAATGTGATATTGGATATGTGTGGAATATTCTACATCAAGAGTCAAGTACAGACTTTAACCTTTAAATTCTAATAACGCTTTGTTCAGTCCACACAAGAACGCTTTCAGTGGTTGTTGTTGGAGATGGAGATAAATATTCAGGAAAAAGGTGAATTTGTTTATCTCGACCACACCGCATCGCTACGTCAACAACCGTCTCCACCACAAAGAGCCAGAAATCATCATTTGACTCCTCGAATGTCTTACCTGGAGACATTTCAGGAGAGAGAGAGAGAGATAAGTTATCCTCACCTGGAGAGAAGTTAAGACCCGGCTGCATTTCCATGGATCATCGCAAGAACCAAGAAAAACCGTAACGTTTATCAAAAATATAACTGGATATTGGTAAAGTACACCTTGAGACAAACTCATAGGTTTTATTGATTTTTTAAAAATTATTTCAAATAACAAAATGAGGAAGTCTGTAATTAATTGACATATGTGGAAAACTACATGCCCAAACCAGGAATCGAACCCAGGTCCTCTGTGCTCTGGTACGGTTCATCAGAGGGCCTGGATTTGATTCCTGGTCTGGGCGTGTAATTTCCCCACATATATCAATTAATTATTTATAATCCTGTTCATTTATATAATTACCTCTGCCACCAAAGGTGGATGGAGGTTATGTTTTCACCCCTGTCTGTCTGTTTGTCCGTTTGTCTGTCTGTCCGTTTGTGAAAAAAATCTCAAAAGGTTGTGGACGGATTCGGACGAAATTTGGCAGAGAGGTAGCGTGTGACAAGGACGAAATGATTCGATTGTGGTGAAGATCCGCATTCGGATCCGGCTACTAGAATTTTAAAAGTGATTCTTCACCATTGGGAGATAGGGCCAAAAACGATAGGGCCATAGCAGGATATCTTAAAAAGTTGTGGACAGATTTGGACGAAACTTTGTGGACCGGTTGGGTGTCTGACAAGGACAAATAGATTGGATTTTGGTGAAGATCTGAACATGGATTCGGATATGAGAATTATTTAATATTCAAGTGATTCTTCACCGTTGGGATATTGGACCAAAAACTATACAAAGCAGGATATCTCAAAAAGTTATGGATGGATTTGGACGAAACTTGTTGGGCAGGTTGTGTGTGTGACAAGGAAGAATCGATTCAATTTTGGTAAAGATCCGGATCCAGCTAGTAGAATTTTTTTTCCAATGATTCTTCACCATCGAGTGATATGGCCAACCAGGCCGAGGTTTGCTCTCTACTGAGTGCCGTTCTAGTTATGTCTGTAATTCTTCTTCTCCGTTAGTATACAGCATCAGGCTGCGGGGTAGCATCATTGGCTGAGTCCACGGCTGCACCGCCTCTTCACGAAGGACACCGTCGGATTTTTAACCTCCACCAACAAATGCTGGCAGACGGGACGCACAGTTTAATTTCCATCCGAGGGACGTCAGAAACAATGATGATTCACCTTGCCAGTGACATGGGTCGGTCGGGCGATTGTGCATACCACGGGGCCATCCGGCCAGCCAGTTAATATTATTATGCTATTATTATTGGAAATTGATAGATGAATTTGCTGTTTCAATAATTTTGATGAAAATTCAAACTTGGATGACACAGAGGTTGGAGTCGAGATTGGAGGATCAAGGTATATCAAGAACCTCAGGCGTATGCTGATGATACCACTCTGTTGGCAGAAAGTGAAGAGGGAAAGTTGGTTCGTGTCGTGTAGTTTCTTCAAGCGGTGTATGGTCGTCGTCCTCAAAACCCGCTGTTTGTGAGCATCGCTGCATGGTATGGAGTATATGTATGAGATGTTCTCTTTGGACCATTCTGGGAGTGAAGTTTGGCATTTTCGGCAAAACTAACGTGAAACAGCGTCACGTAACACATGAATTCCATCGTGACAGAATCACCATGTGCACTCTAATTTTGAACATATAAGGTAATTATCTTGAACTAGCCGAAACCCGTGGAACATCCACGGAAGGGAGGATGTGGTGTATGGATAGAGTGTACCATTATGGATGGCATAGGGGATTTGCTTGTCCGAGTAAGAGTTAGGAAGCACCTGATGAGGTTAGCGTACACCGTGATCGACAACACCGGCACAAATGCATGCTCTGGATTGTCCACTCAGTGGACGGCTTGCTTTCGCCTTCGCCTGTCCAATCAGCGGACGGCTTGCTTCGCCTTCACCCAGCAGACGCCAATACGATGGCGTTGTATCGGCAGTTAATCGGATGCTTTTGGGCCCCAAAGTCGACTAATTCAGATTTTTCAAGTATGGCTGTACGTGATAAACAAAGAGCGCGGTTGTAAGAAATTATGGTAAACCCACCTGATGAGGTTAGCGTACACCGCGATCGACGACACCGGCACAAATGCATGCTCAGGATTGTCCACTCAGTGGACGGCTTGCTGTCGCCTTCGACTGTCCAATCAGCGGACGGCTTGCTTCGCCTTCACCCAGCAGACGCCAATAAGATGGCGTCGTATGGGCAGTTAATCGGATGCTTTTGGGCCCCAACGTCAGCTAATTCAGATTTTTCGAGTATGGCTGTACGTGATAAACAAAGAGCGCGGTTCGTAGATCGTAAATCCATTAGTGCCGTGGGCATCGGGTCACTGGGTGCGGCGTAAAAGGGATAACAAAGTCGAGTCCTTACGCTATTATTATATAGATGCTAAGAGCAGAGAGAATTCAATTATATGTATTGAACCAGAACTGTCACATGGCTACAGACAAGTACTACTCTCAGTGAGGCTTACCCCGGTTAACAAAATTTGTTACCCAGAATAGTCTTGTGACGGAATCACACTATGTGGACATGGTAAACAGACTAATGAGATTTGATATAAAAACTCTGCTCTGTTAGTGAACACAAGGTCTAGAAAAAAAAAATTTGGGCGTCAACATTAGTACTGCTTTCCTATCGCAGTCTTATTGGTAATGCAATGCAGAAACTGCAAACTATAGGTGGCAGACCAGGTAATGTGACGGAATCACACATAATGTGACGGAATCACACATGCACCTGTGGCATGTTAACACAGCTGAAATGACAAAGTATCCAAAATAGGATTGGAAATCTTATAGCATCTGGGACGTCAGTAGTACATGTTTAGGTCGCAGTTCGGCAAACTTTGACATTCCAATCACAATATCTGGAAATTGTACTTTGAATGTCTGATAGGCCTCAGCTATCGTCATCATCATATGCCGTTTTTGGTGTCTTGTCTTGGGACCATCTGCAGGCCAAATAGTAATGAAGTCTGCCTTTCCAGGCATGACACGAGATATCGAGTCACTTTGGTAAAATGTCTTAACAGCGTCGCTACTATCCTCACCTAGCGCAGCTGCAGATGCATGGGTTTTTACCGAGGGCAATTTAACTTTAAGAACGGTGGAGACTAGACTTTTAACTACCGCTTCTTTCTTACTTGGGCTGTATGGGAGGGCATTCTCTGCACGTCTCCTCGCTCTTCCAAAGGATGCATTAGACTTGTATGTCCCATGTGGACCATGCGTTTTACAGGATTGATCTTTCTTGGGCGCACCAACCATGCCCTTCTTAACACGCCATTTCTCAGTAGCTAGCTTCCCTCTTCTCTTTAATGTATGAAGTTCCGAAGAATCCATACATCCTCTCCTGAAAGCTTTTCTGTCCCTGTCACTTTTGAGGTATTCCTGCCACGTTTCATCGTCTTCACGCAGCCTCCTCCTCCTTTCTCTTTGTCGCTCTGTTGCAGTCTTTGTCATTTTCTGAAAATACACAATAGTATTAATTAGCTAACGTATTGTTTAAAACAATCAATTGACTTACTATCCTGAGTAGAAATCTGTTATTTTTCAATCCAAATGCATATATTTTGCAAGAATAAAACATTTCAAATACATTTTCCTACCTTTCGAAATAGGATAAATACTTTAGAGGAAATTGTTGTGAAATGAAGGGATTATTAAATGAAAGGGGAAAGTTATCACAAACCAAAAATAACATTTATATTATACATCGTCAGTGGAGTTACAAAACTATTGGAAGTTCGATGGCAATATATTGTGACTCCGGCACACTAACTGTGATTCCGTCACACAAAACTGTGATTCCATCACGTTGACTGCGATTGGCTGACTGGGTAATTTCTTGAGGAAATCACACAGAAAGCTTGTTTACATTACTGAAGAGGTTAGACAATCATAACTTCATAACGTCCTTGCTTGCAAATGAGACGTAAACAATATCTAACTTGTGTGACGGAATCACAAAATATGCACGCTTTCTCCCTGTTGGACAGAGCGTTTGCAACAATCCATTTTTGACTGAAAATCTACCGTTATTGATTTCAAACTGGTGTCTAAGTAAACTATAGATCTATATAATAATAGCATAAGGACTCGACTTTGTTATCCCTTTTACGCCGCACCCAGTGACCCGATGCCCACGGCACTAATGGATTTACGATCGACGAACCGCGCTCTTTATTTATCACGTACAGCCATACTCGAAAAATCTGAATTAGCCGACGTTGGGGCCCAAAAGCATCCGATTAACTGCCGATACGACGCCATCTTACGACGCCATCGTATTGGCGTCTGCTGGGCGAAGGCGAAGCGAGCCGTCCGCTGATTGGACAGGCGAAGGCGAAAGCAAGCCGTCCACTGAGTGGACAATCCAGAGCATGCATTTGTGCCGGTGTCGCGGTCGTTGTTCATATACGCACTCTTCATTCTCATCATCTTTCTTCCTAAATCTTACTCGGACAAGCAAATCCCCTATGCCATCCATAATGGTACACTCTAGAGTCCCTGTATATAGAGAGTTGTGTCAACTCAAATTTGGACGCCATTTTGTGTCTAAGTGTATCGGATTAGATATACATGTACATTCGCGATATGGGGTGATATATTCTAAACCTGCTAAAAAATATTTTACTACGCATATTTAGTCTTATTATTACATACAGGTGATATTTGTTTTGTCAAAAACTCAGTTATTGCCGTGAAAAAGAGCTGTGTGGTGATATTAAAAGTGGTATGGCAATGCATATTACAAGCCAACACTGCATATAAGAGCTAACATTATAAGTAAGACAAACCAATGCTGTCGTTCTCTGAATTTTAATAACTTTTAGAAAGGAGTGTGGGCATATCCAATATTTTTTAAAGGGTGCCGAGAGCAATTCCGGTGTAGGACTTCCAGCCGACATATAGTCTAACACACTTAAAACAAATTCTGTACGTGGTATTGCCATATTTCTATAGTGTACAACTTTAGTTTTATCGACATTTATATTCAATTTCCATTGTAATGATTTAACAAGCTGCAAGTCAGCTTCTGTCTCTGATATAAGGAAAACGTCATCGGCATCTAGTAAGATTGAAACGTTCATTTATTACTACACCCTTGCCCAGAACTCTGATGGATATTGCCTGATCGATTAATATGTTTCATAGCTGGCGACTTAATTAACACTTAATTTTCGACTGCGCCAAGCCGTAATTAAACAGAGAAAAAACTTTAAAAAATACCTGCAGTGTGCACGGTTCGTCTAGTCGAACAGATATGGAAAAGCACAGATACGACGTCGTATTCACCATAACTTGTTTAATTTCACCAGGAACACGATGAGGCCAACACAGTAAACATTCAGTACAAAACTTGGTTCATACATTCAGTACAGAACATGATTCATACATTCAGACCGTAAGAAAACTCTGCCCGTAATACAACACTCTGACCAGACCAACACTTCATCCCACTACGTTCATTCCTCACAAGTGAAACTCATCACTACTCCGTTCACTCTTCACAAGTGAGACTCATCACTACTCCGTTCACTCCTCACAAGTGAGACTCATCACTACTCTGTTCACTCCTCACAAGTGAGACACCATCACTACTCCGTTCACTCCTCACAAGTGAGACACCATCACTACTCCGTTCACTCCTCACAAGTGACTCATCACTGCTCCGTTCATTCCTCACAAGTGAGACTCATCACTACTCCGTTCACTCCTCACAAGTGAAACTCATCACTACTCCGACAAGTGAAGACTTGAATATGACTACAGACGGAGAGACTGCTCACGATACGGCGAGAAGAGACCTCATCTGTCTTCTGCGATGAGTGCAAGAGACCTCACGACAGCCACGTGGATGAGAAGAGACCCCGTACGAAGAGAAGAGACCCCGGGAGTTCACATGACCATTTCACTTCTTTCACACCACACACACAGCCTGCTTTCCTCGACAACACGTGTAGAAAAGACAGTATTTCCTATCTCTTGCACCTATATTGCAGCCTCAACCAATTACAGGTTGCCACTCTGGTCACATGACCAACATCACACAACTTGAGCTCAATGTCCTCTGTCAACTCACAAGCGCTCTCTGCGCCTGACTGCACACGACACCATTTCCCCCACTCGAATGCCCAACACAAGGAAGTTCACACAGGCGACAAACCAGTCTATTTCCCACTATATAACAAATATACATAGAGAATAAGAGCGGACTTAAATTCCAGCCTTGTTTGACTCAACATCTATCGGAAACCAGTCTGTTAAAAAACCATTAATTCTTACACAGCATTTTACATTATCATACACAGAAATGAGAAATTTCATAATATTGCCATGTCGGCCAAGATTTGAAGTTTGTTCCACAACATGTCTCGTTGAATATGATCGAAGGCTTTAGAGAACCCTAAATATACTTAAGTTAATTCAGATTCACATTAATTGCTGCAAGTGATGTGGTAACATGGGATCTTGCGTGCAATCTTGTCATAGCAGTGAAGAGTAAACCAGCATGCGATCAGCTCAATCAGAAGTACTGTCAATGGCACAAGTGTCACAATATTGTCAGACTGGAACTGCATGAACAGGGTTTACTTTAAATTATCTACCAGTTTCCTCATTCCCATGCTCTTGCTGCCCAATTCACCGCCAGTCCTTGTTCTTGCATATTTCTTTTTACTTTCATCGTTCATTTTCTGGCAGTAGATGCGAAGTCGTACATTGATATACTTTGCTAGTATCTTCTGCTTCAGGCCGTGGCAGTCGGGCAGGTCGACGTCCTTTGTGCGCAGTTCTACCCTTGTCAGTATTTCCTTCTTGATGTTGGTACCTGTGATCAAAGACGCTTCAACTTGGCGAAACAAAAACTCTGCACACAGTATCATGTCAAACACTTTGTTCGAGACCTGGACCAGGGCGCCTTCTCGAAACTCTTTCAACAGTGTGAGCTTGGATGACTGGTGGTCATGTTCTCCGGCTCCTTTAACTGCTTCCGTGAAGCACACAGCACAGTGTTTCTGACTCTTTTCAATACTGTGCAGACAGTAACCAGCCAGGTGATAAAGGCTAGCAAGTTCAGCAGATGATAGCTCTGTCATGTTCTGTGCATGGGAAAGATTGATGTTTGGCATATCTTTCATCTCCATTGTAATTGCTATTGGTTGGTTCAGAAATTCAGCCAAGAATGCCGAGTCATCGGCTTCGTAGCTGCCTGATCGAGCGACTTTCAGAAACTGGGCGCAACTGATGGTTTTCAGGGCGTACTTGAACTCTAATGGCGTTGGCACTGGTTTTCGAATTCGAACAACCGAGAAGAGATTTTCCAGGCAGTCCTGTGCAAGTCGCGATGTAAGCAAGAATTTGTGGCCAGCGTCCAGAAGATCAGAAGCTATGTCTATCACGGATGATGTGGATAGAATCAGCCCAGTTTGAATTGGCTTCCAATTGCCTCTGACACCGATCTTGATGGTCTGGAATAGCTTGATGGTGGAATGCAGGAATGTGATGGCTTCTTCATATTTTGCTATGTTCAGCTTGCTGAGGGCCATAACTGGATTTCGACTGGACATGATCTCAAACCAGTGATGCAGAGTCTCTATCAGCCACGCAGTTGTCACATTGTCTTGACTTCTCCCTTCATTATCGACCAGATACCTTATCGCGCTGCTCACATCATGGCTGATGACATGTGGGGCATTGCACTCTTTCATTTTGTCGAAGTGTGTTGGGGTTAGGTGTGACATCTTAAGCTTTGGCGCCAGTTTCAGATCTTGATCATTCTGGAATTCAGCAAGGTCGCGAATAGGCTCAACACCTGCTTTAGAAGATGACAAAGTGTTCTCTTGTACTGTTTCCACAGGTAAGACAAATGACTGTCCATTGATGAGGGCAGATTTAATGTTTTTCAAGAGATGTGGCACATCAGCTAGGAAGTAGAGGAACTTGCTTGTATCTTGGGGATGTGGGATCTTGTTGACAGTGCGAGAATATTTCCCACACACAATGCCGAACTTTTTCCACATAGCGCGATTCACACTACCCATGTCGGTGGTCACAGACACCACATGCAATTTGATAGCTGTCGCACGTTGAATGATGTCGTCCACAATGTCTTTCATCACAGATCCGTCTGTAGAATTAGCTGTGAAATGGTAAGCAACAGTTTGTTTCCATCGGGTTGTGATACCTGCAAGCATGAACACAAGGGCATGGGTTGCCGTTCCACTATGTCCTGGTAATGTGACATTTCCTATCAGGGACCCAGAACTGGCATCGAAGTCAATGCTTGGAATGAGACTCATTTCATCGAGAGTGAGAGCGCACAGTCTTTCTTCTGGCCGGAGGCCTTCCACTTTCAATTTGAGATAATCGAAGACTTGCACGAGAACCCCGGGCTGGAAAGGCACATGACTCATTCTTCGTTGTAGAGTCCGGTTAGCAGGCAAAGGATAGTGCTGCTTTATCAGCATGCTGTACCCAGATGCACCACAGGAGAATCGCAACTGAAGGGCCTTCTTGATTGTCACGGAGCTCCATTCCTTCCCTCGCATTGATCCTCTAGAGAGTGCCTCCAGTTGATCCCGTGCGAATAATTTTGATATTCGAGCTTCCTGTTTCAACTTTGCTTTGCATATTGATCTTGCTGTTCTTTTTGTCTTCCTCAATTGATCGTTCAGTTTTTTATTTTTCTCCTCCAATCTCAGCAGCCGTTCTTCAATAGAATCACTAGTATCTTGGCCCTCTTGTGTATCAGTGTCCATAGGTTCACTCTCAGCTACAAAAGAGCACATATACAATTAATGGCCAACTGGAAAATTGGTATGTACAATTGCTCAGTATTCTGTAGATAAATGTTGTAATCGGGAAAGATAATTTTATACTTAACGTTAAATATAACACAATTTTTTTACAATTTAATTTTGCAAAATATTTAGAATAATGTAAAAAGAAAATGGCAACAGGAAGATAGTCATCATAATCTGAACGTACAATTATAGTTCAAAGAGCTATACAAATATAGACAAGCACATGCCTGTCATTTTGTAATCGTTTAAAATATGTCATTGATTGAACATGTCCTGCCATGATTTTGTAATAAATAAAACAATTCTTACATTGAGATTCATTTGAGGAGTCAATACGTTCATGAGTGGAGTAGGTGTGGTCGGACAAGTTTGGTAGATGTAGTCTCTCAGTTCTGGACGGTCCACGCTTCTTGGGGGAGTTGCGCAGCTTCACGGGTTTCCGGTAGCTAAATATTGTTGGAACTGCAGAGCACTTCAACCTCTTTTTGTCATCAGCTCGCCCCCTCTCAAACTGATTCACATCGAAATGTTCCTGCAATCATACAATGAGTGTCCTTGATGTATTTATTTATTGAAATTTTTATTCTAACACAACACAGTTTAATTTTAATGAGCTGTCATGTACTAGTACTTCCACAACAGAAAATCACATGGACAATCTTCCGGAAGATGGCCAGACAAATCGCTAGCTCTATCGACCACATGTATATTGATATCAAACAGGGATAACAGCTTTTGAAAGTTGAGCCAGTTTTAAATGTGGGTACACAAATACACCTGTTTTACTGCATTAATCACCTAGAAATATTGTATGTTTTGGGAACGATAGCTGTCACCAGGTTAAATATTGTTGCGGATATGAGATTGGCCTCCATCCATATCCGCTTGTAAATATTCCCCTATTTCCCCAATACTTCCCAACTATCCCCAATCCCCCATTCCCTAGTCCCATTTTCTGTAAACACCACTCTGTAGACCCGACCTCCCCCTTTTTCCCCCCCATTAAATGTCGCACCCAGGTTCACCGCATCTCACGTAGACAACTATAGGACATCTTGCTAGTTATTCTTAGTCTATGTCAGTTAAGGACTCGTTTCCATTAATTCTGACTCTTCGTTGCACCAGAATGTGATTGTATGGCACCGTTAGAAAGTTTAGGACCTCCCAATACCTCCCCGCAGCTCTTCCTCATGGTACAACAACAACTACAACAACAGCGGCTGCGGCGCGGGGAGTGTGCGTCCTCACTCCGGCTTGGTTAGCCGCCATTGAACATGTGCTCCGACGGGGTTACCACGCAGGGGCTCGCTGTCAGCTCCTCGTCAAGGGCGGAGCCCGGTAACCCCCCGCACCCAATGGAAGCGGCGGACCGATTCCATCTGGGGCGGAGACAACGAGCCGAGGGCGTGTCACTCCCCGCTGGGCATGCGCAGGAAGGGGGAGGTGACGTCAGATGCGCCCCCAGCTTGGAGAGAGAAGACGCCACCTCCAAGCGCTGAATACCTCCCCGCATCTCTGGACCGGACCGCGTTTGATTCTGCCCCTGAGCCAAGGTGCACCTTGAGCTATCGACTGCCTGCCCTTCCTTGCCATCAATCCCTGTGTAAGTCAGTCTTGTCCCGTTTGTCTGTGGTCTGTCGCGGATAAGATAAGACTGTGTCTAAGTGCCCATCTTTTCTGTGCTTTACCTCTTACCGTGTAATCTACCCGTTCTGCATCACCAATATTATATCCTCCTCCGGAGGTCTTGAGAACTGTACCCCTTGTGTCGTTGCATTTATCCCAACCGTTGTGTCCTTTCCTTCATTGATTTAGCATAGCGCGACTTGGTCAACGTCGAGTGGAATCGGGCGGGATAGGGTTCTAATCGGGGAGTAACTGTGCGGACGCGGTAATACCAAACCGCTCGGTAAACTAACATCTAAAACCGCGTCTGTAACAATTGGTGTCAGGAGTGGGATCGGACCCGAAGCGCGCTTCACGCGCTCGAAATTATTAACGGCGAAATTTGATTGTGTTTTACAAAAATAAAAACCCGAATTTTGAAAGTCGCGCTATGGCAGATCAAGACGGCTGGGTTCCGGTAGAGGAGAGTGAGGCAGGTTCGATCCAGGACCAAAATGAGGGACGAATTGAGGGACAAGAGGAGAGCGAAGCAGTGAGGGTGGCAGGTTTGCAAAATAGCGTCGTCGCGCACGAGGTTACGGGCGCGCAAAATGGCGCCTCGCACATGGCCACGGCGACCGCGCCCGCGACCGTAGTAGCGCCACCGGTGGATTTGAACCTTTTTTTTATGCAAATGAAGGCCCTTATGGACAAGAATAATGAAGAAATGGAAAACAGAATGATGGGGGCCCTTATGGGACAAATGGGAGACCAAATTGGAGGTTTGAAAAACAGTATGGGGGCCAATAGCCAACGGTTAGAACAAAGGATGGGGTCCAATAGCGAGAAATTGAGGGAGGACATGGGGTCCAATAGCGAGAAATTGAGGGAGGACATGGGGGCCCAGATCGGAGGGTTAGGGAGTAGAATAGAGGGATTAGACAATAGATTAGGGGAAATACAGGAGGGGTTAATGGGGGTAGAAAACAGAATGGCCGCTCAAGAGAATCAAATGGAAGGGATGCAAAAGCGGTTAGAGGGGTTAGAAAACAGTATGGAAGGCAAATTGAGGGACATGAGGGACCAAGCGGAAAGGGAAGTTAAACAAATGGGGCAGCAGATAGAGGGGGTCAGAATGGGGGTAGAAACTAAATTGGATGCTCACAGGGAGGAAATGGAGCAGATGAGGGTGGCATCTGGGCAGGAGATGCAAGTGATGGGAGAAGAGATCAGAAGAGGTGTGAGTGAGGAGGTCGGAGGAGTGCGCGAGGAGGTGAGGCACTGTAAGGAGCGCATGGAGAAGGAGGTGAGAAAGGGGACTGTAAAATTGCAAGGTGGTATAGAGGAGTTGACGCTGGGAGTAGAACAACTGACAGTGGGACAAAAGGAGTTGGGGGACCAGGTAAAGAAGAACACAGCGGTAATAGAGGGTTTAAAATCGACACAGAAGGAGATGAAAAAGGACGTAGGGGTAATTAAAAAAGAGTGTCAGACGGTACATGAGGACCTGACGAGGAAAATGGACAAGGTGGTAGAGGTGATGGAGGTTAAAGAGCGGGAGGTGCGGGAGCACATAGAAAAAAATAAAGTGGAGTTAGAGGAAGAACTTAAAGGGGCGCACGAGGAGATGAAGGAGGTGAAGCAGAAATTAGAAGAAGTGGAAGAAGGGGTGAGCGAAATTAAGAAGCGACGGAGAGAGGATAAGAAAGAGATAAAGGAGGAAGTAAAAGAATTGGTCCAAAGTCTGTGTTCGGATCGTGATGATGTGCTCATTAACCGGATGAGGGATTCGCAGGTGATGGAGGAGAAGCGAAGAGGAAGAGGACCCGGTGTAAGTGGTGACCAATATGGTCGTGCGTATGATGCGCCAGGTGATTTAAGAAGCTTGGGGGTCGAGATGGACCCGGGTGTTCGTGAGAGGCCGTTGGTGAAGTGTGCGACAGGTCTGGTGTGCGAAAAAGGAGGTGTGCGAGAAAGTCCGACTCTGGGGTGTGTGAGGAAAAAGTGCGTGCCAAGGAGTGAGGGTGCTGTCGAGAGTGAGTCGGTCGTAGCGCGTGTGCGAGGGAGCACATGGAAGCGCGGTGTGGTAAGTGTTACGGAGGAAGTAACGGGAGAGTGTGCGCGAGAAAGGTGTGTGACGGACAGGTGCATGGGGAAAGAGTGCGCTGTCAAAGGCAAGGAAGAATGCACGCCTGTGGTGAGTGTTACAGAGGGTGTGACGGGAGAATGTGCGCAAGAGTGTGCGCGAGAAAGGTGTGTAACGGACGGGTGCATGAGGAAAGAGTGCGCTGTCAAAAGTAAGGAAGAATGCACGCCTGTGGTGAGTGTTACAGAGGGTGTGACGGGAGAGTGTGCGCAAGAGTGTGCGCGAGAGAGGTGTGTAACGGACAGGTGCATGAGGAAAGAGTGCGCTGTCGAGAGTAAGGGTGAGTGCGTTGTCAAGAGGGGTGGTGAGAGTAGTGAGAGTGGCACGGAGCGTGAGTTAGATGTGACAGGTGAGCGAGGATGTACACCTGGAATGGAAGGATGCACACCTGGAATGGTAGAGCGTGAGTGGGAATGCACGCTGGAATTGGTAGTGAGGCACGTGGTTGGGTGTGCGAGTGAGAGCACACCTGTGATTGTCACAGAGGAGGTGACCGAGGAAGGGGCGCGAAGAGGTGTGTTGGTGAGGTGTGCGAGCGACGAATGTGTGCCAAGGTGTTCGGTGGTCAGGTGTGTGACCAAGTCGGTGAGCGGAATGAGTGTACCGAGGTGTGTAAGGAAAGGTACGAGGAGCATGGGAACAGCTGGAGGTATGAGCAAGAAAGGGGTAGCGTATGCTTGTAACCATGCAAGTGAAGCATCGACGGTAACCGGGGTAGAGTTTAGAACGACTTATAGCCGAATCGGGCCCTCGGTGCGCGTCGGGCAGCTTCGCGTGCCGCGAGGACCAGCGGGGATCCGAACCACGGCAGTTTCGAAAGAACCGCCGTACGCGATCCACGCTGTGCCTCGCTTGGAACGGCCGCGTCCATGCTCCACTAGGCGGCGCGGGCAGCCCGATAGGAAGGGTCGTCATGGCGACCACTTTTTGTTGAGGCATTCCGGCAGGTCGAGATCGGGCCATGGGATGGCTCCGTGCCGAGATGGTGCGTGGGATCTCGGCCCGGGTAAACCTCCTTCCCTGCACCGAATGCGGGACGTATCCAGCCGCTGGCACCAAACAACCCGCATTCATTGCTCGGCTTTACGAAGCCGGGCTTTGGACAGGAATTGGCGCACCAAGAGGCATTAGTGAGTAGACTGTGTGATGAGGTTAGTGTTTTGGACCCAAAATTAGAAAAAAACAAAATTTGATGATTGGCAAAGGATTGGCAGTAATGATTGGCAGATGATGAGTAGTGATTGGCAAATTTTTGATTTGTTGAAATTTGATGTGCAAAATTGGTAGTGGGAGATGCCCGATGTGGTGGGATGGCAACTCTGTCATCCCTCACAAAAGTGGGGCAAATGCGCAATAGATTATGGGGTGTATGGCAGTGAAAACTAGCCCGGGTGGGTTAGGATATTGATAGGGATCTAGCGAAGATGACCTTAGGTGACGTTAAGATTAGTTAGTGACAAGGATACCTGTAGTGGGGATGCAGGTAGATTAGAGTGGATGATAATGACGTGGGAGCACAATAGTTTAAAGGGACGACTGGGAAGCGCAAGTTTCAGAGGGGAGTAGTTAGATGAGATGATGCTGTGTGAGAACTGGACGGGTGTGTGGAGCAGTGAGTGTTGTGGATCAGCGCGAATGCGCTTTGGGGAGAGAAGGGTGCAGGCGGCACCAAGTATGAGAGCACAGGTGTGCAAGTACAGGTGTGTGGAATACATGGAGTAAGTGGTACGGAGTGGTGTGCATGGTGCGAAGGTATGGATGGGGGAAGAGTGGACCCCTTTCACGAGTACCCGGGGCGGGTAGTGTAAGTGTTAGGTAGAGGGTATAGGTAAATTGTGGTTGGATATTGGCATTTGTGGTGCGGTTGCAGAATGGTATTGTGGATGGGTGCATTAGTGTTGTGGAAATGGCTGGGCGTGTAGCCTGTTAGTGTGTGTAGTTGGTTTGGGCACTCCACCACTGTGAGGATGTCGGCCAGGTGAGGCCGCAGGTGGGCTCTGGGAGCCGTTAGTGTCAGTGGGTGCCTGAGGATCCCGGGTGTGGATCGGGCAGCCCGTGCCAGTGAGGGCACTGAGGGGGTGAGAGTGCGAGAGGGCCTTCCCCAGTTAGTTAGGTTAGGGTGAGGAGCAGGTAAGCTCGGGTGGCAACTACAGTGGTGGAGGTGTGCAAGTGGGTAGACCTGCTGGGAGAGCTACACGTCACAGCCCAGAAATTGTGCGAGAGCACCGAGTGTTGAATCGGGGGAGTGAGACCCCAAATTGAAAAGCACCACAGTTTGGTCAATGGGAATTGGTTTTTAGAACCCATAGTGTAAGTTGGCCAATGGATTGGCAGGGAAAGACCCCGGGTAATGTAAAGTTGTTAAAGTCATTTAGGAAATAGTTAGGATTGATGAACCTGTCGCACCATACGCAGCCACTTACCTGAGGTGATGATGATGACTCCACACCTGTGTTTCTTTGTTTTGTGTTGCAGGAAATGAGAATTGCTGTTGGATTTGTGAGACGCATCACGACGTGGATGAGACATTGGGGTGATTCCATCTCTCCCTCCTTAGGAGGGACTGATGATGAATTGGTGATGGCAAATTTTGATGTTGAGTTGAAGATGGCAAATTTTGATGAGAGTTGGAAATGGCAAAATTGGATTGGTTAGGAGGGAGAGAAGACGAATTTGGTTTATGGGAGGAACGGGGAAGACAGTAGGGACGTTTGTTGATATGTAAAGTAGATGTTTATGGGTAGTGTTGTGTTGTGTGGATACAGTAAGGGGTAAGGGAGGGGCAATGTAGGTTACCTAGTGGGGGGGGGGGGGCGTACGGTAGGAACGTACCTGTCTCACCTGGTTCCCATGTGCCCCCAGTGTGCATCACCTTGTATTGCGTGCACTTTTGCGCCCTTACCACCTTACTCACTTGTCTTCTTCTTTTGTCTCCCACCTCCGAGGATCTGGCTTTGGGGCAGAGAGAGAGGAGAGAGAGGTGCTGGCTCTGCAGTTGTGGGCCTGTACTTTCGCTGCTTGCTGCCTGGATCGATACACCATATGGACCGCAATTTTTGTGGCCGCCCACCATGGACCGCAGTTCTCTTGCGGGCAAGCACCACCCGTTGATGGACCTATGGGTCAACGTGGCACCTATGCCATACAGGTGAACCACTTTTAGTTGGCCCCCCTGACGGCCACAATTTAGAAATGGACGCGGTTGGCGCCTTTCTTTATTTTTGAAGGAAGCCAGAACACCAAGTGGGCTCCAAGGCAAGACCAGCGGCAGAACATCGGCCGGCTGCGACACCACCGGTGATTATTGAACACTTTATTGGTGCACCGGATGGTGCTGACTGTACATGATGGGGTGGTGCTTTTGGTGCTTGGATGGGGTGCTCTGCACATTATTAAAGGCCGTAAGGCCACAGGGCACTCGTGGGTTGGTGTATCGATGCTGGCATGCATGCTCTCTCTATGCATAACATCTGCATGTGTTCCTCCAAAAACAGGTCCTGGATCGTAGTGTAAATATCAGTGTAGTCTTGTATAAATGATGCTCCCTACCGGCTGTATGTTTAGTTTGAGGATTCTTTCCGCGATTCGGTTATCCTGTGGGTGTGTTTCTGTGAGGAGAAGGGTGCAACGTCGCAGGGGGACATATTTACTCATTCGTGAACATCTGTAAAACTGTCACACTCAGGGTTGAGTTAATAGTAGAGGGAACTACATCTGAGTGCCCCACTAAAGTAAGTAAAAATTTATCGGGTCGGGACGCCCCGAGGTAGAGAAGGGTGCAATGTTGCGGATATGAGATTGGCCTCCATCCATATCCGCTTGTAAATATTCCCCTATTTCCCCAATACTTCCCAACTATCCCCAATCCCCCATTCCCTAGTCCCATTTTCTGTAAACACCACTCTGTAGACCCGACCTCCCCCTTTTTCCCCCCCATTAAATGTCGCACCCAGGTTCACCGCATCTCACGTAGACAACTATAGGACATCTTGCTAGTTATTCTTAGTCTATGTCAGTTAAGGACTCGTTTCCATTAATTCTGACTCTTCGTTGCACCAGAATGTGATTGTATGGCACCGTTAGAAAGTTTAGGACCTCCCAATACCTCCCCGCAGCTCTTCCTCATGGTACAACAACAACTACAACAACAGCGGCGGCGGCGCGGGGAGTGTGCGTCCTCACTCCGGCTTGGTTAGCCGCCATTGAACATGTGCTCCGACGGGGTTACCACGCAGGGGCTCGCTGTCAGCTCCTCGTCAAGGGTGGAGCCCGGTAACCCCCCGCACCCAATGGAAGCGGCGGACCGATTCCATCTGGGGCGGAGACAACGAGCCGAGGGCGTGTCACTCCCCGCTGGGCATGCGCAGGAAGGGGGAGGTGACGTCAGATGCGCCCCCAGCTTGGAGAGAGAAGACGCCACCTCCAAGCGCTGAATACCTCCCCGCATCTCTGGACTGGACCGCGTTTGATTCTGCCCCTGAGCCAAGGTGCACCTTGAGCTATCGACTGCCTGCCCTTCCTTGCCATCAATCCCCGTGTAAGTCAGTCTTGTCCCGTTTGTCTGTGGTCTGTCGGGGATAAGATAAGACTGTGTCTAAGTGCCCATCTTTTCTGTGCTTTACCTCTTACCGTGTAATCTACCCGTTCTGCATCACCAATATTATATCCTCCTCCAGAGGTCTTGAGAACTGTACCCCTTGTGTCGTTGCATTTATCCCAGCCGTTGTGTCCTTTCCTTCATTGATTTAGCATAGCGCGACTTGGTCAACGTCGAGTGGAATCGGGCGGGATAAGGTTCTAATCGGGGAGTAACTGTGCGGACGCGGTAATACCAAACCGCTCGGTAAACTAACATCTAAAACCGCGTCTGTAACATCCCCAATCCCCAATCCCCAATCCCCCATTCATAATATTTTTGTCATCAGCTCGCCCCCTCTCAAACTGATTCACATCGAAATGTTCCTGCAATCATACAATGAGTGTCCTTGATGTATTTATTTATTGAAATTTTTATTCTAACACAACACAGTTTAATTTTAATGAGCTGTCATGTACTAGTACTTCTACAACAGAAAATCACATGGACAATCTTCCGGAAGATGGCCAGACAAATCGCTAGCTCTATCGACCACATGTATATTGATATCAAACAGGGATAACAGCTTTTGAAAGTTGAGCCAGTTTTAAATGTGGGTACACAAATACACCTGTTTTACTGCATTAATCACCGAGAAATATTGTATGTTTTGGGAACGATAGCTGTCACCAGGTTAAATATTAAAATAATAATATGTCATTGATTGAACATGTCCTGCCATGATTTTGTAATAAATAAAACAATTCTTACATTGAGATTCATTTGAGGAGTCAATACGTTCATGAGTGGAGTAGGTGTGGTCGGACAAGTTTGGTAGATGTAGTCTCTCAGTTCTGGACGGTCCACGCTTCTTGGGGGAGTTGCGCAGCTTCACGGGTTTCCGGTAGCTAAATATTGTTGGAACTGCAGAGCACTTCAACCTCTTTTTGTCATCAGCTCGCCCCCTCTCAAACTGATTCACATCGAAATGTTCCTGCAATCATACAATGAGTGTCCTTGATGTATTTATTTATTGAAATTTTTATTCTAACACAACACAGTTTAATTTTAATGAGCTGTCATGTACTAGTACTTCCACAACAGAAAATCACATGGACAATCTTCCGGAAGATGGCCAGACAAATCGCTAGCTCTATCGACCAAAATGTATATTGATATCAAACAGGGATAACAGCTTTTGAAAGTTGAGCCAGTTTTAAATGTGGGTATACAAATACACCTGTTTTACTGCATTAATCACCTAGAAATATTGTATGTTTTGGGAACGATAGCTGTCACCAGGTTAAATATATAGGGATTGTCCAATGTGCAAAATCTTCCATCACTACAATTTGGCCATAAATCCTGGGGTGGGAAATATTTGAGCTAATATGCCACAAGACGCATGAGCACTGTACAAAGCAAACAATAACTAGTCAAATTTTGGACGTATGGATGGCTGCACAACCCGCAAAAAAATTGAGCAGGCCCCCCCCTAAAATTGCTTTTATGATTGCCGATTAGGCTAAAGATTTTAAACCAAAAAAATAACTTGCCTCGGAATAAGTTTGGAATGGATGGACAGACAACTGAAAACAAAACGGACCATGGGTTTCCCACCCCTATAAAATCAAAATTAATTCCCTCTGAAAAAGTACAGTGACATTGCCAGCAGACTACCCAACCGCAGACCAGGCAATGTCACTGTACCGGGACATTTCATCAATCAATGACAATATGCGGTCCGCTAGGACTACCCGAAAAAAATTGAGCAGGGTTCTTCCCACGGAAATGCATTTTTGGTCAGCTCCTTGAAGATTATAAACAAACACAAATCACTTCCCTTTAAAAGGGTTTTCAACGGACAGACAACCAAAAAAAAACCGAGCAGATAGAATTGCTTTTGAACATCGATCATCAAGCGGCGTGGGCCTACCTGGCAGAGTCTCGAGGAGTCGATCGCTTTCCAGCTCTTTCGTCTGACTTTCGCTTCCCAAATTTGTCTTCTGACTTTATCACTTGGAAATCTATACATCTTATATTTCCCAGATTGGTTTGAACAACCAAAAGCAGAACAACCAGTCATTTTGTTTGGCAATAAACAACATTCCCGTACCAAGCTGACGTTCACGCACGGTGAAGTTGGACACAAAATGGCGCCACGAAATCACGTGACCAGAAATCTCGGGTCAGCGCATGGCGCAACTCTCTTTATACAGGGACTCTAGTACACTCTATCCATACACCACATCCTCCCTTCCGTGGATGTTCCATGGGTTTCGGCTAGTTATCAATAATGACATACATAACTTTGTGTCCATATACTTACGTTATAACTATGGATGGCGACAGATATTGCATCACTCTCAAATTCAAAAAGCGCACTCGTCTCTTGTTTACTTCCGGTGTCGAACGGAAAAGTTCATCCCTTGATACAAAACGAAATTAAAAGTTAGCGTTTCTTTTTGTTTATAACCAAAACCTACGAGATATATGGCACAATAAAATCAGCACAAGGAGTATAAATTAATGGATTTAATTTTTTACACGTGGGTGACGATTTTCATGGAATTCATGGAAGCGGTGTATGGTCGTCGTCTGCAAAACCCGCTGTTTGTGAGCATCGCTGCATGGTATGGAGTATATGTATGAGATGTTCTCTTTGGACCATTCTGGGGGTGAAGTTCGGCATTTTCGGCAAAACTAACGTGAAACAGCGTCACGTAACAGCTGTAACGTAATGATGTCATTAGGAAACGTGACAAATGGGATCCTTGTTGGCATTCGCAGAACCAACACAAATAATGATCAATAGAATGACGTATTTTAACCAAAGAAACGAAAATGTTTCTTTCTCAAGATATACAAGATGAGGGAACGGGAAGACACTGACAGGTACATGGAGTGTGATTTGGAAACGATCGAACTTCTCAAAATCATCCATTAACGAATCTGCTCTGAGGAATCGAAATCGAAAAAACGAACGTTAAATCTCTTCACCTTCAATCTCTGGCGCTCCGTACATGGTGTGATTCCCTCATAACTATTAACATACATAGTGCACAGCACGGACCCAAGAACGTCACGTACCGGGTCCGAACTCCTTATCCCCGGGAGATCCTCCCGGAACTAGCAGGTCCCTCCCATCGGAGACCCTCGTGCATCCCGGAGGGTTCACCTTGTGTTTCTTGCCGGAGAGATCTCGGTTCATCTCATACGGTGTAGTAGGCCTACAGTGTAGTACAGTACAGTCCAGCACAGTCGAACAACAATGTCCGAGTGAAGATCCTCCGCACCCTTCAAACGATCTCTCAAACTCCTTTAACTCCACAATTCCAAGTCGCAGATTCGCCACAAACCGAAGATTTCTTCATAAATATTCCCGATTATGTTGTTACATGTGAATAGGAGGCGAGCTATCGCCGGCACCCTGAACAATTACATTTCAACCTACAGGGGGCACTGCGTCAGCGGCACAGCAGCGACATCAGCCAATGATGCTTCCCCACAGGCTCCTACCGAAGGAAGGAGAGGCGTTTACCTTCACTGACAGATACATTCAGAAGAAGAATTACATCAGATAGACATTTCGTGTTCTTATGCTTTGCATGCTGCAAAACATACAACTTAAATAGTCCTGTGGTATAACATGCTAAGCTTGTATATTTTGTCTGTGGGTATACATATTGTTACAGTTTCCTCTCTCGCACCTGCCTCGACATTTGACCCTGAAGCTGACGAGCCATGGATAACTCCTTGACCCTAACGGGTTGCTAAGCAACCATGGACGCAGTATGGGGTAACTAAATCTAACCAGCGCCAAATCTCGCGTTAGCTTACCTGTGATTTCACTGCCCCAGATGGGGAACCGTGCTCTCGACATCCCACCTGTCTGTCAATTACGTACGGCTGAGCGGAACCGTATTTGTGACGTCGGCTCGTCTAGTAAGGCGAATCATGGGGTACAACCTCCTGTCTACTTATGACATACTATGTCTAACCAATGGAGGAAAATAGACAACAACAGGTTTGGAAATAGTAAACACAAAAAGGCACGTATACACAGCAATGTGGTTTACAAAAAGAAAGATCACACAAGTGCTTTATACAATCAGCCTTAAAATGAAATACAGACAGCCGCCACATTCATTCCAGGAAGTTACATAAGAAAGGGTGATAGACAGAAGGAAGATAAGTCGGTGGCGTATGGTTTTCAACCCCGGTCTCACCAGTGTGGAAGCTGGATGGCTCACGTGTTACGAACGAGGTACAGATGCAGATGAGCGAGAAGTTCGGGTGGAAGGTGCGCTGTCATGCGGTATTGCGTAGTGCTAAAGAACTATTGAGACTCGAGTTGATACTCCACAACAGTGTGAGCAGATGGGGTGTGCATGCTAGCAGATGCAAAGGTATATGGTGTGTGTGAGATAATCAGTTCCACTGTAAATTCGTCAGCACCCGCCCCACCTGGCACTTTGGGGAGTGCTTCGTTTGGTGCCTTTTGTGCCCTGCGTCCCGATGGGAGGGCATCGCTTTCTGCTTGACACCCTCTTATTCTGCCTGGCACTCCTGAAGCCTGGTCAAACCATCCAGGTCTCTTCCCTTCAGGACGAGTACTCTCTTAGAATCTGAACTCGGAACAAGCCCTCAGCACTGTCCTGCTCTGCACCGTTCTTGGACTGCTTTCTTCCCGCGAACCGAGCTGCACCTGATTTGCACATGACCTCCCTGAAACGACTCAGTTAAGGCTTTTTATTGTCTCTGCACTGTATCTCCAATCACGTCCGCTTTCGGCAACGCAACCAACATCGATTTTCTGAGGCGCAATAGGATCCAGCCGCTGAGTTTCGTCCCCGGAGCGCAGGGGGCGGGCGCCTTGCCAACGCTTTGCATGATCCGCCATCATCAAGATGCCGAAACGGCAAAAGATTATGACAATTGCAACGCTGGAATGGCGATTATTTGATCGAAATACTGGTCAGGTGAAGTGGTTTGACAATGTAGCATGAGAATGGAGGTTCGAGTACGTGTATCGGAAATTTGAGGGTTTGAGAATGAGGTTTGAATACAGAGTTGGAGAATGAAGGCTTGGAAATGGGGAAGAGAACAATAGGAAAGGTTCTAACTACAATCACAATACATTTCCCCGTGCCTGATATGAGGGGATGGGTATTGAGTAACCTAACGAAACAGAATCACTGTGGAAATATTTTAATCTTTAACGTGTTGGATGCAACTCCTCAGGGTCTTTCCACAACCGCAACAATATATTACTGAAATATTCAATGGAATATGGAATAACAGAAAACAAACAAGGTGTCATTCATATTCTTGTTGTTTATTCCAATGTCACATGTTCCACAAAACATTTGCATTAAAAACACGATCTTTAAAATTATGATTTTATTAAAATTGAAGTACAGTATTATACTTGACCGGTGATTGGGGTATCATGTTTTATGAACTCTCCAGTTCTTACTGCTTCAATTTCATGTGCAGCATCTTCTATTCACACATGTTTGTGGAAATCTTTTGCAACGTTTGTTGGAGATACCTTTCCTGGCCTGTCTTCGTGTTTCTATACAAATTGGATTTGGTAGTCTTTTGAGCTTCTTAAGTCCTTTGCCAACCCTACACTCGTTGTTCTGTGCACTTGGTTGAGCTCAATCGGGCCACCACCTGCTCATCGTTTCGGCAGGTACATTCTCGGGATGCATTGGTTTTTCGAGAACGTTTTGTGGACAGTGACGATGAGTTTGCTTGTTTCAGTATCTAGTTGATTTCCGAGTTTGGCCAGTGTACTACTCCACAACTATATTGGAACATGGCTACTGCGAGTTGGTTTATAGCTTTGATTTTGTTTCTTTGGGAGAGGCATGTTTTAAGGATCAGTGTCGTTCTACGTCGGTATTCTTTGGCAATTGTTTTGCGCATTTGTTTTAGACATGTTTGGTAGCCCACCTATACTCATAGGTAATTGTATGATACTTCGTTGATCCGATACACTGGCCTGCATTTTACCATGCATGAATGTGTGATGCCATCAAAAGGTATATCCAAGCTGTGGACAATTCGGTGCCTTGTAACTTCATTGTCCAGTATGGCCTGGTTCAGTAATAAGAGGTGTATTGTTCCGTAGCATCCCTTCTGCTCTACTTGTTCACCTACTTGTTGCTAGGTGGTGGTAAATAATTTCTGTGATGATTCCTGTTAAACGTTAGTACGTTGTTAAAGGTTAGTACATGTAATTGGCCTATATTTGTGAGCAGTTGGGTTTCTTCAGATTTTGGGATAAGGAACACATTAACGAGCCTCAATGTTGCATACAAAAAAAAAAAATTATTACCATCTGCGAGCCATTCATCCATTACTTTTTCTCTTTGGAAATAGTTAAATGCTCGAGTGGAGTGATTGTGGAGACCATCTATCTGATTTATCCAGAAATTTGGAATCCCATCTGGGTCAGGATTTTGATGGTTGGTAGTTGTTTCATGTTGGTGAGTTGTTTTCTTATTCTTTCTTTGTCAGATATCACTCGGGGTATTTCCTCGAGATGTTGGTTTTTATTTGGCAAGTTTCAGATCCATTCCGTCCATTTATTGGTTTCTTTTTTGGTCTTCATAAACTCTTTTGTAGAATTTTTCTCGTTCATAATTTTCCGGGGGGTTAATGAAACTTTCGTTGAACTCGAGGAAGACTGAGAAGAAGGCCTGTTTGGCAGAAAGCTTGTCGGAAAATAAAACATCTATCGTCTTGAAGCTACGTCTGCCACCTATTTAATTTCTTCCGATTATTTATTTACTGCAAATGAGGCACTCTGCTCACATTGTAAAGTTTTGGCTATTTCCCACAGTTATATATATTGTCGCGTCCCTGGCGATTAAAATCTTTCCCAGAAACAAATAGTCGAACAAGCTGTTACTCCAAGGCGTTCATCAAATGTAGCGGAGTTAATACACTCGGGGGGGGGGGGGGGTGGGGAGGGGGAAGGGGGGTAGGAGGAGGAGGATGCTGAAGAGCACTTACCTGCACGGATCCCACCGGCAGTCCTCAAACCTGCAATAAATAAATTCAAACGAAACCGGATTTAAAATGTCCAAAAATACCGGCTTTATTAAAAGAAATGCAGGTAATACAAAATAAAACACGGTCAAATAAATTCCTAAATTGGGACATCCCCACAACAGACTTGAAAACAGACAAAGGGGAAAGATAAATGAAAATAATTGTGTGTGTGGGTGCACTTAACTCGACTCGACCAGTGCGTCTTGGCTGAACTCTTCCAGGCCCTGGGCGTGCGGTCTCGACGCTGCTCTGATGTTGGCGGGAACTCCGCTCGCTCATTGGCGGGAACCGCCCGTTCCCACGTAGCAGGCCTCACTGTGCGTCCCGAATCACAGGCGTGCAGCTTGCTCATCCAGCCGCGCCGATAAAACCGCAACTCTCCATCCTCGCTCTGCGTTTTGCCTCTGCACGTCCAACAGCCTGCTGCCGGAAGACGGCTGCTCGCGATGAATCCTCCCCGGGTACTATCGCTTTTGGAACGAGAGGCGCAAGAGGGAATGTTTGCCCTCATTGCCCAGACGCCAGATGAACAGGACAACGAGAAGATGCTGGCACACAACCGTTATTGCCAGACCCAAAACCGAGAAGGGGGGGGGGGGGGGGAGGAGAGGAGCACTCACGACCGATCGCTATGGCATCCAAAAACGAGAAGGAAGGTGTAGCCACCAAGCAGCACGAGCAGGTAGTGGCGATCCCAGCACAAACACGAGCAGGTAGTCCCAACAGGAACAAGGGCAGGCGAAGTCATGCACACAGAGGGAATCCGGCAGCCAGCAGAGAACAATGAACACATGCTGAATGAACAAAGTCCAAAGCGAAGCGGAGTGCCAATAAAACGTGTTCAACCACAAGGCCCAGTGTGAGAGAGAGTCATGCAGGCACATGCTAGGTCAACAATCTAGGTCCAAGAGTGAAGCACACGTGCTCAGTGGAAACGGCAGAGAGAGACCCAGGCCAAGCGAGGGAATGCACGTGTCTGAGTGACAAACTCCAGGCCCAAGAGAGGGCAACAACGTGTTGAGTGTCACCAGCAGAGAGGAACAGGCCCAGCATCTCCAAAAACGTGTTCAATCTCCCTTTGTTCACCCTCATCGAGGGGGGGGGGGAGGGAGGGGAATCTTTGAGGTGTCCTGGCTCCCTATTGGTGGAGCCCGTTACTTCACCCAACAAACTCCCTCAAAGTGTCTCCGGCCCTGATTGGTTGGTTTCTGAGCCTGGACACCATGGTGTGCCTTTGAGCCTGGTGCATTGCCAGGTAAATTATCCCTTATGAGAGGAGGACCCGTCTTTCCTTTTCCCAACGCAGAAAGACATACTAGCCCGAAATAAGGGGAAATAGCTATTCTAAGGGACCTGTATGGTGGTTGCCATTACTTTTTAGTGGTTTCCCAAAACCGAAACAATGTATATATAGTCGCGTCGCCGGCAATTAAGATCACCGGTGACGGATAGCCGAAACAGTTTTTTTACTCCCGATGCGTCCAGCCGAAAATGGTAGTTATGTGGGCGCGCGAGATGGAAAGAATGAGAGGCATTTTTCTGAACGAAAAAATACACGGGTTTATTCCCAAACCCACGAACAAAGAAACACGACAGTAAATTCAACAATCAAATCATTTAATGAAAATAAATGAAGGATGAAATGAATATTAAGGTAAACTAATTGAAATTCCTACTGATGTAAACTATAATCCTACTGTGAGACGTCTACACACAGTCACGAATACGAGCACACAGGGGAAAGTAAACTGAAAATAAAATATAAAAAAATGACCAGTGTCCTGCTCGAGCAAAAAAGATCGTGCACTCTTTTTCTTGTTCACACCTGAGAGCCAATCATATTGTTCACCTCCCAGTTCGCCCCGCCCACATCCCACGGTCGAATCACATCCCTCGGGGCGTGGCCTTACGGCCTTTCTTGACCGCCAATTTCTCTGCCTCTTGTGGGCGGGCTTTCGCTGATTAGGTCCTTTGGGCGGGGCTTCGTTTGACTGGCTCTTCCTTGGCTTTTGTCGGTGGTAAGTGTTCATGGGTCCGGCTTAGCTTGGCTTGTAAAATGTTCGGGATTGATCACAGGGAGAATCACACACTGGGGAAAACTAACCTTAATCCCAACACTAATTAGCACTGGTTCACCTACCCCCCCCCCCCCTGCCCCCATGTGAAGAACAATTAAACAACCTTAAGCGATAGATTCCCTACTTACTGTTGTTGAAGATATTTTAGACAGTATGTAATAGATGAATCAAGAATTCAATGTCCAAAAACTTTTGTCAGAAGAAGAATCACTAATTTTAATTCCCGAGGAGGATATCACTTTAGTTTACAAGGAAATACACAGGAAGAAACAATAACCCTTATCAAACCAAGAAGAACATACTACAATTCACGAAAGCACATTGCAAGATTCACAACAAAATCCTAGATAAAAGTCCTAAGTGAAAAAATCCTGGTACAGTAGAGATGTACATCAAAGGAAACATCATAAGGATACACCAAATACACAGTAGCATGCACATTATACAATATCGGCAAACCAAGTAAACAATATCAATATACTGTATTTACAAAACCAAGTGAATCCTAAGTACAATATCAACATACAGAATAAGTGAAAATCCTCAGTCCAACATCGACATTTAGTATTTACAAACCTAAGTCCAACATCAACATTCAGAATAAGTGAAATCCTAACATTAAAAGTTAGTCCTAACTTTTATACTTGCTAGAAGTGGGAGGAGAAAGTGGAGAGGGAGGAGCAAAGATGGGATTGGTTGCATGAAGAGAAGGGGACGAAAGCAGTAGGATTGGTTGAGCAAAGTGTAGGTGGGAGGGATGAGGGAAGTGAGGATTGGTCGAATGAAATATTGGGGTGGGAGGGAGCAAAGATCGAGGGATACATCGTGATTGGTCGAGTGAAATATTGGGATGGGTGGACTTCCCGCATAGTAAGCTTAGGGAGCAAGTCTGCATTTCAAATCCTTTAATGAGGTACATCTGTTCCCTTTATATTCTGCCAGGCCTTGCAGAGAATTCTGAAGGTCATTCATTGACTATCTTCAAATGTGAAGCGAAATAAGTGGATATATCTTTACTCATGTTTACTTACCTTATACTATGTAAATGTAAACTACAAAAACTTTATATATTTACTTATTAAACTTCTAAATATTATCTTAGAAACGAGCACACCAAATCCATCTTTGTCAACCGCAAAACTCATCTTTAACATTATTAAGTCAAATATCATTATAAATGAAATATATATATATATATAGTTACGGAACCCAACGTCGGCCTCGGATCCCCTTAGAGGGGGGATTAATCCCCTCTTCTATAACTGACCGACGTGGTCCCTGGCGCTGCACAGCGACCTCCGGAAAGGCCGGTGGCACAGCCCCGTTCGTACCGCGGCCAGATGTTAATTGCCGAGCGGTTTTAAGCAACCGCGGCACGAACTGTTAACAGATACTAGACCCGATTCCTGAACGTTGGCCAAATCGTGCCACGGGTATTCAATGTGGAAACCTCAAAGACGAAGGATGTGAAGAAGAAGAAGAAGAAGAAGAAGAAGAAGAAGAAGACAAAAGGTAGGAAATACGAATATGATTTATTACTACTATTTACAACCAAAAGAAACCAAGGAAGAAGGAAGGATAATAAAATAAAGACAGAAAGGAGCCAGGAGACACAGTGAAACTCTAGCTTAACTAAACAGGCTTAACTTATACCCCAGGACAAGACAAAAGACAGACGACAAGCACACTTACACGGGGGATGATGACAGGAATGGCAGGAATGGTTTGGGACGGCAGAGAAGGGTCCAGGCAGATGGTAGGCGTCGAGGTCCAGCTCCGAGCGCGCGCTCCGATCCACGCTTTTGGGGTCGAGGCGAAAACCCGGCAAAAACAGCTCCGCGTCGGGCTGGCAGAGAGGAGCCGGCAGCTCCACGTATTCGGTTTCACACTGGCAGCTTGCTTTATCCGTCCTCCGCCTCCGAAGTTCGCTTTACACTTCCACAGATCTGCCTCTCGCCCAGCGCACCTCCCTCAGAACTCTCTCTCTCTGCTCTGCCGTTTCTCTTGGTGTATCTGGACTCATCTGCCATACATCCCGAAATGCTTGCGCGGGCGCTTTTATAACGCGCGTTCAGATCAACCCGCGCCACGCCCGTGATGGTATTTCCCCAGCCCTGGTTGGCTGGTCAGGGCTCGCTGGCTCCACCCTTTTGATGACGATGGGCGGGCAACGCCCGTGATTTGGCTCCTCCCCCTTCTTCTCCGAGATTACCTCATGGCTAATGGAGTCTTGCGGCGATGGAAAACCACTCGCACCGCTGGGATGAAAACGAAAGGGGACCTAGCTTATTTGACTTCGGTGCAATGGAGTATCAATTAAAGGAAGACACAGCCTTAATCTAATACACATAATGAGGAGATAACTACTGAACAGGAAGATCTATGATTTGGCTACGTGATTGTATATGACCTAACTAAGGGACGCCCTTTGACCTTTATACACAACAACTGGAGGAAAGAGGGTGATATTTTTTACAACACAAAAAAAACACCATTCTCAAATTCATAACACTATATATATATATATCTATATATATCTATATATATATATATATATATATATATATATATATATATATATATATATATATATATTGCTGCGGTTTTGAGATTGCTACAGTAAAGGTTAATAAATGTTAAAGGTTTGCCCCCCATAGTTAGTCACACAAGCAACATATAGGCCCATTTGTAGTATAGTTATGTCTTAGTATGTGTAAGAATAGGCCATTTCCCCTCTTAGTACCTGTGTTGTGTAAAGACAGGAGAATAGGCCCTACATTCATTTTGCGTACACCTCCATTCTACCTCTATGGACACAATCCATCCCGCGTCCCATTTGGCTGTCCACTAGTCAAGTTACCACGAGATAGGCCTCGAAAGGTGCAGGAGGGTTGAGCGGCAGCTCAACCGGCAGCAGTGGGGGCGGTAAGAATGAACCAGCCAATCAGAGCTTGAGCGGAATGGCATGAGAGGGCGTGGTGAAGAGCGTCTGGTGAGTTCCAGAGGGTTCTAAGGGCATGGCAATAAAACCCTTTGCGCGAAGCCCCCACCTCAGTCCAGTTATGGGAGAGGCGCTGGTGAGTCGTGGAGTCCAGTTATGGGAGAGGCGCTCGTGAGTTGAGAGGGTTGCACGCAGACCAGAGTTACGGGAGAGGTGCGCTGAAGTGACTTCTGAGTACGGAGAAAGGAGACGCGCTTGACGGGAATCACCTGCGCTGAATGAACTTTGTTACGTGGAATACGTGGGCGCAGACAGGGCATTGATAACTCATGCGGTTCAGCCAAAGCGAGTGAACGCGGCTGAGTAACCGCCAGCCGCGCGAAGTCCGCCCTCTACCGATCGCCCCGAGATAACCCGCTTTGTTCGAGCGACACGATACGCGGTCCTGCTTTCGCCTACCTCCATCTTCGTGGGACGTGCCGGGGACCGTGGAGAGTGAGACGGAGCCGATCCTATACGACCACCGCGGCGCTGGTGAACATCATCCCGCCCATCAGCAATCCCCGTGTGAGTGTGTGTGTGAGACGGGCCCGTTTGTCCTGGGGTATTAAGAATAAGACTGCCAAAGGATTTCCCTGTGTCTCTTCGTCCTGAGCTGTAAATACGTGCAATCATAATTAAACATATTTGTTCTTCCTTTTCTTCCAATTCAATCACCTTTGTGATTTCTCCATTGACTAAGCGTGGTACGAATAAGATCGCTCCAATCGGGTATAGTAACTAATAATAGCGCGGATCACATGTACGCAAACCGCTCGGCGTATCACCATCACACGTGGTTCGTGCCAGGCTTATTCCCTCGCTTCCAGGGCAGCGCTGGTACTTGGGTAACAGCGAATTTGGTCCTGAAACCCTATTTAGCGCTGTCCGGAAGGGACGTAATAGGTCTCAGGTCGCGCTAGGTCAGTAAAGACAAGGGGATTAATCCCCGCCTTGATAAGGGGAGAAGGCCGGCGACAGATCCACAACAATTGGTGTCAGGAGTTGGGATAGGACCCGAAGTGTGCTTAACGCACTCAAAATTACGAGCGACCAAAATTTAATTATTAACATCCAAATTAAATTCGTGCCGTGGCTAGCCAAAGCGGTCGAATGCCTGTGGGGGTAGAAAAGGAGGTATCTGACGAAGTAGAATCAATAACCCAGGACCCCTGGGAAGAAGTGGGAGAAGAGGAGGACATCGATGAAGGGCCGGCAGTAGGGGGAGAGAATGGCGGCGCCTCGCACGTGGCGGTGGTAGCCGAGCCCGCGATGCCAAGGTACATGCAACTATTCCTGACCCAAATGACAGTGATGAATGCGAAAATGGGCGCCCAAAAGAATGACAAATAAATTAAATGGGAAAATGGACATCCAAGAGAAAAAGATGGATGCTCAGAGCGACAAATCCACCCGGGAAATTAAAAAAATGGGTGATGAATTTGAAAACAAAATAGGTGGCCAAATTTTAAAAAATGGGGGAGGACATTGAGCGCAGGTCGAGCGGGAAGGTCGCGGTGGTACGCGACAAGGTAACGCGATGTGAGGAACGCGTGGAAAGTGAGGTAGAGCAGAGCGCGGCTAAAGTGACCGAGGGTGTAGAAATCGCGACTCGGGGTGTAGGAAAGCCGACCGCCGCCGAATTGGAAAATACATTTTAAGCGCGCCGGTGGTCGTTGAGCTAGAAAAAGAAAAAGAAATTATCGTCGAAATTGGGGCTGAAGAGACGGCAGAGTTAGGAAATGTATCACCGGAGGTCGAAATGGAATGCACTCAAAGTCCGGATTCGCATTGTGATGTCGTGCTTCCTAACAAAAATGAAAGTTTGCAGGTGCTGCCGCGGAAGAGGGTCCTGAAGGTGAGTAGGAGTGTGTAAGGCGCGAAAGTGTTTGGCGCGAATACATTTTTGGCACGCTTGGGATCCCGACGAAATCCGGGCGCTCGTGGAAGGTCCGTGGTGAGGTGTACGAGAGTGAATGGCGTGCGTGTGCGAACGGCACCGGAGCGCGAGTGTGTAACAGGAGAGTGTGTTACAGAGTGCGAGGAAGAATGCACAACGGAATGTGAGTGGGAAGAGTGTGTCGGAGATGAGTGTGAAACCGAGTGTGAAACGGAGTGCGACACAGAGTGTGCGATGGCCAAGAGCGAGAGCGAATGCACACCGGAGCGTGTGATTGGGTGTGCAACAGGAGAGTGCACACCCATGGGTAAGTGTGCGCTGATTGGGTGTGTACCGGGAGAGTGCACACCCGTGGTTGTTACTGAGTGTGTAACAAAAGAGTGTGCGCGAGGGTGTGCGATGGCCAATTGTGTGACGAAGTGTGTGGAGGAAAAGTGTGTAACGGAGTGTATAAGTGGTACGAGTGTGCCTGAGTGGTGTGCACGAGAGCGGGCGGTAACAGAATGTATGGAATGTATGGGAGGCGCTGGAGCGCCTCGGTGTGCGAGAGTGGAGTGGGTCGAGAGTGTTGAAAACGCGGCTCGAGCATCGACGCAGACCGGGGCAGCGTTTAGGGCGACGTATAGCCGACGTGAGCCCTCGGTGCGTGGTGTGCTTTGTGTGCAGCGGGGATCGGCAGGGATCGTTGCCGCGGCGGCGTGCACGATTTGTGCCGGGCCCCGCCCTTTATGATCGATGCCGTGCCGTGGCGAAAGAGGCAAACGGCACGGTTCAAGGGGGGGGGTAGGAGAGGTCGGAACCTCGCCCCCTGGCGGGCGCGGTGCTCCGACCGTGGGAGGTTGGGCCATCATGCAGGGGACCGAAAGGCTCTGCGCAGAGATGGCGCCTGGAACCTTGGCCCTTCAATGCCTCCTCCCCTGAATCAAAAATGCCGGACGGACCCAACCTACAGGAGACCAACCACCCGTACGCATTGCTCGGCTTTTTGAAGCCGAGCTGTGATGATGAAAATGTATTTCCGCACCGAGAGGCTCAAGTGGAGTGGACGGATATCGATAGTGTTGACGAATGGTACCCTGTGTGGGGGAGTGGTGGTTCGCCATTCCTCACACGAATTGGGGCACATGAGCAATAGATTATGGGGTGGCAGTGTAAACTAGCCGAGGGCGGGCTAGGTTAATTGTTAGGGATTTAGTAAATGACGGTAGGGACAATATTTAAGTAGAGACTTTTGTACAGGTAGAGGGGACGTAGTTAGATTCGATGGATGTTAATGATGAGGGAAGTGCTTAGTGTAAGGGAAGACGGGGAAGCACGAGTTGTAGGAGAAGTAGTTAGTTAGATGATGCTGTGTGTGTGTAGTAGTGTGGAGAAATTGTGTGTGTGGATGAGCTTGAGCAAATGAGGAATTGAATGGGGATAACCAGAGGTGGTGTATGAGTGGTGTATTGAGGACAGATGGAGTGTGTTGAAGTGAATTGACTTGCGTGGTGTGCAAGTGGATTAGCAGTTGTGTGAGCACAAGAGGTGTGCAAGAGAACTTGGTGGGTGTGGAATGAGTGGCGTGGAATGCTTGGTGTGACGTAAAAGGTGTGGAATGCATGGTGCGAAAGCGTGAATGGGGGGAGATGGACCCCTTCACGAATACCCGGGGAGGGTAGTTTAAAGTCAGGTAGAGGGCTTAGGTAAATTGTTTGGATATTGACATCTGTGGTGCAGGAAGTAGCAGGAAGTGCTTAGTTGGGTGCATGAGTCTGTGGAATGGCTGGGCGTGTGGGCTTTATTGGTGCGTAAGGTTATAATCATAATAATAATAATAATACATTTATTTTATATAGCGCTTTTCAAGAAGCCCAAAGACGCTTTGACAGAGTACAAAAAACAAGTGCAAAAAGACAAAAATCAATAGGTAAATAATCAAAGCAAAAGGAAGGAGAAGGAGAAGAGATAGTCAGGTGTTAAATGCTGTGGGTTAAATGTTGAATGCAGTGTTGAACAGGTTATTGGGGCACTCCGCCACTGGTAGTTTGTCGGCCAGGTGAGGCCGCAGGTAGGCTCTGGGAGCCAGTCAGTTAGGGTCGTGAGTAGTGTTCAGTGGGGCCCGAGGATCCAGGAGAAGGACCCGGGTAGCCCAATGCCAGAGAGGGCATCAGAGGGGTGAGAGAGCCAGGAGGGGCCTTCCCCAATTTAGGTAGTCGCAAGGAGCAAGGTAAGCTCGGGTGGCGACTTCAGTGGCGTAGGTGCGCAGGTAGGTAGACCTGCTAGTGGAGCCACATGACCCAGCCCCGAAATTGTGCAAAGGCACAGATTGAAAAATTGGGGCGTGAGACCCAAATTCGTAGGGCACCACAGGGTGGGCCAATGGGAATTGGTTTTTAGAACCGCATAGTTTAAAGATGCCAATTGGCAGGGCATGACCCTGGGTTCGTTTAAAGGTTAATGTCAGTAGAGTAGTTAGGATTTGAGGAAGTCCCCTCGCACCATCCACATTCATTCACCAAGGTGACAAAGCTCCGCACCAGCACCAAGTGCAATGAATTGAGTGGGTGAGAAACATCTCAACGTGGTGTGACAATGTGTTTATTCCATCTCTTCCTTCTTGGGAGGGATTGGGAAACGAATTTGGTTTAGAGGGGGATATGGGAGACAAGATGTAGAGACGGATTTGTAAATTGTAAATACAGGGAGGGGCAAGGGTAGTGTAAGCTGACATGGGGGGGGGGGGGGTACGAACGGTTAGGGACGAGCTTGCTCTGCTCACTCTCCCGCGCCCCTCATGTTGCATTACCTTGTGTTTTGGTGTACCCTTCTGCCCTTTCCTTTGCTAACTGTGCTTTGTCTCTCCTCCCCACCCATGGACCCATTTTGGAGGAGTTGTGCAGCAACCTCGAACTGTGTGGCTGCACTTTGCAGCTGCACCTGGCTACACCTGTGTGGCTGCACGTTGCTACACCCGTGCAGATGAACGGCGTGGTACTTTACTGCCGTACTCCTTATTATAACTTTGCTGCATGTGCACAGACACTTTGCTGCACCACATTACACATGGACCACACGTTTTGTGGCTTTACACTTTGCTGAGCAGTCATTTGCTGCAAACTTGCCTTTCATCTTTGGACCATGTATTTTGAGTGGCATCAATGTCAAAAAGTTGGACCACATAAGGTTGGCCCTGCTGACAAATAAAAACGAACACGGGTTCTTGTACATTTTATTCTGGTGTGCCAGGAAAGAAGAACTAAGTTTTTATTGCACACAGAAGATGAAGCAAGAAGAAGATGTGGCCCAGCAGCAAATGGTGAACTTTTTGAACTGTGCATTGATGAATGTGTTTTGGTGTATTGGTGCATTGCTGTGCTTTTTCTCCCCTCCAATCTTCTTTCCACAAAAAAAACAGGTCCTGGGTATAGAGATGTAAATAATTAGGTTCTGTAATTGTAAATAAGATGCTACCCACCGGCTTTATGTTTAGTTTGAGAATTAATTCCGCAATTTGGTTAGTTGTGGGTGCGAGTCTGTTAGTTAGTTACACAACGCAGTAGGTGGGACATATTTAGTGTTGTAAAACTGTCGCATACAAAGGGTTTTTTTTTTTTTTTTTTTTTTTTTGTATACAAGATCGAGGCTCGTGAAAGAGCTAACATTAATCACACAAAAAGACAAACCGACACACAAAACACAAAAAACAAGGGGAGTGGCAGACAAGATGGGGAGAGAGGGGGAAGGACACAAAAGAGAGGGGGAAGAGGGGGAAGGACACAAACACAACATTTGAGAGCAGGGACATCGGGAGGACTTGGGGGGAGGTGGGAGAGGATTAAAACATATGAACACTGCAAGGACTCTGGGGTGAATTACCGGGGGTAGAAAAGATCAAGGTTTTCGATGGGGGACGATAAGAGATGGTGGTGAACAGCTGTTTTAAAGACCTGGAGGGAGGAGTGGGATTGAAGGGAGTGGGGGAGTTTGTTCCAGAGGCGGGAGAAAAGGGGAATGAAAGAGTGAAGGTGAGCAGAGAGCCTAGACTTTGGCAGTTTAACCATAAGAGGGTTGCAGGCAGATCTTGTGCGACCTGAAGGAATATTGGGGGGACAGAGCACAGAGAGATCTGGGGGAGCAAGGCCGGAGAGGAGTCGGTAGAAGACAGAAAGACCACCAACCTGCCTGCGGTGAGTGAGTGAAAGGCCCTCGGCGTTGACTACATCGCAGGAGATTCCAATGATTCTGAAAGCTTTGGCCTCAACAGCGTGAAGCCGAGCAAGGTGTGAGGCAGGAGCACCAGCCCAGAGGGGGGAACAGTATTCCATTGAGCTGCGGATGAAAGCCTTGTATGTGGTGAGGAGCTCAGGTGTGCCAAGGAAGGACTTCGCACGACGGAGGATGCCCAGTCGGCGACTGGCTTTGGAGGCCAGCTTGGAAATGTGGTTTTCCCAAGAAAGATCATGGCAGATAGTGAGACCCAAAAGCTTGAGCGACAGAACTTCTTGGAGAGGATTGTTGAGAAAGTAGATGGGAGGGTTGTCCAGTCGGTCCTTTCGGAGAGACATTGTAAGAGTGTGAGATTTGTCAGGATTGAAAGACATATTCCACTTGTTTGACCAGTCTGTGATTTTGTCCAGGTCTGCAGAGAGTGAGGAGGCTGCAGACTGCCGATCTGAGGGATGAGGAATGGAGCGACAGAGAGTAGAGTCGTCAGCAAAGAGATAGAGAGGATTTTCAAGAGAGTCAGAGAGATCATTGATGAAGACCAGAAAAAGCACAGGGCCCAGAACACTACCTTGGGGAACTCCAGCCTGAACAGGAAGAGGAGATGAGAGAAACCCATTCAGGGCCACACGTTGACTACGACCAGAGAGGAAGTCCGCCAGCCATGCGTGGAGATTTCCATGGATACCAAAGGAGGAGAGTTTGTAGAGCAGAGCAGGGTGCCAGACCGTATCGAAGGCACGTGAAATGTCAAGGGAGACAGCTCTAATTTCCTGTTTGGCATTGAGGACCTCCATCCATTGTTGAGAAAGCAGAAGCAGCATGTCCAGAGTAGAGTGACCAGGTCTGAAACCAAATTGATGATCAGAGATCAAGCCATTGGAGAAGAGGAAAGATTTAATATCTGAAGCAATGATGGATTCCATGACTTTGCTGATAATTGGGAGAAGGCTGATTGGTCTGTAGTTGCTGGGATCTGTTTTTGCACCTTTTTTGTGCAAAGCGGTGATGTTGGCTGATTTCCAAGCAGATGGCAGATGACCTTGGGCAAAAGAGAGGGTGAAGAGAACAGAAAGAGGGAGTGAAAGAGCAGAAGAACATGATTTTAGGACCCGTGGGCTGATGCCGTCAGGACCAGTTGCAGAATCAGAGTCGAGGGTTGACAGAAACTTTTCCACCTTGTCAGGAGGAAAGTACACAGAGTCCAGGAGCAGCTGGGTACGACTGGGTACGGTGGGTACAGAGAGGGATGGGTTTGGGACACAAGATTTAGAGGCAAACACAGAGTTGAGGCATTCAGCTTTTTCACGTGCGGAGTCAGCCGTTAAGCCGTTTGAGGTGAGGGAGGGGATGGAGGGGGAACAAACACCAGAAACAGATTTGACCAGACGCCACCAGGATTTGGAAGAGGGAGACAGATAAGAGAGTTCGGTCTTGAGAATGGTGAGATATTGTTTCCTGGCTCTCCTGAGGGTGGACACACACTTGTTTCGGGCTTTGTGAAAGGAAATGAGATTTCCTTCCGTTGGATTTGCTTTCCAGGAGACGAAAGCAAGTTGTGTCAGGGCAACAGCCTCACCACAAGATTCCGTGTACCATGGACGGGAGGAAGGGTATGACAACTGAAGACGAGATGGTATAAATCTGTGCATGAGAGAGAGCAATTTACTTTGAAAGAATTCCCAGGATGAGTTGATGTCAGAGGCGGTAGAGATGGGAGACCAGGCCAGATGATTGATGGCTGCTTGAAGACCGTGCCAGTTGGCCTGAGTGAAATGCCAGACTCGTCGACGCTGAGGAGGCTCTCTGAGAATGGTCAGAGAGATGTCCACTTTGACAAGCACATGATCAGATGAGCCGATTGGAGCAGAAGAAGAGCAGCAGACATTTTCAGGGAAGTTTGTCATAACCAAATCCAGAAGAGAAGATGCTCCGTTGACTGAGATCCGGGTCGGGAAATTGACAGATTGTGTCAGTCCCAGTGAGTCGCAGAAGTCCTTTGCTGAAGAGCCATGGCTGGTGAGAGAGGTACCCACACACAGCCAACTGGCATGGTGACAATTGAAATCACCACATATGAGGAAGAGAGAGTTGGGATGGGTAGATAGAAGTTGGTCCATATTATCAGACAGTGAGATGTAGATGGAGTCATCGCTGATTGGTGGACGGTACAACACACATATGAACAAAAGGTGGGAGCGAAGGGGAAGCCGTAGCCAAAGGTATTCCTGGGGGTGAGGTGGAGAGAGGGCAGTGGAGGGCGAGTGAGGAAGAAAGTTTTTTATAAAGATAGCAACCCCACCTCCAGGACGAGGCTCAGGTCTATCATACCGGAGGAGGGAGTAACCTGGGAGAGATACCAAGGCATCAGAGACATCATGAAGGAGGAAAGTTTCTGTTAAGCAGATCACATCTGGTTTGTCAGAAGCAACCTGTATGGAGAGGTCAGTCAAGTTTGAGTGAAGGCCCCGGATGTTTGAGGTCCATACCGTTAATGAAGAGGAAGGGGGAGCATCGGGTCCAGAACAGGGGGGGGGGGGGGAGGGGTAGGGTAAGATGTGGAAGAGGAGGAAGAGGTAGGGAGAGCTGTTGAAGGTGTGTCAGAGATTTCAGAATAGCTTGGAGAAAGGGAAGAATGGGGCGGACAAAAGGTTTGATGGAGATTGGGTGAGGCACAGTGAGGTGTTATTTGAGGAGGGGGAAGAGCAAGGCAGAAGGTTTGGGGAGATGAAGGTGAAAGTTGGAAGGAGGAAGAAGCAGGGAGGATGCTTTGAGGAGGAGGGGTGAGAGGGGAGTCTAGGAGGGGAGGAGCTAGGGAGAGTCTCGGAGGGGAGGGGTGTGGGAGGAGTTTAGGAGGGAGGGGAGGGAAGGGGCAAGGGGGGAGATTTGAAAGGGATGGGTGATGGGGAGGATTTGGAGGGGAGGGGTGAGATTGGATTTTGAAAAGTGTACGATTCATGGGAAACGAACATTTTTTGCAAAATGAGTTTGAGACCTTCGAGTCAAAAATACGTTTGAGGACACTGGAGGAGGGATGGAGTTCTGGATAGTTTAGGGAATGTAGAAAGGAGGAACTGTAAGAGATGGTATTATATATATTTTTTGGAATGAATAGATTTGGTGAGCAAGACGAAAGCATCCTTTTGTTGGAAAAGAAGAAAAGGGTGTTATAATATATGAGAGAAAATAGTTGTTCAGGGGAGAGATTATACATTTCTAACCGCGTGATCGCGAACGAAGAACGAACGAACAAAAAGAACAACAAATAAACGAATAAGACCTGGGAAGGAAATATTTTTTTGGGGGTTTTTTTTTGTTTGTTTTGTGAGTACAGATATTAAACAAGGAGGTACGGGGTGAACGACTGGTACGAAACAGAGAACGAAAATAATTTCAGCGCATTCGACAAATCGCTGAGAGAAAAACAAACCACAAGGTCGGAGACGGTACGGTAGTCTAAGCCTACGAATACTAGGCCGCAGAATACTCGATACCATTAACCGACGATTGTGTATACATGTACGAAAAATTAGCACCGAAAATTTTCCAAAAGATACGCTATAGGTACATACACCGAAAGATAGATACAGTCTCGACAAAAACACAATTGAGAAATATCACTTCGCTTCGAAAGCGTGAGCGCATGGAGCAGCTTCGAAAAGACGTGACCTCGCCGTGATCTCGCGAGATCTCAAGTAAATGTTAGAGGTTAGAGTAAATGTTAGAGGGGAACCACATCTAAGTGTCACATGTAATTAAAAACTAGTCCCAAGTCTTTCTCAAAACTGGTCGTTCACACCTGTGTGGGTTCGACTCGGGGACGAGTCTGACGAGGGAGGGGGGCAGTGCTGCGGTTTTGAGATTGGTACAGTAAAGGTTCATAAAGGTTAAAGGTTTGCCCCCCATAGTTAGTCACACGAGCAACATATAGGCCCATTTGTAGTATAGTTATGTCTTAGTATGTGTAAGAATAGGCCATTTCCCCTCTTAGTACCTGCGTTGTGTAAAGACAGGAGAATAGGCCCTACATTCATTTTGCGTACACCTCCATTCTACCTCTATGGGCGCAATCCATCCCGCGTCCCATTTGGCTGTCCACTAGTCAAGTTACCACGAGGTAGGCCTCGAAAGGTGCAGGAGGGTTGAGCTTGGCACGGCAGCAGTGGGGGCGGTAAGAATGAACCAGCCAATCAGAGCTCGAGCGGAATGGCGTGAGAGGGCGTGGTGAAGAGCGTCTGGTGAGTTCCAGAGGGTTCTAAGGGTGTGGCAATAAAACCCTTTGCACGAAGCCCCCACCTCAGTCCAGTTATGGGAGAGGCGCTGGTGAGTTGTGGATTCCAGTTCTAGGAGAGGCGCTCGTGAGTTGAGGGGGTTGAGCGCAGACCAGAGTTACGGGAGAGGTGCGCTGAAGTGACTTCTGAGTACGGAGAAAGGAGACGCGCTTGACGGGAATCACCCGCGCTGAATAAACTTTGTTACGTGGAATACGTGGGCGCAGACAGGGCATTGATAACTCACGCGGTTCGGCCAAAGCGAGTGACCGTGGCTGACTAACCGCCTGCCTCGCGAAGTCCGCCCTCTAACGATCGCCTCAAGATAACCCGCTTTGTTCGAGCGACACGATACGCGGTCCTGCTTTCGCCTACCTCCATCTTCGTGGGACGTGCTGGGGACCGTGGAGAGTGAGACGGAGCCGATCCTGTACGACCACCGCTGTGCTGGTGAACATCATCCTGCCCATCAGCAATCCCCGTGTGAGTGTGTGTGTGAGACGGGCCCCTTTGTCCTGGGGTATTAAGAATAAGACTGCCAAAGGATTTCCCTGTGTCTCTTCATCCTGAGCTGTAAATACGTGCAATCATAATTAAGCATATTTGTTCTTCCTTTTCTTCTGATTTGATCGCCTTTGTGATTTCTCCATTGATTAAGCATGGTACGAATAAGATCGCTCCAATCGGTATAGTAACTAATAATAGCGCGGATCACATGTATGCAAACCGCTCGGCGTATCACCATCACACGTGGTTCGTGCGAGGCTTATTCCCTCGCTTCCACGGCAGCGCTAGTACTTAGGTAACAGCGAATTTGGTCCTGAAACTCTATTTAGCACTGTCTGGAAGGGACGTAATAGGTCTCGGGTCACGCCAAGTCAGTAAAGACAAGGGGATTAATCCCCCCTTGATAAGGGGAGAAGGCCGGCGACAGATCCACAACAATATATATATATATATATATATATATATATATATATATATATATATATATATATATATATATATATATATATATATGTATATATATATATATAAATACATATATATAAATACATACATATAAATACATACATATAAATACATACATATATATATATATATATACAGTATATATATATATATATATATATATATATATATATATATATATATATATATATATATACATATATATACACATTATATTATAAAACCTACAGATATATTGTGCAGTGTAAGAAAAGTATAAACTTATATATATATATTGTTACGGTCCGCGGATTAGATGTTATTTTTACCGAGCGGAGGTAACAGTTGTTCCCCGACTAAACCCGATTCACCCAAACGTTGGCCGTATCGCGCCACCGCTATTCAATCAGGAAAAGACTAAGACGACGAATGCAAAGAGGAAGAAGGAGACGTACAGAAGAGTAACGGGGTTTATTATCATTTACACACATAAGCAAAAAGAGCAGTCACGATTATTTACAGGGGACATGAGACGCAGGTGACACAGTGAAAATTACTAGCTTATACAGACTTAGTTACTACCCAGGACAGCACGAACAAAACAAACTCATGTACGCAAATGGGGAACTTGCAGGCAGGAATGGCTGGAAAGGATGAGCAGGTGGGATCGCAGGGCACCGCGAGCAGGTCCACTCCGGGCGGGAAGCGGGGAGCCGGCAGCTCCTTGTAATCCGCTTTACAGCGCACACCGTCAGCGTCAGGGCTTCACGCGGCTGGTTGAAACGGGGCTGCACTCCTCTGTTGTATCTCTCGTGTAGCTTGTTTCGTAAAAGCTCCTCGGCTTTCTCTTGGACCCTTTCTTTTGTCGTGTCACTCTCCACGCAGCTCAGCTCGTATTTTTCTTCCTCTCACTTCCCTTCCAGCGCGGGTCTCTCTCGCCCTTTCTTTCACTTCTCCTTTTAGCGCAGGATTGACACGCCCTCCACGGTTTCGGTACCGCCCTCTCCCCCCGTGCTCTGTTTCGTGACCTTGTATGGTAATCCCCCGGGCTTGTCTCCTTATTTGGGCATCGTGCCGATGGCACGCCCCTCGTGGCGAGCCACGGGCTGTTTCCTTATTTGGGCATGGGGCTGCACAGCCCCGCCCTTCTTGGCACGCCCTGGGCTTGCCTCTCCCTGGCGACCCCGCCCCTCCTGTTCAAACAGAGCACGGAGCACATTTTCACTATAGCAGCGAATTGAGAGGGCGTGCACCCCATGCTTGTGAACTGCTTTACCCACAGATGGAGAGTTTGGCTGGGAAATGGAATTATTGAAGGAGAGCTATTCTCTATTGATTCGGTGCTATGGAGTGTCATTCTAATGGAAGACAAGGCCTTACTCTAAAACACATAATAAGATATAAGCTATCGAACAGGGGTATTCTATGATAGGCTGACGTGTTTGCTTTATGGACTAATTATGGGATGCCCTTTGACCTTTACACACTGGAGCAAGGAGGCTCAGAATAAAGCAATAATAATAATACACACAATTAAAAAAAAAACACAATCCTCATATCCGCAACACTGCACCCTCCTCCTCTTAGGCACGTTCCGGGCCTATAACTTTAATTTAGTGTGACACGTAGGTGTAGTTCCCTCTACTTTTAACCTGACCTTGAGTGCGACAGTTTTAAAACATAGATAAATATGTCCCGCTGCTCCATTGCACCCTGCCTAACAGACTCACGCCCACAGCTAACCGAATTGCGGAATGGTCTTCAAACTACACACTGACGGTGGGGAGCATTATTTGCAATTGACACTACTTTTATTTACAAGACTAACCCAGGACCTGTAATTGTTCCTTCTGGGGGGGAGACAGTCTGTTCTGCATCAATGCACCATGAAAGCACCCTAACGCACCAACACACCCTCAAGCACCAATCGGTGCAGTCATCAATTCAATTTTCAGTTTCAGTGCAGTTCATCAATGTTCAATGAATAAAAAATAAAATCAACAACCCCTAACCCTGCAGGTGGTCTCTTGCTCTTCGGCTCCCTCTGCTGGCTATTATTATTTCTTCCAGTTGTTGTCTTTTCCTTCATTTTCTTACTGGCGGCCTATTTGCAATAAAGTGTGCCCAACGTGTCCATGTTTATTTATTTTATTTATGGCCCACAGGGCCGACTAGTGTGGTTCACCTGTGGGGCATCGGTGCCCTGTGGCCAAGGTCCGCCAGCAAGATTTCGGGCCCTCATGGCCGGTTCCAGCAGAGGGGCCATGCCCCAACCCATGGGGTCCATCAGTGGTGCTCGGCCACAGACATGTGGTCCATAATGTGGTGCATCGATGCAGACAGCTGGTTCTGGGAATTTCGGGCGCACAAGGGCCGACTCACGCACGCTCCCCTCGGCGCCCAATGGCGCACAGGTCATGTGGGAGACAAAAGGGGGAAGACAAATGAGCGAGGGGTAAGGTCACAAGGGTACACATCAAACAAGGCAATGCAAGGCGAAATGCGTACGGAGAGCGAAGTGAGAAAGCTCGTCCCTACCGTACGTCACCCCCCCCCCCCCCCCTGTCACCTACACTACCCTTGCCCTTACCCCATATTTACAAAAATCTACACATTTACAAATTCGTCGCTACCGTCACGTCTTCCCCATATTTCCCCAATACCAAATTCGTCTCCACAATCCCTCTAACCAAAATTTGCCATCATCAATTCATCATCAATCCTCATAAGGAGGGAGAGATGGAACAACAAAGCACAATGTCACACCCACGTCATGATGCGTCTCACAATCCAAAACATTTGCATCAAAAATAATAAAACACATGGCATGGTGCGGAGTACCTGTCACCTCAGGTGAGTGGATGCAGATGGTGCGAGGAGACTTCAATCCTATCTACCCTCTAAATGACTTTAACACACGTTACACTACCCGGGGTCTTTCCCTGCCAATCCATTGGCCAACTTACACTATGGGTTCTAAAAACCAATTCCCATTGACCAAACTGTGGTGCTTCTCAATTTGGGGTCTCACTCCCCCGATTCATCTCTCGGTGCCCTTGCACAATTTCTGGGCTGTGACGTGTAGCTCTCCCAGCAGGTCTACCCACCTGCACACCTCCACCACTGTAGTTGCCACCCGAGCTTACCTGCTCCTTAACCTAACCTATCTACTGGGGAAGGCCCCTCCTGGCTCTGTCACCCCTTGGTGCCCTCTGGCACTGGGCTACCCGGGTCCGTCCTCCGGATCCTCGGGCCCCATCCACAACAACTCTACCGGCTCCCAGAGCCCACCTGCGGCCTCACCTGGCCGACATCCTCACAGTGGTGGAGTGCCCAAACCAACTACACACACTAACAGGCTACACGCCCAGCCATTTCCACAACACTAATGCACCCATCCAATCACCATTCTTCCACCCGCACCACAGATGCCAATATCCAACCACAATTTACCTATACCCTCTACCTAACACTTACACTACCCGCCCCGGGTATTCGTGATGGGGGTCCACTCTTCCCCCATTCACACCTTCGCACCATCCACTCCACTCCATAGTTTCCATCATACTCACTCCACGACCATCCATTCCAATACTCCAGATATTCCACACTACCATTTATTCCATACACCTGTTCCTCATACCTGTTGTTGCACACCTGTGCACTCACACCTGGTGCCACCTGCACCCTCCTCCTCTTCCTGGACCAGTTGGTCAACACAACACACATCACCATTACCATCACTCAAACACTGCTCCATACACCTGTTCAGTTGCACACCTGTGCAATCACACCTGTTCACCATACACTTTCAATCCTCAAACACACGGCATCATCTCATCTAACTACTCCCTTCTGGAACTTGCGCTTCCCAGTCGCCCCTTTAAACTATTGCGCTCCCTCGTCATTATCATCCACTCTAATCTACCTGCGTCCCCACTACAAGTGTCATTGTCACTACCTAACCTTAACGTTACCTAATGTCAATCTCTAGGGCCCTAAACACGATATATCCTAACCCACCCGGGCTAGTTTTCACTGCCATCAACCCCATAAACTAGTGCTCCTTTGCCCCCCGCTGTGAGGGATGGTGGATTGGCCATCCCATCACCTGGGGCACCTCTCACTATAAATTTTGCTCGTCCAATTTCCACAAATCAATCATCTGCCAATCACTGTACCATTACCAATCATCACTCTGCCAATCCTTTGCCAATCATCAGTTTTTGCCTTTTTCTAATTTTGGGTCCAAAACACTAACCTCATCATTACAGTCTACTTACTAATGCCTCTCGGTGCGCCAATTCACTTCTACAGCCCGGCTTCGTAAAGCCGAGCAATGAATGCGGGTTGTTTGGTGCCAGCGGCTGGATACGTCCCGCATTCGGTGCAGGGGAGGACGCTTACCCGGGCCGAGATCCCACACACCACCTCGGCACGGAGCCATCCCATGGCCCGACCTCGACCTGCCGGAACGTCTCAACAAAAAGGGGTCGCCATGACAACCCTTCCTATCGGGCTGCCCGCTCCGCCTAGTGGAGCACGGACGCGGCCGTTCAAAGCGAGGCACAGCGTGGATCACGTACGGCGGTCCTTTCGAACCCGCCGTGGTTCGGATCCCCGCTGCTCCTCGCGGCACGCGAAGCTGCCCGACGCGCACCGAGGGCCCGATTCGGCTATAAGTCGCTCTAACCGCTAACCCGGTTACCGTCGATGCCTCACCTGCATGCTTACACCCCGCAGCCCGTTCCTTGCTCATACATCCAGCTGTTCCCATGCTCCTCGTCATTGCACCTTCTCTTACACACCCAGGTGCACTCATTCCGCTCACAGACTTGATCCCACTCCTGACACCAATTTGTTACGGTCCGCGGATTAGATGTTATTTTTACCGAGCGGAGGTAACCGCGGCCGAACAGTTGTTCCCCGACTAAACCCGATTCACCCAAACGTTGGCCGTATCGCGCCACCGCTATTCAATCGGGAAAAGACTAAGACGACGAATGCAAAGAGGAAGAAGGAGACGCACAGAAGAGTAACGGGGTTTATTATCATTTACACACATAAGCAAAAAGAGCAGTCACGATTATTTACAGGGGACATGAGACGCAGGTGACACAGTGAAAATTACTAGCTTATACAGACTTAGTTACTACCCAGGACAGCACGAACAAAACAAACTCACGTACGCAAATGGGGAACTTGCAGGCAGGAATGGCTGGAAAGGTTATGACATGGTTATGACAAACTTCCCTGAAAATGTCTGCTGCTCTTCTTCTGCTCCAATCGGCTCATCTGATCATGTGCTCGTCAAAGTGGACATCTCTCTGACCATTCTCAGAGAGCCTCCTCAGCGTCGGCGAGTCTGGCATTTCACTCAGGCCAACTGGCACGGTCTTCAAGCAGCCATCAATCATCTGGACTGGTCTCCCATCTCTACCGCCTCTGACATCAACTCATCCTGGGAATTCTTTCAAAGTAAATTGCTCTCTCTCATGCACAGATTTATACCATCTCGTCTTCAGTTGTCATACCCTTCCTCCCGTCCATGGTACACGGAATCTTGTGGTGAGGCTGTTGCCCTGAAACAACTTGCTTTCGTCTCCTGGAAAGCAAATCCAACGGAAGGAAATCTCATTTCCTTTCACAAAGCCCGAAACAAGTGTGTGTCCACCCTCAGGAGAGCCAGGAAACAATATCTCACCATTCTCAAGACCGAACTCTCTTATCTGTCTCCCTCTTCCAAATCCTGGTGGCGTCTGGTCAAATCTGTTTCTGGTGTTTGTTCCCCCTCCATCCCCTCCCTCACCTCAAACGGCTTAACGGCTGACTCCGCACGTGAAAAAGCTGAATGCCTCAACTCTGTGTTTGCCTCTAAATCTTGTGTCCCAAACCCATCCCTCTCTGTACCCACCGTACCCAGTCGTACACAGCTGCTCCTGGACTCTGTGTCCTTTCCTCCTGACAAGGTGGAAAAGTTTCTGGCAACCCTCGACTCTGATTCTGCAACTGGTCCTGACGGCATCAGCCCACGGGTCCTAAAATCATGTTCTTCTGCACTTTCACTCCCTCTTTCTGTTCTCTTCACCCTCTCTTTTGCTCAAGGTCATCTGCCATCTGCTTGGAAATCAGCCAACATCACCGCTTTGCACAAAAAAGGTGCAAAAACAGATCCCAGCAACTACAGACCAATCAGCCTTCTCCCAATTATCAGCAAAGTCATGGAATCCATCATTGCTTCAGATATTAAATCTTTCCTCTTCTCCAATGGCTTGATCTCTGATCATCAATTTGGTTTCAGACCTGGTCACTCTACTCTGGACATGCTGCTTCTGCTTTCTCAACAATGGATGGAGGTCCTCAACGCCAAACAGGAAATTAGAGCTGTCTCCCTTGACATTTCACGTGCCTTCGATACAGTCTGGCACCCTGCTCTGCTCTCCAAACTCTCCTCCTTTGGTATCCATGGAAATCTCCACGCATGGCTGGCGGACTTCCTCTCTGGTCGTAGTCAACGTGTGGCCCTGAATGGGTTTCTCTCATCTCCTCTTCCTGTTCAGGCTGGAGTTCCCCAAGGTAGTGTTCTGGGCCCTGTGCTTTTTCTGGTCTTCATCAATGATCTCTCTGACTCTCTTGAAAATCCTCTCTATCTCTTTGCTGACGACTCTACTCTCTGTCGCTCCATTCCTCATCCCTCAGATCGGCAGTCTGCAGCCTCCTCACTCTCTGCAGACCTGGACAAAATCACAGACTGGTCAAACAAGTGGAACATGTCTTTCAATCCTAACAAATCTCACACTCTTACAATGTCTCTCCGAAAGGACCGACTGGACAACCCTCCCATCTACTTTCTCAACAATCCTCTCCAAGAAGTTCTGTCGCTCAAGCTTTTGGGTCTCACTATCTGCCATGATCTTTCTTGGGAAAACCACATTTCCAGGTGGCCTCCAAAGCCAGTCGCCGACTGGGCATCCTCCGTCGTGCGAAGTCCTTCCTTGGCACACCTGAGCTCCTCACCACATACAAGGCTTTCATCCGCAGCTCAATGGAATACTGTTCCCCCCTCTGGGCTGGTGCTCCTGCCTCACACCTTGCTCGGCTTCACGCTGTTGAGGCCAAAGCTTTCAGAATCATTGGAATCTCCTGCGATGTAGTCAACGCCGAGGGCCTTTCACTCACTCACCGCAGGCAGGTTGGTGGTCTTTCTGTCTTCTACCGACTCCTCTCCGGCCTTGCTCCCCCAGCTCTCTCTGTGCTCTGTCCCCCCAATATTCCTTCAGGTCGCACAAGATCTGCCTGCAACCCTCTTCTGGTTAAACTGCCAAAGTCTAGGCTCTCTGCTCACCTTCACTCTTTCATTCCCCTTTTCTCCCGCCTCTGGAACAAACTCCCCCACTCCCTTCAATCCCACTCCTCCCTCCAGGTCTTTAAAACAGCTGTTCACCACCATCTCTTATCTTCCCCCATCGAAAACCTTGATCTTTTCTACCCCCGGTAATTCACCCCAGAGTCCTTGCAGTGTTCATATGTTTTATTCCTCTCCCACCTCCCCCCAAGTCCTCCCGATGTCCCTGCTCTCAAATGTTGTGTTTGTGTCCTTCCCCCTCTCTCGCCATCTTGTCTGCCGCTCCCCTTGTTTTTTGTGTTTTGTGTGTCGGTTTGTCTTTTTGTGTGATTAATGTTAGCTCTTTCACGAGCCTCGATCTTGTATACAACAACAAAAAAAAAAAAAAAAAAGGACACAGGGCAGGCTTACCTAAACAGTCTTAACTTATCATGACCCCAGGACAAACAGACAGACTCACACAGAATGGTAGTGGTAGGAGGAGGAGGTCCAAGCAGATGGTTCCAGGCTCCGGGTCCGCGGCGAAGAATGGCAGGCAGCTAGTGCGTATCGTTGGCGCGCGACTGGACCTTACGTATGGTGGGGGGGGGGGGGGGGGGGGGGGGGGGGGGGAGTCCTTTGCAAGTCCGTATGCGCAGTTCCTATGAATTCATATGAATTAGGAGTTCCCCAGCGCGGCTCGTTCCAACGCAGCTCTGTCCGTGTCCTCTCTGTTGGCGCGGCTCTCCCACTCAATCTGCTCGTGAACCCCTTACTCAGCTTCTCTCCCTCCTCTCTTCTTGGTGTTCCCTCAACAGCAACGGTCCCCTGCGCAGTCGTTATAAGCAGTCCTCGCGCTTGCGCTTATATAACGCGCTTAGAAATCAATGCGTGCTTCATCGAGCCACGCCCATCAGTGAGCTCACCTCAACCCTGATTGTGTAGCGAGGGCTCACTGGCTCCGCCCTTGATGGAACATTGACAGGGCCACGCCTCGTTTTGGCGCTCCGCCCCCTTCTTCTCCAGCTTATCCGCGTGCGTAATGGCGGCCGGGGCGAGCGCTTAAGGCAGCGATGTCGGCTCAATGCAGCTAACGCTGCTGGCAAGCGAAGGCATGTTATAGAATTGGGAGGGACAAGCCCCAACTGTAGGTGGGCATGATGGGGTAGCTTGGAGAGAGAGAGAGGTTCGAATGTGATGAATGGGGATTGGGGCCTACCTTATTTGATTAATGCAACGCAGATTCAACTATTGGGAACACAGCCTTATCTGAACCACATACTAAGGAAATAAATGACAGTCCTATGGTGTCCTACGTGTTGCATATGGACCAACTATGGGTGCGACCTCCGACCTTATTAAATGATGGGATATTTACAAGAGTTATTATTTACAAGTGAGGGGTTCTCAAAACCGCAACACTGCACCCTCCTTTCCTCCAGACCCATCCCGGGCCGAAATAACTTTAACTTCGTGTGGCACTTAGGTGTGGTTACCCTCTACTTTTAACCTCACCCTGAGTGCGACAGTTTTAACACTAAATATGTCCCGTCTGCTGCGTTGCATTCTACCTAACAGACTCATTCCCACAGACTAACCGAATTGCGGAATGGTCTTGAAACTAAACATTTAACCGGTGGGGAGCATGCTATTTACAAAGACACTACTATTTTGATTATTTACAATTACACCCAGGACCTGTCTTTGGTGGGAACAAAGGCAGAAACTTTTGAAAAGAGGAAGATCATTGCCATGCACTGCACTGATACACCATACCATATGCACCAATAAAACAAAATGCATGAAAAGCACCACAAAGCACCATAACAAAAGAAAATGCACCAAACATTTCAACACAATAATAATGGCGTCCTGTGATGTCTTCTCTGCTCCTCTGCTGGGCTGGCTGCTGGGCCGCTGGTTCTGGCTGCCTTCTTACTTGCCGTCTATTTAATAATTAAAAAGGGCACACACCATGTCCGCTTTTTATTTACGGCCAGCAGGGCCAACTGAGGTGGTCCACCTGCTGGGCATAGGTGCCACCTTAACCGTGGTCCGCAAGCAAGAGGCTGCTGGCAGCAATGGTCGGTCCCAGCAGAGACGCCAGGCCACAGTATGTGTGGTCCAAAGTGGTGCCAGGCCACAGAACATGTGGTCCATATGTGGTGCCAGTGTGGTCCATATGGTGCATCAGTGAAGGCCGGAGGCAGCAAAGGTGCGGGCACACAACTGCGGCCACCTGCGCACTCCCCCCCGGGCCCAACAAAACAAGTCCATGAGTGGGGGAAGGAGACAAGCAAAGGCAAGGGCACAAGGGTACACATTAATCTACACAAGGACACAAGGGCACAAGGGCACAAGGGAACCGTCTTCTACCGACTCCTCTATGGCCTTGCCCCCCCAGCTCTCTCTGGCTCTGTCCCCCAAATATTCCTACAGGTCGCACAAGATCTGCCTGCACCCTCTTTTTTTTTTCTTTTTTTTGTATACTGAATCGAGGCTCGTGAAAGAGCTAACATTTATTTCACAAACAAATCAACGAGACAAACAAAATATACAAAAAGAGGGAGTGGAAGGACAAGATGGGGAGAGAAGGGGAAGCACACAACCACAACATTTGAGAGCAGGGAGAAGTGTGGGAGGGAGAGGGCTTGGGGGCAGGAGGCCGTGGGAAGGGGGGTGGGGGGGGGGGTGGGAGAAGTATAAAACACAAGGGGACCGAAATTAGCGGGGTAGAAAAGATCAAGGTTTTGGATGGGGGAGGATAAGAGATGGTGGTGAACAGCTGTTTTAAAGACCTGGAGGGTGGAGTGGGATTGAAGAGAGTGACGGAGTTTGTTCCAAGGCGGGAGAAAAGAGGAATGAAGGAGTGAAGGTGAGCCAGGAAAGTCTTGATTTTGGCAGTTTAAACCATAAGAGGGTTGCAGGCAGATCTTGTGCGACCTGTAGGAATATTTGGGGGACAGAGCCCAGAGAGGGCTGGGGGGGCAAGCCAGAGAGGAGTCGGTAGAAGACGGAAAGACCACCAACCTGCCTGCGGTGAGTGAGTGAAAGGCCCTTGGAGTTAGCTTCATCGCGGGAGATTCCAATGATTCTGAACGCTTTGGTTTCAACAGCGTGAAGACGGGCTAGGTGTGAGGCAGGAGCACCAGACCAGAGGGGATTGCAGTATTCCATAGAGCTGCGGATGAAAGCCTTGTATGTGGTGAGGAGCTCAGGTGTGCCAAGGAAGGACTTCGCACGACGGAGGATGCCCAGTCGGCGACTGGCTTTGGAGGCCAGATTTGAAATGTGGTTTTCCCAGGAAAGATCATGGCAAATAGTGAGACCCAAAAGCTTGAGTGACAGAACTTCTTGGAGAGGATTATTCAGAAAGTGGATGGGAGGGTTTTCCAGTCGGTCATTTCGGAGAGACATCGTAAGAGTGTGAGATTTATCAGGATTGAAAGACATGTTCCATTTGTTTGCCCAGTCTGTGATTTTGTCCAGGTCTGCAGAGAGTGAGGAGGCTGCAGACTGCCGATCTGAGGGATGAGGAATGGAGCGACAGAGAGTAGAGTCGTCAGCAAAGAGATAGAGAGGATTTTCAAGAGAGTCAGAGAGATCATTGATGAAGACCAGAAAAGCACAGGGCCCAGAACACTGCCTTGGGGAACTCCAGCCTGAACAGGAGAGGAGATGAGAGAAACCCATTCAGGGCCACACGTTGACTACGACCAGAGAGGAAGTCCGCCAGCCATGCGTGGAGATTTCCATGGATACCAAAGGAGGAGAGTTTGGTGAGCAGAGCAGGGTGCCAGACCGTATCGAAGGCACGTGAAATGTCAAGGGAGACGGCTCTAATTTCCTGTTTGGCATTGAGGACCTCCATCCATTGTTGAGAAAGCAGAAGCAGCATGTCAAGAGTAGAGTGACCAGGTCTGAAACCAAATTGATGATCAGAGATCAAGCCATTGGAGAAGAGGAAAGATTTCATATCTGAAGCAATGATGGATTCCATGACTTTGCTGATAATTGGGAGAAGGCTGATTGGTCTGTAGTTGCTGGGATCTGTTTTTGCACCTTTTTTGTGCAAAGCGGTGATGTTGGCTGATTTCCAAGCAGATGGCAGATGACCTTGAGCAAAAGAGAGGGTGAAGAGAACAGAAAGAGGGAGTGAAAGAGCGGAAGCACATGATTTTAGGACCCGTGGGCTGATGCCGTCAGGACCAGTTGCAGAATCAGAGTCGAGGGTTGACAGAAACTTTTCCACCTTGTCAGGAGGAAAGGACACAGAGTCCAGGAGCAGCTGGGTACGACTGGGTACGGTGGGTACAGAGAGGGATGGGTTTGGGACACAATATTTAGAGGCAAACACAGAGTTGAGGCATTCAGCTTTTTCACGTGCGGAGTCAGCCGTTAAGCCGTTTGAGGTGAGGGAGGGGATGGAGGGGGAACAAACACCAGAAACAGATTTGACCAGACGCCACCAGGATTTGGAAGAGGGAGACAGATAAGAGAGTTCGGTCTTGAGAACGGTGAGATATTGTTTCCTGGCTCTCCTGAGGGTGGACACACACTTGTTTCGGGCTTTGTGAAAGGAAATGAGATTTCCTTCCATTGGATTTCCTTTCCAGGAGACGAAAGCAAGTTGTTTCAGGGCAACAGCCTCACCACAAGATTCCGTGTACCATGGACGGGAGGAAGGGTATGACAACTGAAGACGAGATGGGATAAATCTGTGCATGAGAGAGAGCAATTTACTTTGAAAGAATTCCCAGGATGAGTTGATGTCAGAGGCGGAAGAGATGGGAGACCAGTCCAGATGATTGATGGCTGCTTGAAGACCGTGCCAGTTGGCCTGAGTGAAATGCCAGACTCGTCGACGCTGAGGAGGCTCTCTGAGAATGGTCAGAGAGATGTCCACTTTGACAAGCACATGATCAGATGAGCCGATTGGAGCAGAAGAAGAGCAGCAGACATTTTCAGGGAAGTTTGTCATAACCAAATCCAGAAGAGAAGATGCACCGTTGACTGAGATCAGGGTCGGGAAATTGACAGATTGTGTCAGTCCCAGTGAGTCGCAGAAGTCCTTTGCTGAAGAGCCATGGCTGGTGAGAGAGGTACCCACACCCAGCCAACTGGCATGGTGACAATTGAAATCACCACATATGAGGAAGAGAGAGTTGGGATGGGTAGATAGAAGTTGGTCCATATTATCAGACAGCGAGATGTAGATGGAGTCATCGCTGTTTGGTGGACGGTACAACACACATATGAACAAAAGGTGGGAGCGAAGGGGAAGCCGTAGCCAAAGGTATTCCTGGGGGTGAGGTGGAGAGAGGGCTGTGGAGGGCGAGTGAGGAAGAGAGTTTTTTTATAAAGATAGCAACCCCACCTCCAGGACGAGGCTCAGGTCTATCATACCGGAGGAGGGAGTAACCTGGGAGAGATACCAAGGCATCAGAGACATCATGAAGGAGGAAAGTTTCTGTTAAACAGATCACATCTGGTTTGTCAGAAGCAACCTGTATGGAGAGATCAGTCAAGTTTGAGTGAAGGCCCCGGATGTTTGAGGTCCATACCGTTAATGAAGAGGAAGGGGGAGCATCGGGTCCAGAACAGGGGGGGGAGGGGTAGGGTAAGATGTGGAAGAGGAGGAAGAGGTAGGGAGAGCTGTTGAAGGTGTGTCAGAGATTTCAGAATAGCTTGGAGAAAGGGAAGAATGGGGCGGACAAAAGGTTTGATGGAGATTGGGTGAGGCACAGTGAGGTGTTATTTGAGGAGGGGGAAGAGCGAGGCAGAAGGTTGGGGGAGATGAAGGTGAAAGTTGGAAGGGGGAAGAAGCAGGGAGGAAGCTTTGAGGAGGAGGGGTTAGAGGGGAGTCTAGGAGGGGAGGAGCGAGGGAGAGTCTCGGAGGGGAGGGGTGTGGGGGGAGTTTAGGAGGGAGGGGAGGGAAGGGGCAAGGGAGGAGATTTGAAAGGGATGGGTGATGGGGAGGATTTGGAGGGGAGGGGTGAGATTGGATTTTGAAAAGTGTATGATTCATGGGAAACGAACATTTTTTGCAAAATGAGTTTGAGACCTTCGAGTCAAAAATACGTTTGAGGACACTGAAGGAGGGGTGGAGTTCTGGATAGTTTAGGGAATGTAGAAAGGAGGAACTGTAAGAGATGGTATTATATATATTTTTTGGAATGAATAGATTTGGTGAGCAAGACGAAAGCATCCTTTTGTAGGAAAAGAAGAAAAGGGTGTTATAATATATGAGAGAAAATAGTTGTTCAGGGGAGAGATTATACATTTCTAACCACGTGGTCGCGTGATCGCGAACGAAGAACGAACGAACAAAAAAGAACAACAAATAAACGAATAAGACCTGGGAAGGAAATTTTTTTTTTTTTTTTTTTTTGAGTGGAGATATTAAACAAGGAGGTATGGGGTGAACGACTGGGACGAAACAGAGAACGAAAATAAATGCAGCGCATTCGACGAATCGCTGAGAGAAAAACAAAACCACAAGGTCGGAGACGGTACGGTGGCCAAGCCTATGAGTACTCGTACTACTACTAGGCCTCAGAATACTCGATACGCATTAACCGACGATTGTGTATACATGTACGAAAAATTAGCACCGAAAATTTTCCAAAAGATACACTGTAGGTACATACACCGAAAGATAGATACAGTCTCGACAAAAACACAATTGAGAAAGATCACTTAGCTTCGAAAGCGTGAGCGCATGGAACAGCTTCGAAAAGACGTGACCTCGCTGTGATCTCGCGAGATCAATCCAAACTCTTATGGTTAAACTGCCAAAATCAAGACTTTCTGCTCACCTTCACTCCTTCATTCCTCTTTTATCCTGCCTCTGGAACAAACTCCCTCACTCTCTTCAATCCCACTCCACCCTCCAGGTCTTTAAAACAGCTGTTCACCACCATCTCTTATCCTCCCCCATCCAAAACCTTGATCTTTTCTACCCCCGCTAATTTCGGTCCCCTTGCGTTTTATACCTCTGCCCCCCCCCCCCTTCCCACGCCTCCTCCCCCCAAGCCCTCTCCCTCCCACACTTCTCCCTGCTCTCAAATGTTGCGGTTGTGTGCTTCCCCTTCTCTCCCCATCTTGTCTTCCACTCCCTCTTTTGTATATTTTGTTTGTCTGGTTGATTTGTTTGTGAAATAAATATTAGCTCTTTCACGAGCCTCGATTCAGTATCCAAAAATTAAAAAAATTAAAAAATTAAAATACCAGGCAATGCAAGGTGAGGTGCGGTGCGCAGGAGAGCGAGCCGAGAAAGCTCGTCCCTAATGTACGTCCCCCCCCCCCCCCCTGTCACCTACTCTACCCTTGCCCCTCCCCCATATTTACACAATTTACACATTTATCAAAGCCGTCGCTATGTCCCGTCCTCCATATCTCCCCTAATGCCAAATTCAGCATCAATCCCTCCTAAGGAGGAAGAGATGGAATCCCAAAAATGTCACCCCCACGGCATGATGCGTCTTTCAACCAACCAAACATTTGCTCAAAAATCTGGTGTGGAGTTTTATCACTTGGTGAGTGGACGTAGATGGTGCGAAGAGACTTTCTCCTATCTATACTCTAAATGACATTAACACTTTTACTCTACCCAGGGTCTTTCCCTGCAAAACCATTGGCCACTTTACTCTATGCGGTTCTAAAAAACCAATTCCCATTGAACATACTGTGGCGCTCACCAAATTTGGGGTCTCACTCCCCCGATTCTTTCCCCCTGTGCCCTCGCACAATTTCGGGGCTGGGTCGTGTGGCTCACCAGCAGGTCCGCTCACCTGCACACCTCCGCCACTGTACGTCGCCACCTGAGCTTACCTGCTCCTCTCCCTTACCTAAGCATTTCGCTTACCCCCTCGGTGCCCTCTCTGGCGCTGGGCTACCCGGGTCCGTCCTCCGGATCCTCGGGCCCCATTGAACACTAACTGGCTCCCCGAGCCTACCTGCGGCCTCACCTGGCCGACAGACTAACAGTGGCGGAGTGCCCAACCAACCATTCTCACTAACAGGCCACACGCCCAGCCATTTCGCTCCACTAATGCATCCATCAAGCAGTACTCTGCTACTTTCGCACCACAGATGTCAATATCCAACCACAATTTACCTACTCCCTCTACCTACTTTTAAACTACCCTCCCCGGGGACTCGTGAAGGGGTCCATCCTTCCCCCATCCACACCTTTGCACCATACACTCCACTCCACGTATTCCACAATACTCACTCCACACCATTCATTCCATACTCCATTTACTCCAGACCATCTATTCCATCCAACAATTCTCCCTTGCCACCATGCAAGCCAATCACTCAATGCACAATCACACACATCCATGATACTCTGCTCAATACACTTCCACTTCTCCAAACCATTGCCTCATTTCATCACCAGCACTACCAGGAACATACGGAACATACATTCGCAATTCCTCATTTCATCAGCCTCACTACAAACACACTGCATCATTTAATCTGTCGTGAAAATCAAGCTCAGACACGACTTGACCTCTGGGTAGGTTTAATATCATTTAGATCTGTAGTACATCCTGTAAGAATACATGCATGCAACAGGCATTAAAATCAGAGTATTTCATGAGCAATGGTCGATTCAATATAGCAATGGTCCAACAGAGAGGACAGTCAGCGCAGCATTTAGGGGCGTACATACCATTCAAACTACAGGACTATGTCACAGTGAGTTCCGCTGGAGTGTCCGCGCACCCCGGTTGTCCCGGGTCTTATAGACGCCCCTTCTGTAGCGAGCACACCCTGGGTTCACCTTGGTATAATTTCACTACATTCTCCCCGCCGTTAGAACTATACTGCCGCTCGGCAGGTTGCAAGCAAGCATCAGCAATAAACGAATGGGTCACGTCAATCCACGTCAGTCGGTCCACCCGTAGCGGTCGGGGCGGCGAACTTCCCTGCCAGTTCGTGTTCGGAATCTACCGGGCACGGCGTCCCCAAGCCCGGAGTCCCCCACGTCGGAATAGCCGCCGGAGGTGGGAGTCGGAGGGGACGCCCCTGCGCCTTCGGGCACGGGAGTGGGGGACGACGGGAGTAACGGTGGTAGTTCCATAGGGGAAGCTTCGGTAGAGTCCATAGACTCGTAGACGGGCTCGTCGATATCCCTGTCGTCGTCCCCACATGGTGCGAGATGGCGTACGGAGACGGTAGACTCGCGGCCATCCGCCGTTAACACGCGAGCATGCTCGGGATTAGCCTGGAGGACCTGCACCTTGTCAACAAGGGGGTCGTACTTGCTAGCGCGAACCGCTCGTTTGAGATAGGCGGGCCCCGGTTCAGCGAGCCAGCTGGGTAAAGATTGGATACTGCCGGAGCTTCTAGGGTGGTGGAACAGTCGTTCGTGAGGAGTCTGGTTGGTGGCAGTACATAGGAGAGCCCGGATCGAGTTTAGAGCGGCAGGTAGGGACCACGCCCATTTATCGAGGCCTCGGCCGAGGGTCCGAAGGCTTAGCATGACGGCCCTCCATATAATCCCATTAAAGCGTTCGATCTGCCCATTCGCTTGGGGCCGGTACGGGGTGGTGTAGCTCGAAGCGACATTATGCTGGAGCAAGTAGCCCCTCACCTCCTGGGACAGGAACACCGCACCCCGATCGGTATGCACGTAGGCTGGATACCCGAACATAGAAAACAAATTCTGCAGGCACCGAATAACCGTGGCAGCCGACATATCCCCGCACGTGTAAGCAAAGGGGAATCGGGAATACTCATCGACGATAGTGAGCAGATAGCGAGAGTTGCTCGACATTGGCAGCGGCCCTTTGAAGTCCATCGCCAAGCGCTCCCACGGTCTAGTAGCCCTAACGAGTGTCCCCATAGGAGGGTTATAAAAACGCGGTTTGAGTTCCGCACAGATCGCGCAATCACGGCAGATGCGGCGGATGTCCTCAATCGAGTACGGCAGATTGCCCTCGCGCACAAAATGCGCGAAGCGCGTTACCCCGGGATGACACATAGTGCCGTGCAAAGTGCGCAGCCCCTCCAAAGTTACAACCCCCGCGCAAGTGGCCGGCCTCGATAAGGCGTCAGCGACCAGGTTATCCTTCCCCGGGCGGTATTTGATGGTGTAGCAGAAGTCGGCGAGTTCGATACGCCAACGGGTGATTTTCTCATTCTTAATGCGCTGAGCATGTAAGGTGTCGTACATAAACGCAACACTCTGTTGGTCCGTGACGATTTGGAAACTCCGCCCAGGCAGATACGGCCGCCATCGCCGAATTGATTCGACGATCGCGTACGCTTCCTTTTCAACAGACGAATGCCTCCGCTCGGCGGAGGTGAGAGTCCGCGAGAAGAAAGCCACAGGGCAGCCTCCTTGGGAGAGAGTCGCCGCTATCGCATGATCCGAGGCATCACTCTCCAAAACGAAAGAGGCACTCTCGTCAATCGTCGCGACAGCGGCGCCAGCGATGTCGACTTTAAGGCCCTCGAAGGCCGCCAGGGCGGCCGTGCCCATGGGGAAAGTGTCGCAGGCCACGAGGGGGCGGAGCTTTGCGGAGAAATTTTGCACCCACTTTGAGTAGTGGGCGAACAGCCCTAGAGCGCGTTTCAGCGAAGCCCGATCGCTAGGCGGAGCCATATCGAGCAAAGGGCGCAGACGCTCCTTATCCGGAGAGACGGAGCCATGGGTCACGGTGTACCCCAAAAGGTCTACCGTGCGTAGAGAGTATCGACACTTAGCCGCATTCATGGCTAGGCGATATTTCCGCGCGACCTCGAGGAAGCGTTTCAGATTAGCGTCGTGATGCTCCTGGTCATACCCACAAACCGTAAGATTGTCCAGATAGACAAAGACATCGGTCAAATTCTCCTTCGCAACGAGGTCATCCATAGCCCTCTGAAAACAAGCGACTCCGTTAGTTACCCCAAAGGGAAGTCTCGTGAACTGGTACAACCGCTGACCCGATTCAAAGGCTGTAAAGACGCGATCAGCCCTAGAGATGGGGACTTGATGATACGCACTACGCAGATCGAGAGTGCTATAAACGGAATACAGAGCCACCTGGCGTACCAGGGCGTCCATCCCCGGTAAGGGGTAGGCATCCAGCTGTGTAAAACGATTAATCGTCTGCGAATAGTCGATTACCATGCGCCGGCGGTGGGCCTCACTCCGCACCACTAAGACTTGGGCCCGCCACGGTGACCTACTGTGTTCTATAATACCGTCCTTTAAGAGCAGGGCCGTTTCTTCCGCAATGAATTGCGCGTCCGCGCGAGAGTAGCGCCGCGATTTGACGGCTACAGGGGTACAATCAGTGGTCAGGTTGGGGAACAGTGAGAGAGGCTCCATGTCCATTTGAGCGAGGGCGCACACAGCGAGCGTGTCCGGCCCACCGAAGTCTATTTCCAAACGTCCATGCCGCTTAAGGAAATCAAGTCCGAACAGAACGTCAGCGCATAAAGCAGGTAATACCATGAGATACACGTCCGGGAACGTGCGTCCCTTTATCACAAGTTTCAATCGACACGCCCCTTTTGTGCTCAACCGAAGTCCCTGAGAGGCCATGAAGATCCGGCGGGTTGTCCCGAGAACCGGCCACCCATGTTGATGCACGAGTCGCTGATCGATAAAACTATCCGTGGACCCCGTGTCTATCAAAGCTTGCGCAAAAACGCCCGCGACCATGAGCGGAATGATGGCCTGCGCAAGGCCGGCAGACCCGGCAGGTATTGTACCGGCCGGGCGAGAAGATCGCGCCTCGCGGGTGGATCCCACGCCGGCTGCAATCCTTCGGGCAGCGTCGGCAGGTTGGGCCTCAGCAGGAGCATTGAAGTCAGTTGGCTCATCAGCAGTTTCATTTGCCAGAGTGGGTGTGTGTAGGTCGTAAGAGCAGCCGCCAGATGGCGCTCGAGTCACGTGAGAAAGATCTCTGTCGTCTGCAGATTCATATGCCAAAGTGGGTGCATGTAATTCGTAAGAGCCGCCGCCAGATGGCGCTCGCATCACGTGAGAAAGATCTCTGCCGTCTGCAGATTCATATGCCAAAGTGGGTGCATGTAATTCGTAAAAGCCGCCGTCAGATGGGGCTCGAGTCACGTGCTGCGTTTGCCGCACATCGAGAGGAGTTTCCAAAGCAGGAGCATGTCGCTTGTTTGAAGTAGGCGTTCGAACGCCAGTCAAGGTCGGTCGCGCTGTGGCTGGTCGCGTTCGCGCCATTTGTTTCGGCGGCCCGGTGTATCTCACCAAGGTCGGGCGTGTAGCCAGAGGCCCGCGAGAAGGAGAGCGGCTCTTCAAAGCCGAGTGAGGCGCCCCGTCCGGCGCTCGATCCGTTGGCTCCGCGATGAGCCCATTCAAGGTCGCGCGGGGACGCGTGCCCCGAGCGGCCTTCCTGCAGACCTTTGCAAAATGGCCCTTGGTGGAGCACAGGTGGCATGTAGCCTCCCGGGCCGGGCATTCAGAGCGAGGGTGCTGCCGATTCCCGCAAAAATAACATTTTGCATACCGGTCAGGCCGTGGCCGGGCAGCGGCGGCAGCAGTGAGGCCGGAAGTGGAGTCCGCTTCAGGAGCTCCCAGAGACTCGGCCGTAGTGGTCGGGTCCTCCTCCGTATCCTCGGCGGTAGCCCTCTCCGGTCGCGCGAGTTGCGAGGTCCCGGTCGCGCGAGTTGCGAGGTCCCCGCCACGACTCGTGGGTGATCATATGCGGTGGATTGTTCTCGGGCATCTGTGTATACGCGTGCCAGCCGTAGTGCCTCTGTAAATGTCAGATCCGCGACCTCCAGGAGCCGGAGCCGCAAAACTCCAGAATTAATTCCGGAGATGAATGAATCTCGGAGCAAGTCGTCCTGCACTTGCTCGTGGGTCCGGACGTCCGGCACGCAGTCTGCCAACAGGTAGCGCAACTCCTGCGCGAAGCGATCGATCGATTCAGATGGTTGCTGTCGCCGCTGAGAGAGTTGATGCCGGCCGTGCACAGCGCTCCGTGTCTTTACGTAGAGGCGCTTCAGCTCGGCTAGAGCCGTAGCATACGTCCCAAATCGAGAAATGTTCCGGAAAACGGTGTGATAGACCTTCGACTGTAACACGGACAGCTTTATCGCTGCGGTGGGCTCTGTTTCGTGAGCAGCAAAGTAATTCTCCAGCGTTTTGAGCCAGTGAGTGAACTCCGATGCTGATCCCTCAGCTTGAGGGTCGGCTCCGAGAATCGGTACCACGATCATCTTGTGGTCAGCCATTCCGGCGATCTAAATGATATTAAATGTCGTGAAAATCAAGCTCAGACACGACTTGACCTCTGGGTAGGTTTAATATCATTTAGATCTGTAGTACATCCTGTAAGAATACATGCATGCAACAGGCATTAAAATCAGAGTATTTCATGAGCAATGGTCGATTCAATATAGCAATGGTCCAACAGAGAGGACAGTCAGCGCAGCATTTAGGGGCGTACATACCATTCAAACTACAGGACTATGTCACAGTGAGTTCCGCTGGAGTGTCCGCGCGCCCCGGTTGTCCCGGGTCTTATAGACGCCCCTTCTGTAGCGAGCACACCCTGGGTTCACCTTGGTATAATTTCACTACATAATCTACCTGGTTTTCCCCTAATATTAGTGCTTCTCTGTTATTCCTTATACTACGCACATCCCATGTCATTATCAACCAACTAGTCTACTCTACGTCCCCACTACAGGTACAATGTCACTACTTAAATCTTGTGTCACCTATGGTCATTTTCTAGATCCCTAAACATTTATCCTAACCCTCCTGGGCTAGTTTGTACTGCCACCCCATAATCTATTGCTCCTCTGCCCCAAAATGGATGTGAGGGATGGTAGAGCTACCATCCCTCCACATCACCATATACCATTTGCCATCATCACTATCACTATTCGTTCACTAAACTTGAGCCTCTCGGTGCGTCAATGCATTTCTACTGCTCGGTTTCGAAAAACCGAGCAATGCGTACGGATGGTCTGTCTCCTGCAGGTTGGGTCCGCCCGGCATTCGGATTCAGGGGAGGAGGTTTTGTCGGGCCAAGGCTCCAAGCACCATCCCTACGCAGGGCCTTGCGCTCCCAAGCACGATGGCCCAGCCTTGCCCGGCCGGAGCGCCGCCACCACAAGGGGGCGCTGCTCTGACCCCTCCTACCTCCCCTCGAACCGGGCCGGTCGCCTTGCCTGGCAAAGCGCGGAATCGACCGTACAGGGCGGAGCCCGGCGCGGATCGCGCACGGCGGTTCTTGAGAAACCGCCGCGGCTACGACCTCCGCCGGTCCCCGCAGCACACAAAGCTTGTCACGGACCGAGAGCTCGCCTCGGCGATATGTCGGCCTGAACGCTAACCCGGTTAACGTCGATGCTCGATTCTCACACCACGCGTTCCTTTTCCTACTCACACATCCAGGTGTCTCCATACACTCCGCACATTTCGTCACCGCACTCTCTCTCCGTGCACACCACCCAGGCACACTCATTTTGCTCACAGACTTCATTACACACCTCTCTCGCGCACCTTCTTGCACACACATACCCACAGGTGTGCAATCCCTCGTCGCACACCCAATCACGCGCTCTGGTGTGCTCTCACGCACACGCTCCTCAACCAACCCAGGTGTACATTCCCGCACACTCGCCACAACCAACTCACTCTCCGTGTCACTCTCACTCTCACACATACACTCCACCGTGCATTCTCCTCACTCTCGACAACACACTCCGCTCTCCGGCGCCATTCGCACATGCGCGCCAATTCTACTCATACATCTCACTATGGACCTTCCACAAGCGCCCGAGTGCCGTCTCGATCCCAAATGCGCGAAAATTCTTTTTGCACCATATACATTTCTGTTATATACACTCCTGCTCACCTTGGCGCTTCTTCTTCCTCGCTCCACCACCTGCAAATCTTTATTCAGGTTAAGCACGGCATCACGATGTGGATACAGACTTTGCACAATTCCCATTTCTTCCTTCCACAAGTGCTTTTCTAAGTCCGTCTCTTCCGCCCCAATATCAACTATAACCATTTGATTCTGAATTAATTATTTTCCTCCGACAACCGCCGGCGCATATGAATTTGCCTTGTCCAATTCGGCGGCCGTCGGATTTTTCACACCCTGAGTCGCGATTTCTATCCCGGTCCACCCAGCTGTGCCTTGCTCAACGTCGCTCAACCCGCACTCCTCTAACCGCGTTACCTCATTGCGTACAATTGCGACCTCCTCGCTTGCCCCGCGGTTAACCTCCCTCTCAAATTATTTTGCCTCATACCTGGCTTGCCCCCTCGCTAGTCCATCATTTACTTCCCGGGCTTGGCTTCCCAATTCCCCAATTTAACTTCCCATATCATTTCTCAATTCACCAATTTGACCCCAATTGCTCCCCCATTCTATTTTCCATTCCCTCACTATTGGCCCTCATTTCTCCCATCTCTTTCCTCAATCCCCCAATTTGGCTTCCCAATTGCTCACCCATTCTATTTTCCATTCGCTTGAAGCTATCCTCTGTTTTGACCGTAAAGGCCATCATGTGGGTCACAAATAGGCCCCAGTCTACTGGTGCCGCGGGCTCGGCTGCCGCGGCCATGTGTGAGGCGCCGCCATTTTGTGTGCCTGCAACCCCCTCTACCGCACCTTCATTATTCTCCTCCTCCATTACTCCCACCTCTTCCCTGGGGTCCTGGGTTGACGCTAATTCCTCCTCTACCTCCTCATTTTCCCCACCGGCATCCGATCGCCTTGGGTATCCATGGCACAACTATAATTTGGATGTTAAATAAAATTTTGGCCGCTCGTAATTTTGACCAATTTTTTTTAAGATGGTATAAAAATTTGGTTCTGGTCCAATCCCACTCCCAGACACCAATTGTTGCGGATTCGGGGGTCGGCGCTCCCCTTATCAAGGGGGGGGTTAATCCCCTTGTCTTTTAAGCTGGCCGTCCCCCAATCCTGGAAATTATGACGCTCTTCCCGGTCGGAATCGGCTTGGGTGATTGGTCAATGGAGTCCCAAATACCGACTTACTAACCCCGACCGCGAGCAAGGAAATAACTCCCGCTCGGACCACGGATAAGATGGAAATTGCCGAGCGGTTTAGCAACCCGCGATTCGAGCTATTAACAAGGGCTAACCCGATTATAGCGGTTCTGATCGTGCCACAGGTACTCGATTGAGAGAAAGGACGGATGCGATCGGATGGAGAGGAAAGCAGAGTAAAGAAAGAGCAAGTGAATTTATTAATTACTAGGGCATGCCCGTACGTGGGTGCAATGCCCGTACGTGGGTACGTGGGTACGTGGGTGCGAGTACGGTGACAATCCCCCCCCCCTCTATTTACATGAAATGGTTTGGTCCATGAAATGTTTTGGTCCATTCGCAACGCCAAAGCGAACGGCGAACGCTTTACATGAAATGGTTTGGTCCATGAAATGTTTTGGTCCATTCGCAACGCCAAAGCGAACGGCGAACGGCTTGCGAGTACAGTGACAATCCCCCCCCCCCCCCCCCCCCCTCTATTTACATGAAATGGTTTTAATTAGTTTTAAAACATAGTTTAACGCCAACATAGCGGCAACATAGTTTGCCAACGTGAAATAAATGAATACGCTCTCAAATGTGCCGTCCGAGGCAGAGTGTGTTCGCCACGTTCGGCACACGCGATAGCTCGCTGCTCTCTGATTGGTTGAATCGTTTTTTGGACATAGCTCGGTAAGTAATTGTCCGATTAATATGAAACCTTGAAAAGGCACATCCTCGGGTCCCCAGCAATATACCTGGCAAGTTTAAAGTATATCGGACCGGTAGTTGTCGAGAAACAGCGGTCGCATACACACACACAGAGATTAGTGGAATTATAGATAGATGTACAACCAAACCCAAAGAGGAAACGAAAGGGAAGAATGTACAAGGAGAAGAGGAAACAAAAGGACACAGGGCAGGCTTACCTAAACAGTCTCAACTTATCATGACCCCAGGACAAACAGACAGCCTCACACAGAATGGTAGTGGTAGGAGGAGAAGGTCCAAGCAGATGGTTCCAGGCTCTGGGTCCGCGGCGAAGAATGGCAGGCAGCTAGCGCGTATCGTTGGCGCGCCACTGGACCTTACATATGGTGGGGGGGGGGGGGGGGGGGGGGGGGGGGGGGGGTGGGGGAGTCCTTCGCAAGTCCGTATGCGCAGTTCCTATGAATTCATATGAATTAGGAGTTCCCCAGCGCGGCTCGTTCCAACGCAGCTCTGTCCGTGCCCTCTCTGTTGGCGCGGCTCTCCCACTCAATCTGCTCGTGAACCCCTTACTCAGCTTCTCTCCCTCCTCTCTTCCTGGTGTTCCCTCAACAGCAACGGTCCCCTACGCAGTCGTTTTAAGCAGTCCTCGCGCTTGCGCTTATATAACGCGCTTAGAAATCAATGCGCGCTTCATCGAGCCACGCCTATCAGTGAGCTCACCTCAGCCCTGATTGGGTAGCGAGGGCTCACCGGCTCCGCCCTTGACGGAACGTTGACAGGGCCACGCCTCGTTCTTGGTGCTCCGCCCCCTTCTTCTCCAGCTTGACCGCGTGCGCAATGGCGGCCGGGGCGAGCGCTTAAGGCAGCGATGACGGCTCAATGCAGCGAACGCTGCTGGCAAGCGAAGGCGCGTTATAGAATTGGGAGGGACAAGCCCCGACTGTAGGTGGGCATGATGGGGTAGCTTGGAGAGAGAGAGAGAGGGGAGAGAGAGAGAGTGGTTCGAATGTGATGAATGGGGCCTACCTTATTTGATTAATGCAACGCAGATTCAACTATTGGGAACACAGCCTTATCTGAAAACACATACTAAGGAAATAACTGACAGTCCTATGGATGTCCTACGTGTTGCATATGGACCAACTATGGGTGCGACCTCCGACCTTATGAAATGATGGGATATTTACAAGAGTTATTATTTACAAGTATTTACAAGTGAGGGGTTCTCAAACCACACAATATATTATATATATATATATATATATATATATATATATATATATATATATATACTAGTGGAACCTTGACTTACGAGTGCCCAACTTACGAGTTTTTCGAGATACGAGCCGTCGCTCCGGCGGTTTATTTGCTTTGAGATGCGAGCCGAGTTACGAGCTTTCGCCACCCGGTCACGTGGTTATCTTGCCGTTCAAGTACAGTATCTCTGTCGTATAGCGCTGCATTTTAGTTTTCGCATTTCGGTTATTTTGAGTTTACGCCGCCAGGTGGGTTCCGGTCACGTGGTTATCTTGCCGGTGCACGTACAGTATCCTCTGTCGTATAGCGCTGCATTTTAGTTTTCGCATTTCGGTTATTTTGAGTTTACGCCGCCAGGTGGGTTCCGGTCACATGGTTATCTTGCGTGCACGTACAGTATCTCTGTCCGTATAGCGCTGCATTTTAGTTTTCGCATTTCGGTTATTTTGAGTTTACGCCGCCAGGTGGGTTCCGGTCACTGTGGTTATCTTGCCGTGCACGTACAGTATCTCTGTCGTATAGCGCTGCATTTTGTTTCGCATTTTTGGTTATTTTGGAAAATTTCATGTTCATGTCGAACATTTCATGTTCATGTTCATGTTTTCATGTTCATGCCATGCCAGGCCACAACTTGTTCAGAGTGCCGGCGATAGCTCGCCTTCTCTTGTGGAAAACACGGTGAGATCCTTAACATCCAACAACTATGGGACGCAAACGGGGGCGCCCAGTTTAGCGGTACACACATTGATGAATCACCCTGCCTGTGAAACACCGACATGACAGGTTATAGCTGGGTCGGGATTCAAACCCAGGCTGGACAGTTTAGACTTTAGAATCAAGTGTGCGTACCTCCAGTCCAGGCCATCCTGCCAACTTGTATGCTGCATACAGGTGAAATATAAAGCGCGAGATATTTTTATATATACTGTATATTTTTAAAAAAATTGGTGTGGTTTTTGGCGGGCTGGAACGGATTAATAGCATTTCAATGCATTTCAATGGGGAAATTTGATTTGAGATACGAGCAATTTGAGTTACGAGCTCGGTCACAGAACGAATTAAACTCGTAAGTCAAGGTTCCACTGTATATATATATATATATATATATATATATATATATATATATATATATATATATATATATATATATATATATATATATATTGTTACTGATCGCGATTTAGATGTTATGATGGGCCGGGCGGATGGTCCAACCGCGACCGTTACAGGATCCCCGACTCACCCGATTCCACCCAAACGTTGGCCGGATCGCACCGCAGCTATTCAATAGGGAAAAGACAAAGGCGACACGGATGTGAAGAAGAAGAAGAAGACAAAAAGGTTGGAAATACTACTAAATTTATTCCTACTATTTACATGCTCAAAGTAACCAAGGAGAAGGAAAGATAATAAAATAATATACAGAAGAATCAGAGACACAGTGCAATTATTAGCTTATACAGACTTAATTAACCCCGGGACAGAACAAACAAAACAAACTCACGTACACAAGAAGGGTGGAAAGGCAGGAGGTGGATGGCTGGAGGGAGAGGAAGGTCCAAGGGGGTCCTGCAGCACGATCGGCGCGTTTAGCAGCCGCCGTTCCTTCGCGGCCCTGCTCAAAACCGCCGTTCAGGCCCCAAGCTGCTGTTGTGGCTGCTGTGGACGTCGCGTGCTTTCCCAGGACTTGTTTGACTCCTCTGGTCCAAACCCTCAACTCTTTCTTGGTCCACTCACTCTTTACCACCGACTCCTCACCGCAACCAACGCAACCAACTGACCACCACCACCGACTCCTCACCGCAACCAACGCAACCAACTGACCACCGACTCCACTGACTGACTCCTCACGACTCTCTCTTTTTTTCATTCAACGCTTCTTGCGCGCGCGCCTTTATAGCGCCTCCAGCGATCAAGCCGCCGGCCTTCAGGACACGCCCATCGGTGTGCTCACCTCGGCCCTGATTGGTCGGCACGGCCCTCTAGCTCCGCCCTTGATGACGACGGGCGGGCACGCCCCTCTTCCCCTCTATGACGAGGTGGAGACACGCCTTTCTTCTCCGACCCTGCCTCGTGGTCAATGGCGGTTATTGGAGGGGAGGTAATTGGCAATCGAGGGTTGGCAATCACGAAAGGGGATGTCAAAGGGAATGGAGATTTTGGGGATTGGAATGAAAGGGGATCTATTCTCTTTCACTGGTGCAATGGAGTACTTCAATTAATGGGAGACACAGCCTTACTCTAAAACACAGAATAAGATATAACTATCAAACAGGTGTATTCTATTATTTGGCTGACGTGTATGCTTGTGGACTAATTATGGGATGCCCTTTCACCTTTACACAGCTCCGGAGGCAGGGGGGCGCAGAATAAACAATAATAACAATTCACACAATCAAAAAAATATACAGTTCTCATATCCGCAACAATATATATATATATATATATATATATATATATATATACAGTATATATATATATACAGTGAAACCTTGACTTACGAGTTTAATTCGTTCTGTGACCGAGCTCGTAACTCAATTTGCTCGTTTCTCAAATTAAATTTCCCCATTAAAATGAATTGAAATGCTATTAATCCGTTCCAGCCCGCCAAAAACCACACCAATTTTTTTTGAAATATATATATATAAATATCTCGCGCTTTATATTTCACCTGTATGCAGCATACAAGTTGGCAGGATGGCCTGGACTGGAGGTACGCACACTTGACTCTAAACTGTCCAGCCTGGGTTTGAATCCCGACCCAGCTATAACCTGTCATGTCGGTGTTTCACAGGCAGGGTGATTCATCAATGTGTGTACCGCTAAACTGGGCGCCCCGTTTGCGTCCCATTAGTTGTTGGATGTTGAGGATCTCACCGCGTCTTCCACAAAGAGAAGGCGAGCTATCGCCGGCACTCTGAACAAGTTGTGGCCTGGCATGCTCTTCTCCTCTGCCGTTATATACGTCCTCCTCGGCATCTTTTTCCAGAAGAGCCCTGTCTCGTCACAGTTGAAGATTTGCTGGGGGATGTATCGTTCGGCTTCTATCAGTTCGGCAAAAGTTATAATTAAATCTTCAGCTGCCTTCACATCCGAGCTTGCTGCCTCACCATGCCTGACGACGGAGTGAATGCCGGTCCTCTTCTTAAAATTATCAAACCATCCCCGACTGGCTTTGAATGACTTCCGATGCCTCGTCCGTTGATGTTCCCGCCGTCTGCTGCACCAAATCCCCGTAAATGTCTCGGGCCTTCTCACAGATGATGCTCTCGGTCATGGTATCTCCTGCGAGCTGCTTCTACGTCAACCACACAAACAACAACTTAAAGCGTGGAGTTACGCGCGCTGCTTGCGAGCAAGGAGGAAGCGGACAAGCGGTAACTTATAAGCGTCTTTATTTCAGGAGCTCACTGTAACACTAAGCTGCTCAGGGCTGCGTGCCCCGTGTATATCGTGAGGCCACGCCTCTCTCCCTGGCGTGGCCCATCCCCACTTGGTGTGCGGGGTGATGTCACCACGTCAGTGCTTTCGTGTCCGCCACACGCGCCCCCCCAGAATCCCCGCGCACCTGAAGGGTCAGTTTGCGGGGCAAACGGATGACCCGGCCGAAGCGCCCCCTGGCGACTGGCGGCGTCTGGGATGCAGGGATGCCATCTGGGATGCCTCCGGCTGCAGGACCGGGGGGCGGCGTGGCGGCGGGGCTGGGCGGTGCCGGGGGTCCGCCCGCAGGGGGGCGGCCCCGACGCGGGGGTCGGGCCACTGGCGGTGGATGGTCCACGTCGAGGTGGGCCAGCTTGAGGCGGTCTACAGAAACGCGGCAGGAGTAGCGCCGATGTCCAGGGTGAAGTGCTTCGCCCCGGTCTCCAGCACACGGAAAGGCCCGTCGTACGGGGGCCGCAGTGGTGTCCAGTGGGCATCGTGGCGGACGAAGACGTACTCCGCCGTGCGAAGCTCCAGGGCGACGTGCGTCGGTGGGTGCCCGTGGCATGCCGTTGGCACCGGGGCGAACCTCTGGGCGGTCTCTTGCAGAGCGGAGCGCTGCTGTGCCGCGGACCATGGTGCCGTGGAGTCGGGGAGGAACTCGCCCGGCACCCGCAGCGGTTGCCCGAAGACCAACTCCGCCGCGGATGCGCGCAGGTCCTCCTTGGGCGCCGTCCGGAGGCCCAGCAGGACCCAGGGGAGCCTGTCGACCCAGCCGCCGTCGCGGAGGGTGGCTCGGAGCGCGGCCTTCAATGAGCGGTGAAATCGCTCACACAGGCCGTTAGCCTGGGGGTGGTAGGCCGTGGTTCGGTGCAGCCGGACCCCGAGCCCCTGCGCGACCGCCCCCCAGAGCTCCGAGGTGAACTGGGGGCCGCAGTCGGACGAGATGTCTGAGGGGGCGCCGAACCGGGCGACCCAGGTGGCGATGAAAGCCTGCGCAACATCGGCCGCCATCGTCGACGCCAAGAGCACAGCCTCCGGCCACCGGGTGGTGCGGTCCACCATGGTGAGGACGTGGGTGAAACCCCGCGAGGGGGGCAGAGGTCCCACCAGGTCCATGTGGACGTGGTCAAACCGGCGTTCCAGCACCGTGAACGGGGCCAACGGGTACTGGGTGTGCCGGTGCACCTTGGTGCGCTGGCACGCGAGGCACGTCCTGGCCCAGCCATGAACGGCCTTCCGGAGGCCATGCCAGACGAACTTGTCGGCGATCAACCTTTGGGAGGCCCTCGCGCCTGGGTGGGACAGGCCGTGTATGGCGTCAAACACCTGGCGCTGCCAGCCCGCGGGCACGATGGGGCGAGGACGCCCGAGGGAGACGTCGCACAAGAGGGCCGCGCCTGCGCCGTCGAACGGCACCTCGGTGACGCGGAGGCCCGTGACGGCGGTCCGCAAGGCCTGGACGTCGGGGTCAGCGGCCTGGTCCGCTGCCATCCGGGCATAGTCGATGCCGAGGTGGACTGCATGGGCGACGGCCCGGGAAAGGCAATCCGCCACCGGGTTGTCCTTCCCCGCGACGTGCCGGATGTCCGTCGTGTACTCGGACACGGCCGAGAGGTGACGCTGCTGCCGGGCCGACCATGGCTCGGTGACCTTGCCCATCGCGAAGATCAGCGGCTTGTGGTCGACGAAGGCCGTGAACGCACGGCCCTCGAGCAGATGGCGGAAGTGCCTGACCGCCAAGTGAAGCCCGAGCAACTCGCGGTCGAAGGTACTGTAACGGCGTTCGGGCGGGCGAAGCTGCCGGCTAAAGAACGCCAGCGGTTGCCAAGCTCCACGCACCCATTGCTCGTGCACCGCGCCCACCGCGTAGTCCGAGGCATCGGTGGTGAGGGCGATCGGTGCATCGGGCGCCGGGTGCGCAAGCATGGTGGCGTTAGCCAAGGCGAGCTTCGCGCCCGTGAACGCCGTGTCCATCTGCTCGGTCCAGGTAACGTCGCCTTTGCCCGGCTTACCTCGGAGAGCTTCGTGCAGGGGGCGCAGGAGCTGGGCGATACGGGGCAGGAACCGATGGTAAAAGTTCACCATGCCCAGGAACTCCTGCAGCCCTCTGATCGTGCGGGGGCGCGGAAACCCCTTCACCGCCTCCACCTTGGCCGGCAGGGGGACGGCTCCGTGCCTGGTGACACGGTGCCCCAGAAAATCGATTATGGCGGCGCCGAACCGGCACTTTGCGGGGTTCACAATCAGGCCATGCTGGCCCAGGCGTTCGAAGAGCGTGCGGAGGTGGCGTAGGTGCTCTTCGCGGGACGCGCTGGCGACGAGGATATCGTCCAGGTAGACGTAGACAAAATCCAAGTCGCGCAGGACGCTGTCCATCAGTCGCTGGAACGCCTGAGCCGCATTCTTCAGACCGAAGGGCATCCGCAGTCCGAAGAGTCCGAATGGCATGATGACCGCCGTCTTCGGGATGTCCTCCGGCCTGACGGGGACCTGATGGTAGCCGCGTATGAGGTCCACCTTCGAGAAGAAGGACATGCCCGCCAAACGGGCGGAAAAGTCCTGAATGTGGGGGACGGGGTAGCGGTCGGGAGTCGTGGCGTCATTGAGACGGCGATAGTCCCCGCACGGTCGCCATCCCCCGCCGGGCTTCGGCACGATGTGCAGCGGCGACGCCCAAGCGCTCTCTGAGCGCCGAACGATGCCGAGTCGCTCCAGGGTAGCGAACTCCGCTTTTGCCACCGCCAGCTTCGTCGGCTCGAGGCGGCGTGCCCGGGCGTAGACCGGTGGCCCAACGGTGGGGATGCGATGGGCCACCCCGTGCTTGACGGCCCCCGCCGAGAAGGTGGGCCGCGTGAGGGCCGGGAAGCTGGCGAGGAGGCGGGTGAATGCGTCCGCTGCCGGAAGCGTACAGACCAACGTGGCCGGAACCGAACCCTTCGGCAAGCCGCTTGGCAAGCCGCTCGTTGAGCTGCTCGATGAGCTGGGCAGCGCACAAGCGAGCGAGCTGAACGTCTCGGGCCTGGAAAAGACGTCTGCGCTTTACGTCGACCAGGAGCCCATTAGCGCACAGGACGTCCGCGCCAAGCAGTGCCATGGGCACGTCGGCGGTGACGAACGTCCATCGGAAAACCTGCCCTCCGAACCGCAGAGAGAGGCAGCGTTTTCCATACGTACGGATGGGCGTCCCGTTCGTGGCAAGCAGCGCGGGGCCCCCGCCCGCGGCGTGCTTGTCTGACATACCGGCGGGAACGACACTCACCTGCGCTCCCGTGTCGCACAGGTAACGGCGCCCGGATAAGGTGTCCGTTATGAACAGCAGGCTGCTCGAACGGCCGGCGCTCATCGCCACTTTTGAGCGCCGGCCCGGGCGTTTCCCGACCTGTTGAAGGAGCATGGCGGATGACACTGCCGAGCCTCGTGGCCGAACTTGGCGTGGAACCAGCACCAGGTGGTGGAGCTGGAGGAGCGCGGCTTGCTCCGCCAGGCCGGTGGAGTTGGCGGGTTTCCCCGCGGTGGCGGTTTTCGCCGCGGCGGTGGGCGGGGCGTGGCGGCGGTCACGAGGTGCGTATCAGCATGCTGCGTATGCTGTGTAAGCTGATGCTGTGGATCAGCATCATCAGCAGCATCAGCCTCGAGGTCCGTGACGGCCGCAAAGTACCTGTCCGCCTCGGCTGCCAATGCTCGGGGTTCCGTTAGCGCAGTCCCGGCCAATGCGAGGCGAACCTGCGCTGGAAGTTGGCGATGGAAAAGCGCCCGGAATAGAGAACCGGGGGCTTCGTCGCCCAACAGTGACAGCATATGGTCCATTCGGACCGACGGGCGCGTGTCGCCGAGCTCGGGGAGATCCAGGAGGCGGTCGGCCCATGCGTCGTCCGTGAGGCCGAACGTGGCTAGGAGTAGCCGCTTGAGTGCCTCGTACTTGTGGCCGTCCGGTGGGTGGCGAAGGACGGACACAACTCGAGTGGCCGTGCCGGGCCCGAGGGAGGCGACGACGTGGCAGTAGCGCGTGTCGTCGCCAGTGAGGCGCCGAAGCTGAAATTGGGCTTCGGCTTGGACGAACCAGACTTCGGCCTGGGCCTCCCAAAATTCGGGAAGTTTGATGAAGTTGGCCATGGCAATGGCGTCGTGCGTGGAAGGATCGCTCCGGCAGATCCAACGTCGAGGGTCACCAGTAAAGCGCGGCGTTACGCGCGCTGCTTGCGAGCAAGGAGGAAGCGGACAAGCGGTAACTTATAAGCGTCTTTATTTCAGGAGCTCACTGTAACACTAAGCTGCTCAGGGCTGCGCGCCCCGTGTATATCGTGAGGCCACGCCTCTCTCCCTGGCGTGGCCCATCCCCACTTGGTGTGCGGGGTGATGTCACCACGTCAGTGCTTTCGTGTCCGCCACAAACTTCTCTATCTCTTCATGGACAGAGGTCCGGAGCTTTGAAATAATCGTAACGCCCTTGGCTGGCGTTATAGCCTTTATCGACTCCTTCTGCTTCAAAATCGTACATATCGTAGAAGTACTACGATCGTACTGCCTCGCCAAGTCGACAACACGCACACCTCGCTCATGTTTTTCGACGATTGCGTGTTTTATATCCAAGCACATCTTCTTCTTCTTCTTCTCAGCACTGCCCTTGGCACTCAATTTCTTAAGACCCATGGTTAAAACTAAGAAATTTTCCAAAATAACAAAAATGCGAAAACAAAGCAGCAGCGATACGGCAGAGATGCTTGCACGGCAAGATAACCACGTGACCTGAACGCTCGTTGGGCCAACTAGTGGCGGGTGGCGTAAGCTCGTAACTCAGATCTCGGCTCGCATCACAAAGCAAAAAACCGACCGAGCGACGGCTCGTATCTCGGAAAACTCGTAAGTTGGTTGCACTCGTAAGTCAAGGTTTCACTGTGTATATATATATATATATATATATATATATATATATCAAAAGATTTACATAAGAAAGTCTTGGGCCAGAATGCCGGAGATAGCTACCTTGCCGAACTGCATGCATGCAGTTATTGTTACGTGCATGCAGTTACGTGGTAGTTATTTTGGATAAGCAAACTTACATGCAACTGTATGAATTACAGGTATATTATCTCCGAATTGTTACCCAGTTTTGCCTTTTGTAAAACTCAAAAAACTGCACACAATTTCAACTTGTATAAAAAGAAAGGTGCATTAGACCCATCCCCCACAGGCCAGCGCAAAGCAAATCATCCACTTCTATTGTCTAACGGGAACTCTTTGTCTAACTCTGCAAAATAATTACCAAGTATATAGAATCTTCCGGTCTTGCCGGCGAGGTTTCGTGTATTCGCAGCTCTCAACGCTCTCCATCGAAATCGAAGTTAAGTAATTGTTCCCATTTGTATTTTCGTTATAACTGTATTTATTTTATAGTGTGTGTACGTATATTGTGTCCCGAGGAAGATTTTCGGTGCAAATCTTTCATACCTGTATTGAAAATCGTGTTAATTCGTGTCGTGTCTTGAGGCCTTGTGCAGTGTACAACCTTGAGGCTTTGTTTTTCTCTCAGCGGTCTGTCGTTTGTGCTCCAATAACTTTCGTTCTCTGCTTTTCCCAGTCTTTTCACCCCATAGCCTACTTCCTTGTGTAAATCTCAACTCAAAAAAACCAAAAAAAAAACATTTCCTTCTCTGTTCTTATTCTTTGTTCTCATTCGTTTATTCATTCTTATTCGTTCGTTCGTTCTTCGACCACGTGTTTCTCCCCCATTTCCCCAGATAGTTTTCACTGTTATTAACCTTACAATGTTTACACTTTCCCCTCAAGTTCTGTATTCCGTCATATATTATAACACCTTTTTCTTCTTCTTCTTTAAAAGGCTGCTTTCGACTTGCTCACCAAATCTATTCATCCCAAAAAAAAATTCCATCTCCTATAGTGTCTTTTTTCTACATTCCCTAAACTCTCCTGCACTGCATCCTCCATCCAGAGTCCTTAAACGTATTTTTGACTTGAAGGTCACAAGAAACTCATTTTGCAATAAATGTTCATTTCCCATTAATCGTACACTTTCTAAAATCCAATCTCACCCCTCCCCTCCAAATCTTCCCCATCACCCCTCCCCTCCAAATCTTCCCCATCAACCATCCCTTTCAAATATTCCCCCTTTCCCCTCCTCTCCTAATCCTCCCCATCACCCATCCCTTTCAAATCTCCCCCCTTGCCCCCTCCCTCCTAAACTACCCCCTCACCCCTCCCCTCCAAGACTCCCCCTCGCCCCTCCCCTCCCCTCCTAGACTCCTCCCTCACCCCTCCCCTCCAAATCTCCCCAATATCCCATCCCTTTCAAATCCCTCCCCTTGTCCCTTCCCTCCCAAACTCCCCCCTCCCCTTCAAATCTCCCCACCCTCATTTCTTCTCAATTTCCCCCCTCTCACTCCCCCTCCTCAAAGCATCCTCCCCGCTTCTTCCCCCTTCCAACTCTCACCTCCATCTCCCCCAAACTTCTGCCTCGCTCTTCCCCCTCCTCAAATAACACCTCATTGTGCCTCACCCAATCACCATCAAACCTTTTGTCCGCCCCATCCTTCCCTTTCTCCGAGCTAATCTGAAATCTCTGACACACCTTCAACAGCTCTCCCTACCTCTTCCACCTCTTCCACATCTTACCCTACCCCTCCTCCCCCCTGTTCTGTATCCGATGCTCCCTCTTCCTCTTCATTAACGGTATGGAACTCAAACATCCGGGGCCTTCGTTCAAACTTAACTGATCTCTCCATACAGGTTGCTTCTGTCAAACCAGACGTGATCTGCTTAACAGAAACTTTCCTCCTTCATGATGTCTCTGATTCCTTAGTATCTCTCCCGGGTTACTCCCTCCTCCGGTATGATAGACCTGAGCCTCGTCCTGGAGGTTGGGTTGCTATCTTTATCAAAAACTCTCTTCCTCACTCGTCCTGCACTGCAAACTCTCCACCTCACCCCCAGGAATACCTCTGGCTACGGCTTCCCCTTCGCTCACACCTCTTGTTCATATGTGTGTTGTACCGTCCACCAAACAGTGATGACTTCATCTACATCTCGCTGTCTGATAATATGGACCAACTTCTATCTACTCATCCCAACTCTCTCTTCCTCATATGTGGTGGTTTCAATTGTCACCATGCCAGTTGGCTGGGTGTGGGTACCTCTCTCACCAGCCATGGCTCCTCAGCAAAGGACTTCTGCGACTCACTGGGATTGACACAATCTGTCAATTTCCCAACCCGGATCTCAGTCAACGGAGCATCTTCTCTTCTGGACTTGGTTATGACTAACTTCCCTGAAAATGTCTGCTGCTCTTCTTCTGCTCCAATAGGATCATCTGATCATGTCCTTGTTAAAGTGGACATCTCTCTGACCATTCTCAGGGAGCCTGCTCAGCGTCGATGAGTCTGGCATTTCACTCAGGCCAAGTGGCACGGTCTTCAAGCAGCCACCAATCATCTGGACTGGTCTCCCATCTCTACCACCTCTGACATCAACTCATCCTGGGAATTCTTCCAAAGTAAATTGCTCTCTCTCATGCACAGATTTATCCCATCTCGTCTTCAGTTGTCATACCCTTCCTCCCGTCCATGGTACACGGAATTTTGTGGTGAGGCTGTTGCCCAGAAACAACTTGCCTTCGTCTCCTGGAAAGCAAATCCAACGGAAGGAAATCTCATTTCCTTTCACAAAGCCCGAAACAAGTGTGTGTCCACCCTCAGGAGAGCCAGGAAACAATATCTCTCCGTTCTCAAGACCGAACTCTCTTATCTGTCTCCCTCTTCCAAATCCTGGTGGCGTCTGGTCAAATCTGTTTCTGGTGTTTGTTCCCCCTCCATCCCCTCCCTTACCTCAAACGGCTACACAGCTGACTCCGCACGTGAAAAAGCTGAATGCCTCAACTCTGTGTTTGCCTCTAAATCTTGTGTCCCAAACCCATCCCTCTCTGTACCCACCATACCCAGTCGTACCCAGCTGCTCCTGGACTCGGTGTCCTTTCCTCCTGACAAGGTGGAAAAGTTTCTGTCAACCCTCGACTCTGATTCTGCAACTGGACCTGACGGCATCAGCCCACGGGTCCTAAAATCCTGTTCTTCCACTCTTTCACTCCCTCTCTCTGTTCTCTTCACCCTCTCTTTTGCTCAAGGTCAACTGCCATCTGCTTGGAAATCAGCCAACATCACCGCTTTGCACAAAAAAGGTGCAAAAACAGATCCTTGCAACTACAGACCAATCAGCCTTCTCCCAATTATCAGCAAAGTCATGGAATCCATCATTGCTTCGGATATGAAATATTTCCTCTTCTCCAATGGCCTGATCTCTGATCATCAATTTGGTTTCAGACCAGGTCACTCTACTCTGGACATGCTGCTTCTGCTGTCTCAACAATGGATGGAGGTCCTCAATGCCAAACAGGAAATTAGAGCTGTCTCCCTCGACATATCACGTGCCTTCGATACGGTCTGGCACCCTGCTCTGCTCACCAAACTCTCCTCCTTTGGTATCCATGGAAATCTCCACGCATGGCTGGCGGACTTCCTCTCTAGTCGTCGTCAACGTGTGGCCCTGAATGGGTTTCTCTCATCTCCTCTTCCTGTTCAGGCTGGAGTTCCCCAAGGCAGTGTTCTGGGCCCTGTGCTTTTTCTGGTCTTCATCAATGATCTCTCTGACTCTCTTGAAAATCCTCTCTGTCTCTTTGCTGATGACTCCACTCTCTGCCGCTCCATTCCTCATCCCTCAGATCGGCAGTCTGCAGCCTCCTCACTCTCTGCAGACCTGGACAAAATCACAGACTGGGCAAACAAGTGGAACATGTGTTTCAATCCTGACAAATCTCACACTCTTACGATGTCTCTCCGAAAAGACCGACTGGACAACCCTCCCATCTACTTACTGAATAATCCTCTCCAAGAAGTTCTGTCACTCAAGCTTTTGGGTCTCACTATCTGCCATGATCTTTCCTGGGAAAACCACATTTCCAAGCTGGCCTCCAAAGCCAGTCGCCGACTGGACATCCTCCGTCGTGCGAAGTCCTTCCTTGGCACACCTGAGCTCCTCACCACATACAAGGCTTTCATCCACAGCTCAATGGAGTACTGCTCTCCCCTCTGGGCTGGTGCTCCTGCCTCACACCTAGCTCGTCTTCACGCTGTTGAAACCAAAGCATTCAGAATCATTGGAATCTCCCGCGATGACGCTATCTCCGAGGGCCTTTCACTTAATCACCGCAGACAGGTTGGTGGTCTTTCCGTCTTCTCCCGACTCCTCTCCGGCCTTGCTCCCCCAGCTCTCTCTGGGCTCTGTCCCCCAAATATTCCTGCAGGTCGCACAAGATCTGCCTGCAACCCTCTTATGGTTAAACTGCCAAAATCAAGACTCTCTGCTCACCTTCACTCCTTCATTCCTCTTTTCTCCCGCCTCTGGAACAAACTCCCTCACTCTCTTCAATCCCACTCCTCCCTCCAGGTCTTTAAAACGGCTGTTCACCACCATCTCTTATCTTCCCCAATCCAAAACCTTGATCTTTTCTACCCCCGCTAATTTCACCCCAAATCCACTTTTTTGAGGTGACTTTTGACTTCTTTCCTGGAAGTCCTTGGTGTCCTTGCGTTTTATACCTATCCTGCCTCCCCCCAGGCCCTCTCCCTCCAAAAACATCTCCCGATGTCCCTGCTCTCAAATGTTGTGTTTGTGTGCTGCCTCCCCTTCTCTCCCCATCTTGTCGACCGCTCCCCTTTTTATATACTTTGTTTGCTTGTTTGTTTGATTTGTTTGTTTGATAAATGTTAGCTCTTTCACGAGCCTCGACTCTGTACACAAAAAAAAAAAAAAGTATTTTGCATTTACTTATCAAAACAAGACCTCGCACTGAGTCGCCCACTACTGCCACAATGGAAACAAGTTTGCCGTGCAAATTATTAGTTTTACCAAACAATGGAATTTGTAAACCAATTAAGTGAATGCTAATTACTTCAGACAACCTGGTTAGACAATGTGGCACCAGCTGCTAGTTTGTATTATTTACCAAGAAAACAACATCTTTACTTATAGAACTCAGTATAAAACATTTTCTATATATTTCATTTATCGTTTGGGAAGTACACTATTTTCAAAAAAACATCCTATCTGTAATTATATTACCCTTAGTCATAAAATGATTTACCATTAATAAGAGATTTACCATTGCCTCTCGAGCAAGCAAATTTGGTCAGAGTGCCAGCGATAATTAACCGATACAAAATTGTGTCGCGAGGTGTGCAGGTTGTGGCTCATAAAAATCACTTGATTCATAGATAAATTTACACTTCCACACTGTACATCGAGATTTCTCGATGTCATCGATGATTTCTCGATTACACAGTCCAAGCTATTTCCTATACAGTGCTACCTTTACTATGGGATCCTTTTACGTACCCCCACAAACGTAACAATATTATACGAAAACAAGCACAGCCATCCAAAAAGTAAAACTCAAAATCAACTCTCCGATGTTTCTTGCTAACCACAAGAGCAGGATTAGTCACAGGCAACATTTCACTTGTGATGCACACGCTTTGTCAAGCAAAAGCGAACCACCTGGCATACGCAGCCATTTAATAGGCCACCTGGGATTTCAAGTTGTCCTTACAAGTGAGGTAGAGCATCATAATTGACATATATTCCAGAGCATCATTACTTTCTCTATCAGTGTGACGATTTGGGGTTAAATTTGTATACTTGCATGCATTTTATAATCCATGAATGTGGAACACTATCAAAGGCTTTTTTGGTCTATCGTTCCATAACAGCTTCTCCTACATCAATTCTGTTCTGTCTCTAAAGCTCCTTGTTGAGTGAGGTGTTCAAAAATTTCATCAGTAATTAATCATGTTAAAAGTTTCCATGCTGTTGGTAAGCATGTTATTAGTCTATACTTGTGGGGTCGATGAGTTTCATTAGATTTTAAGATGAGAAGAGTGTTGCCTTCTGTGAACCATTGATCCATTGGCTGCTGCCTGTTGATGATTTTGTTTAATGCTTGAGTGTAGTGAGGGTGGAGAGCATGCAGTTGCTTTAACTGAGTAGTTTGGGATCCCATATGGGCCAGGGATTTTGAAGTCTGCCATATTTGCAAATTGGTGTCTTATCTTTCCTGCATCAATTATTACTGGAGGCATTTCCTTGAAATGTTGTTTCCTCTCTTCCAGGTTTCAGATCCAATCTCCTTCCTCGTTGTGTGTTTTTTTTGTCTTCGCATATCCCTTTCCAGAATTTTTCAAGATCCTCTTTTAGGGGAGGAGTTGCCACATTTTGTTTCCATTTCCCGAGTTCTCTGTATAAATTTTTCAGGTTGTTTTCAAACTGTTGATTTTGCTTTCTTCTGTTGTTGGCCTCATAGTTTTTTTTATTTTCCCTGCTATCTGTTGTATTTTTTGATTACTTTAGGCAGCTAATGGTTCTAGCCCATTATTTTTGATGTATATATTTTTTATTTGTCAGATTCTTTGCTTGAGCTTTGGACTTTTGTTTCCCTTCTTGAATTGTTCTATTTGTCCCGTTTCCTTCCTCAGTCGGTATCTCTGCTTCTCCAGTCTCTGTTTCCATGGTGGTGTTTTGTTTCAGGTCAGATTATCAGATGTATCTTTTTTGCGTTGTTTGCTTGTTATTTTCTATTGGACATACAGTGCTGTTGCAAAACTCACATCGTTAATTTCTCTCAGATTAGGTGATTTGGGGAGCATTTTAGTGACAGCTTGGTTTATTCGCCTTGCTTGTATCTTCAGTTGTTTTTTTATTCGGTGGAGTTGCGGTCTTTGCCTGCGTGATATTTGTCCGATTTCCTCCATTTTATTAGGCAACTCCTCTTCAAGCCTATGCTGTTCGTTGTCAACCTCCTCTTCTTCTTCTTTCTGTTGTTGGCCATTATTCTCATCCTTATTGTGATCCATCTTTGTTGCTCTTATCTGTTTTGTTTGCAAACGTGCTATTTGAGCTGAGTTCGCAACTTCGAGTTGTTCTTCCTCTCGAGGTGTTGCTGCAGCATTTGCTATTGTCAATCTTTGATCCCGTTGTGGAGTTTCCAATTTTGTTTCCCGATTCAATTACTCAGTCTGTTGCCCAATCTCTCTCTAGGGCATTTGTGCAAACTCTTCCCGGTATGTATTCGTTCATGTTCATATAAATGCGATGCTTGAGCAAATGCTTTGGGGCACATGGAACACTTGTAGGGTTTCTCTCCCGTATGTATTCGTTGATGTCGATGTAAAGATGATGATCGAGCAAATGTCTTGTTGCAAACCGAACACTTGTAGGGCTTTGCCCCAGTGTGTATGCTTTGATGTCGGAATAAATTTGATGAACGGTTAAATTCCTTGGAGCACAGGAAACACTTGTGGGGTCCTTTGTGTATTCTTTGATGTACTTTTAAAGATGATAATGCAGTAAATGATTTATAACACACGGAACACTTGTGTGGTCTCTCACTTCCTTGGATATTCTTGAGGATCTCTGTACAACGTTTACAATGGAGTGTGTAAGACACGCTGCGAAATGTGTCGGTTTCTTGACAAACATTCCGAGTCATGTGCTGATTTAAATCTTCCGTGTCAAACAGCTGGGAACAGTTGGAACAAGAAACCAGTTTCATTTGTTTCTCTGTAAAGACAAGTCACAAAAAATCATCAATAATTCACACAAACTTAACAAAATTGACATATATTTCACTCAAATTAGATTGAACATTGGCCATATACCGATGCTCAATTAAAATGACCAGTAAGGATTCAAAAATGAAAGAATTTTGGATCTTCCCAAATGGGTCGACTGAGCACACGGATGTTCTGTCATTCTGGACAGTGTATAGCAATCAAAGGTTTGTCCGACCAATATCAGCTTCTCCTTGCTTCTCACGGCAGTTAACATACTCCGATCAACATTTTGTTGAATCCATCCATTATTAAACCTGTCTGCCAATGCAGAATGACTTGTTCATAGCCTTACCCTCTACAATTTCTAAAAAGAGACGAAGGACAAATAAGTACCAGCCCACTTTTTTTTTCTTTTTTTTTTTTGTATACAAGATCGAGGCTCGTGAAAGAGCGAACATTTATCACACAGAAAGACAAACCGACAAACCGACACATAACCGACAAACCGACACATAAAACAAATAACATCGGGAGCGGTAGACAAGATGGGGAGAGAGGGGGAAGGACACAAACACAACATTTGAGAGCAGGAACCGAGAGACATGAAGACATCGAGAGATCTGTGGGAGGGAGAGGGCTTTGGGGGGGAGGCATGGGAAAGGGGGTGGGAGAGGCATAAAACATATGGACACTGCCAGGACTACCAGGAAAGAAGTTGGAATTACAAACAAGGTGGATCTGGGGTGAATTAGTGGGGGTAGAAAAGATCGAGGTTTTGGATGGGGGAAGATAAGAGATGGTGGTGAACAGCTGTTTTAAAGACCTGGAGGGAGGAGTGGGATTGAAGGGAGTGTGGGAGTTTGTTCCAGAGGCGGGAGAAAAGAGGAATGAAGGAGTGAAGGTGAGCAGAGAGCCGAGATTTCGGCAGTTTAACCATCAGAGGCTTGCTGGCAGATCTTGTGCGACCTGTAGGAATGTTTGGGGGACAGAGCACAGAGAGAGCTGGGGGAGCAAGGCCGGAGAGGAGTCGGTAGAAGACAGAAAGACCACCTACCTGCCTGCGGTGAGTGAGTGAAAGGCCCTCAGAGATAGCTTCATCGCGGGAGATTCCAATGATTCTGAAAGCTTTGGTTTCAACAGCGTGAAGCCGAGCTAGGTGTGAGGCAGGAGCACCAGCCCATAGGGGAGAACAGTATTCCATTGAGCTGCGGATGAAAGCCTTGTATGTGGTGAGGAGCTCAGGTGTGCCTAGGAAGGACTTCGCACGACGGAGGATGCCCAGTCGGCGACTGGCTTTGCAGGCCAGCTTGGAAATGTGGTTTTCCCAAGAAAGATTATGGCAGATAGTGAGACCCAAAAGCTTGAGCGACAGAACTTCTTGGAGAGGATTGTTGAGAAAGTAGATGGGAGGGTTGTCCTGTCGATCTTTTCGGAGAGACATAGTAAGAGTGTGAGATTTGTCAGGATTGAAAGACATGTTCCACTTGTTTGACCAGTCTGTGATTTTGTCCAGGTCTTCAGAGAGTGAGGAGGCTGCAGACTGCCGATCTGAGGGAAGAGGAATGGAGCGGCAGAGAGTGGAGTCATCAGCAAAGAGATAGAGAGGATTTTCCAGAGAGTCGGAGAGATCATTGATAAAGACCAGAAAAAGCACAGGGCCCAGCACACTGCCTTGGGGAACTCCAGCCTGAACAGGAAGGGGAGATGAGAGAAATCCATTCAGGGCCACACGTTGACTACGACCAGAGAGGAAGTCCGCAAGCCATGCATGGAGATTTCCATGGATACCATAGGAGTAGAGTTTGGTGAGCAGAGCTGGGTGCCAGACCGTATCGAAGGCACGTGATATGTCAAGGGAGACAGCTCTGATTTCCTGTTTGGCATTGAGGACCTCCATCCATTGTTGAGACAGGAGAAGCAGCATGTCCAGAGTAGAGTGACCTGGTCTGAATCCAAATTGATGATCAGAGATCAAGCCATTGGAGAAGAGGAAAGATTTCATATCCGAAGCAATGATGGATTCCATGACTTTGCTGATAATTGGGAGCAGGCTGATTGGTCTGTAGTTAAAAGGATCTGTTTTTGCACCTTTTTTGTGTAAAGCGGTAATGTTTGCTGATTTCCAGGATGCTGGCAGATGACCTTGAGCAAAAGATAGGGTGAAAAGAACAGAGAGAGGGTGAGATAGAGCGGCAGAGCAGGATTTTAGGACCCGTGGGCTGATACCGTCTGGTCCAGTTGCAGAATCAGAGTCGAGGTTAGACAAAAACTCCTCCACCTTGTCAGGAGAGAAGGACACAGAGTCCAGGAGCAGTTGGGTTCGACTGGGAAAGGTGGGAACAGAGAGAGATGGGTTTGGGACTAAAGATTTTGAGGCAAACACAGAGTTGAGGCATTCGGCTTTGTCACGTGCGATGTCAACTGTGTGGCCATTTGAGGTAAGGGAGGGGATGGAGGGGGAACAAACACCAGAAACGGATTTGACCAGACGCCACCAGGATTTGGAGGAAGGAGACAGGTTTGAGAGTTCGTTCTTGAGTGAGGAGAGATAGTGCTTCCTGGCACTCCTGAGGGTAGACACACACTTGTTCCGAGCTTGGTGGAAGGAACTGAGATTGCCTTCAGTTGGATTAGCCTTCCAAGAGGCAAAGGCAAGTTGTTTCAGGGCAACTGCCTCACCACAAGATTCGGTGTACCATGGATGGGAGGAAGGGTAAGACAACTGAAGACGAGATGGGATAAATCTGTGCATGAGAGAGATCAGTTTGCTTTGGAAGAATTCCCAGGAAGAATTGATGTCAGAGGCAGTGGAGATGGGAGACCAATCCAGACGATTGATGGCTGCTTGAAGCCCGTCCCAGTCGGCCTGAGTGAAATGCCAGACTCTTCGACGCTGAGGAGGCTCTCTGAGAATGGCCAGAGAGATGTCCACTTTGACAAGCACATGATCAGAAGAACCGATTGGAGCAGAAGAAGAGCAGCAGACATTAGCAGGGAAGTTTGTCATAACCAAGTCTAGAAGAGAAGAAACTCCATTGGCTGAGATACGGGTCGGGAAATTGACAGATTGTGTCAATCCCAGTGAGTCACAGAAGTCCTTTGCTGAGGTGCCATGACTGGTGAGAGAGGAACCCACACCCAACCAGGTGGCATGATGACAGTTGAAGTCACCACATATGAGGAAGAGAGAGTTGGGATGAGTGGATAGAAGTTGGTCCATGTTGTCAGAGAGTGAAATGTAAATTGAGTCATCACTGTTTGGGGGACGGTACAGAACACATATGAACAAAAGGTGGGAGCGGAGAGGAAGCCGTAGCCAGAGGTACTCCTGGGGGTGAGGAGGAGAGAGGGCAGTGCAAGGAGAGTGAGGAAGAGAGTTTTTGATAAAGATAGCCACCCCACCACCAGGACGAGGCTCAGGTCTATCATACCGGAAGAGGGAATAACCAGGAAGAGATATTGAGGAATCAGAGACATCTTGAAGGAGGAAAGTCTCTGTTAAGCAGATCAAGTCTGGATTGTCAGAAGCAACCTGTATGGAGAGATCAGTCAGGTTTGAGCGAAGGCCCCGGATGTTTCAGGTCCATACCGTTAAAGAAGAGAGAGGGGGAGCATTGGGTACAGGGGAGGGGAGGGGAGTGGAGGAGTAGGGTAAGATGAAGGATGAGAGGGGGAGGTAGGGAGAGCAGTTGATAGTGTGTCAGAGATTACAGAAGAGTTCCAAGAAAGGGAAGGATGAGGAGGATGAAAGGTTTGGTGGTGAAGGGATGAGGCAGAGTGAGGGGTTGTTTGAGGGGGGGCATGGGACAGTAGAAGGTTGGGGGGGTGGAGGCATGAGATAGAAGGGAGACGAGGTGGGGAGGAGGCAACTTTGAGGAGGGGGGAGGAGGGAGAATTTGAGAGGAATGGTATGGGGGGAGATTTGAATGGGAGGAGTTGGGGGGGAGTTTTGAAGGGGAGGAGTGAGGCGGGAGTTTAGGAGGGGAGGGGCAAGGGGGGAGTCTAGTAGTGGAGGGGCAAGGGGGGGGGATTTGGATGGGAGGGGCAAGGGAGGAGTTTATGAGGGGAAGGGCAAGGGGGGAGTTCAGGAGTGCAGGGGCAGGGGGGGGGGATTTGGATGGGAGGGGCAAGGGAGGAGTTTATGAGGGGAAGGGCAAGGGGGGAGTTCAGGAGTGGAGGGGCAAGGGGGGGGATTTGGAGGGGAGGGGCAAGGGGGGACTTTAGGAGGGGAAGGGCAGGGGGGGAGTTCAGGAGTGGAGTGGCAAGGGGGGAGTTTAAGAGTGGAGGGGAAAGGGGGGAGTTTAGGAGTGTAGGTGCAAGGGGGGGGATTTGGAGGGGAGGGGCAAGAGGGGAGTTTAGAAAGTGGATGATTAATGAAAGACGAACATTGATAACAAATTGGGTTTGTTGTGATTTTCAAGTTAGCAATCCGATTCAGAACGATGGAGGAAGGATGGAATGAATGTGAATTTAGACCATGTAGTGAGGGAGACGTATAAGATATTGAATTTCTTTTTTTTGACGTGGAATGAGTTGGAGAGGAAATTGATAAAAGCCTTTTAAATAGGAAGAAAAACAGCGTGTTGTAATAAACCACTGAATAAACCACTGAAGGGGAAAGGTTAAACATATTTAAAATAATATTTAAACAGAACTGTGAACAATCTTATATGCACAAAATACCAACGGGGGGAGGGCCGAGAGGGACCACCACAAGTCACGTGAACAGGGCAAAAGGTGCAAGGAGATAATGATGGCAAGGAGATAATGGGGGCAGGGCGAAAAGCACCGCGATACACCTGGACAGAAAGTACAGGATGAGACAACGGCACACGTGGAGAAAGGAAAAATAAATGTTTTTTTTGTTGTTGTTGTTGTTGTTTTTTGGGGGGGTGGGGTGGGGTGGGGATTTAAAACGTTAGACAGAGAGTATTACGTTCGGTGTAACAATACTCTTGGGGAACAACTTGGGGGAACAATACTCTTATAGTGCTCTGGAAAGAGTTCATTGGCAATGTGAAGAAGAGCCAAAGGATGTCGAGGTCTGTTGGCAGACAGGAGCGTTTATGCTGGGCATTCTCCATCTCTTGTAGACATGCCATCAGGCATTGTGATACACAGAGTTCTTTTTTCACATATATTTTTGGTATACAGAATCAAGGCTCGTGGAGGCGCCAGGACACTTAACAGATCACCAAGTAACAGGATAAAAAGAACAGTAGAGAGGGGGAACACCAACAGTGGACTTGAAGGACAAGATGGAGGGAGACTTGGATAAACAATGGGTGTGGAGAGGAATGAAAGGCAGGTGAGGACCATGGGTCGACAAGATGGATCCAGAAGGATACTCTCATTAAGGAAATGATGGAAATTTGGAAGGAGGAGGGCTTGGCAGATGGAAGCTAACTCAGAGCAAATTATAGGGTGAAAATGTCAGAGATGTGCAAGAGCAGCAGAACAGGTTTTCAGGACATGAGAGCTGATTCCGTCTGGTCCAGTAGCATAGTCAGAGTCAAGGGTTGATATAAACTTGTCCACCTTCTCAGGTCTGAAGATTGGGAAGAGGCTGCAGCGTGCCTGTCTGAAGGATGAAGGGACGTCATGGCAGAGGGTGCAGTCGCAGCAAATAGATAAAGGGGATCACTGATGAAGATCAGGAATATAACTGGGCCAAGATCACTGCCTTGGGGCACTCTAGCCTTGACAGGGATAGGAGATGAAAGTCAGTTGAGTAAGTCAAAAAGCCATGTGTGCAGTTGGCCTTGGATGCCATAGGCAGACAGTTTGGAGAACAAGGCAGGATGTCAGACTGTATGAAAAGCACGAGATATGTACAGTGAGACAACCTTGACCTCATGTCTGACATTGAGGGCCTCCATCCATTGTTGGGTGAGTAGAAGCAGCATGTCCAAGGTGGACTGACCTGATTTGAAACCAAATTGGTGATCTGAGATGAGGTTGTTGGAGAAAAGGAAGGATTTCATATCAACTGCGATGATGGATTTCATGACCTTGCTGATGATTGGAAGTAAGCAAATAGGTCTGTGGTTGAGTGGATTCGCTTTTACACCTTTTTATGTAATGCAGTGATGTTAGCAGATTTTCAAGCAGATGGACGATGACCATGCGCAAATGACAGGGTGAAAAGGGCTGAGAGAAGACGTGAAAAAGCAGCAAAGCAGGATTTTACGACACATTGAGCTGATGCCGTCCGGTCCAGTTGCAGAATCAGAGTCGAGGATTGAAAGAACCTTCTACACCTTTTCAAGTGCAAAAGACACAGAGTCCAGGAGAAGTTGGGTATGAATGACTGGATAGAATGGGTACAGAGAGTGAGGGGTTAAAGAGACAATATTTGGAAGCAAACACAGAATTGAGGCAGTCAACCTTCTCACAAGCAGAGACAGCTGTGGTGCAATTTGAAGAGACCGAATGTTGGCCCTCGGGTCGAATGTTGGACAACCCAGCACTATACATGGTGACTCAAGCAATCAGCAGATAGTAGGTGTTTTGAGATTGTCAGGTAACTGAGTTGGTGAACTTCCTTCCACAGGAAATCATCCAAAGTTGGTGTAGCTGATTGTAACACTGATTGCTGGATTTTGAATGGCTTGTGACCAATGTGATGCAACAATCTTGAATTTGTTTAGATTATAGGTTCTCAAAGTGATCCCTACCACCCCCCAGTGGGTGCTGGGAACTTTCAGGGGGGCGCTCCAGAGTCCACGGGCGGTAGGGGGGTGCTGGCAATGATTTGGGGGGCACTGGCGATTTAGAGGAGCAGCGGCGATTTGGAGCGCTCATTGGGCTTCCTGCAGTCTGAACAGGTTACCCGGCGCCATTCGGCAAATTGGCCATCCAATCAACGACCACATTCTTTCCCCATCCGCATGGTTTTTATGATCACATATTCACTGATGTCGTGTCGGTATTTTCTTGTCCATACATGCTCACGCAACAAACATGATAGTGTATGACACCAGCGAAATACTATTGGCCGCTTCCATGACGACGACCAATAGTAAAAACTATTGGCCGCAGTACAACACTAATTTTTGTCACATGGTGCCATTTCAACCAATCGGCTTGCAAGAATCTTTTTATGCGGGATATAATACACTCTATTCGTGCTGGACTATTCAACGTGCCTGGTTCAACTTTACAGCCTGGCCTGGCCAGCACAGACATTGGGCAAGGTATGAACAGTCAGTGTTAGCGCTGGTGTTAGTCTTTCGACATTTTGGCATGTTGATTTCGTTATTCAAAAAAGCTTCACGTCCGGTCGGCTTCAAGATGTCGGCCTCAAAGAAAAAGTGTCGTCAGTATTCCGTTGAATACATCAAGTATGGATTCATTCCATCTCCGACGAACAAACAGTTACCGATGTGTTTGCTGTGTGGTATCACGCTGTCCAATGAAGCAATGAAACCATCTCGACTGAGCGAGCACCTGAGTAAAAAGCACAGTGATAAGGCTCGCGCAGAGGTCAGCTATTTCCAATCGCTGAAAGAGAAATTTGAGAAGCGATCCACGGTCACGACGATGTTCAAAGACAGCCAAAAGCTCGTGGATAAAGGACTGGAAGCGTCGTATAAGCTGTCATTGCTCATCGCCAGATCTGGAAAACCGCATTCAATCGGCGAACAGTTGATCAAACCAGCTGTTGGGGAAGTGATAAAAACCGTTATGGGCCAGGATCCGAATCCAGTTCTCTCGTCGATTGCGCTCAGCAATGATTCCGTGGCCAGGCGGATTGATGAAATGTCATCAGATGTAGAAGATAAGCTGTGTTGTGAGTTGAGAAGCACACACTTCGCCATCCAGCTGGATGAGTCCACTTTGCGTGACAGTGAAGTTCTGTTACTCTGCTACGTTCGCTTCATCCGTGATCAGGAAATGGTGGAAGAAAAGTTTATGACAATCTAAACTTTACATTGTCATAAACTTTTCTTTTAAACTTGACGAGTTCCAGTAATCTCAATTAGTTTGTTATTTCCAACGTTATTTCCAGTGCACATTGGTGAAATACAGACTTTTGGAACTTTATCTTCATGTGTCCAATCAATCCTCAGTTAAGACCAGAAATACTAAGCACAGAATGTTTTTGGATATTTTAAATGTAACAGGTATCCTGTCTGGTTCACATAAACAAGACATTTGAGTGAAACCAATTTAAATGGACTCGTCATTCTGCAGGATTTGTAACAAAACGATTTCATTGTGAAAGAATGAACTAAACAGGTAAACACAGTGTGATGTGATATATTGAGAGCTCGGCTTACCTTCGAGCAGCTGAGCACCTTTGCTTGGCTCCATGGGTGAAGAATCATGTGGTTCCTGCTTTACATGGTAATTTCTCAAAGCATCCTGGGAAGTTTGAAGAAGGATGTTTTGCAAATTTTCTGACTTCACGACTTGAGTATCACCTGCAAACCATGTGACAACAGTTTATTACAATAAAAGAAGGGTAAACAAGCAAATCTAAACCAAAACAATCGTTATACATAGTTGGTAAAAACACGTACGATCTCAAACAGTCAAAATCATTTCCCTACTTCACCAGATAGTAAGGGCATTTTATGAGATATTTCACAAATCTGTTAACTAAATTGTTACCAAAAAATTTCTTCACCAATATGTTTGTAAAGGTGTGTAATAACATGTGTTAAAATGTTGAAGTTCAACTCCCGTGGGAAACCCAGAAAAAAAGCTGTTGAATTCGGGTACCGAAAAATTATTTTCGAGAATTTTTTTTTTTTTTTTAATCGGCCCTTAAGTAACTTATGAGGGGTCAAATAACGGTTTTTCATGATTCTGAGTTGATTGTTAACATTTATATTTTCACTTTTACATTTACACACAAAGTAGCTTTTATTTCACATACATATATAATACTCAAGAGTTATTTCTCATTCACAATGTCAGAAGTTTCAACAGTCATTGTCTATGTCTTCTTCAGACTCAACAACATCATGACTGCAGTTTCTGCATGTAATGCCATTACAGACTCCACAGGCCGAGATGCACGTGACCCCATTATTCTTGCAGCTGCATCGCCGGTTGCTGCAATCTCCATGACAATTACAGCTCGTGAACTGCAATAGCTCCTCAGGAGCCGTGGGGTCCAGTGTTGGAACTGGCTCATACCCCAGCATTTGTGGCCAGAAAAACTGTTTCTCATTCTTCCTCTGCTCAGTCCACCTTGTGACTTGGCTGCCTTCATTAATGTCTGCTCAATGCAAATGTCACACCATGTGCCGGACCACTCATGACTTGAGTAACGGACAACGTGGTTCCCGTGGGCAGTGAGACGTTCTAAGGTGTCTTTGTAAGCAGGCAAAGTTTCTAGTTCCTTCATGAGTTGACAGTACAGCCGTGCGCCCTTGGCATACTGATGATGGCCTGCAGCGGCAAAGATGTGAAGCATCTTGGTAACAATGCAGGACAGATGCCCATTGTGGTCTGCAAGTCGCTCGGTTCTGATAAAGACCTTGATCACATCTACCATGTGGTGGTACTCCACCCAGAGTGCAGGTGTTCTTCCTCCTTTTGCGAGTCGTTTGAAGGTTTCTTCAAACCTTTGCTCAAACACTGGCACTACTGGGTCTGAGTGTCTGGCTCCCATCTTCCCATCAGCCACCTTCTCCATGAAGGTCTTCATGTCACCACGCTCCTCCTCAGTGAAGGCAAGTTTCATGATGTGTTGATAGATGGCTGCATCGATGAGGAGGTGAACACGGATTGCCTTGTCAAAACATCCTCCATCCATGATGTGGTTGGCTGTCGTACTTCCAGGATAGATCAACTGGATCACATCTAGTAGTCCAGAATGTTCCATGATGTTACCCATTGATCCAAGATAAGACTTCAGCAGGTGAAAACCACCCAACCTTGGAATGACGGGTAGATTTGCCTGCTTTATTATATTCACAGCCTTCAGCCAAATCGGAAGATCAAAGGTCACTATAGCGACCCCAGCGCGCCGTATGCACTCTTTCAGAGTGGTGAAGATGGTGTTGAGGTCATTAGGGTCTCCTTCAATAACTGGGAGGAACTCGATCTGTGTGCTCTGCTTTGCATCATTAGCATGGATTCTCTTCATCCAGCCATTCCAGTTGGAGTGTGGGAACTCAGGATCGTTGGCTTTGATCACCCACCCCGCTGCCCAGAGTGTGTCACCTGGAGTGAGGAGTGGCTGATCATGAGCCAGGGAGGAGGAAAGCTCAGCGAGGGGGAGAAACATGATCGCGTTCGTTCCTATCTGTTTCCTGTTCGTAAATGGAATAATCTTTACTTCAGTTCCTCTCAGGATCTTAGCTTTGTCGAGTGCCTTCAACTTCACCCGGGGAAAAGCTGCTGTTGTCTGTGGATCTGGCAAAGGTGGTGCCGGAGAGGTGACTTCGATCCAACCCATTGAGTGAAAGGGAGTGTTTCCGTGAATAGAGACAATGTTTAAATCTATATTGTCTCCAACAAACTGAGTGACTGCATTGTTTGTTTCCCCAACCTCCATAAAGACCACCTGATCATTACTTGACAATTCACTTTCACTGGCTGGCACTTTGGCTGTCATCACTGATTGATCCTCAAGCGCAGCATCAACCGCAACCTCATCATTGATCTGTTCATCGGTTTCCTCCACAATGGTGTCAAGAGTGCCAGAAGTATCTGGAACATCATCTCCACTCCTACTATTAAGGAAGCAGTATTTGTAGTTTAGTGTCTCCGTGTAAGACTCAGTGTATCCCAGCCGGTGGAACTTGTTGAGCATCCATTTTGACCCAAATCTATGATCAAGTTGTATGGCAAGCCCCATTTGGTGTGGCAATACTCCAGACCGAGGTCGACAGGCCTTAATAAAATTCTGCCCCCAAACGGCAACTCTTTCGTCTGTCTTGACAATCGGTCTCAAGAACATCTGAAGGCTTGCAGGAACAAGTGTCAGCTGACTATCGATGTCAGTCATACTGTGTGTGGTGGGGTATGACTTTGGACCTAAATCAATCAAGGCAATATCATTGGATATGAACTTGAGTGCCGTCTTTATGATCTGAGTCTTCCCATCTCCATGGTCAAGATTAGCATGATGCTCTCGCAGAATATTGTCGGTGCCATCTTTGAGACAGAGTACATCTGCCCTTCTTTCCTGTGTTGTGAAATACAAGGTGTCTTCGTATTTCTCTAGAAGTTTTATCTTTAGCCAATGCTTTGAATAAGAAAGGCTCTTCTCTGGTGACTGATCAAACTCCTGCAGCTTTTCATGGACTTGGTCCATGTTCATTACCCCATGCTCTAATTCTGAGTCTAACCATTAGCAGAATTCAATAAAAACTGCCTCTCGCTCCTCATCAATACTCCTCTGTCCTCTCTTCCTTTTTCCTTCCTCATCAGTCTTGGACAAACTGTCACCTCTCGCAAACATAAGTTTGCATCGCAAATGGTACAGTGTTTCTTCTGCTACCAAGTCGTTGATCCCTTCCAGGCGTCCAGTGACTTCAGTGCCCCAGTCATCCCCGCGACTCCGTGCTGTCTTCAGCAAGCTTGCCTTCAGTGTATCTGCAGTCAAATTATCTGGCACTCTGTATTTCTTTCTAGCTTGTGCTGGATTATTTTTGTAGAGCTGGGCTGGTTGGTTGCAAAGAATGCATACATCCTTATACAGGAGGTCAACTGACTGTGATCTTCTAGAACTGCAGCCAGTTGATGAACTGAACTCACAAGTAGTGCGTCTTCTCTTCAACTTTGATGACTCTTTCTCTGCCTTTGATGCTTGAGCTGACTTCTTGGTGGTTGCAACAAAGTTGTTGTACAGATCATTTTTACACTTCTGGTGGTACCTCAGTTTTCCTTCCTTTTGAGCCTCCTTCATACGTTCCACAACAGTAACATTTTCGACAGTTTCTGCTTGTTTCAATAAAGTTGAGTATCCCTTTGGTGAAGGTGAAGAAATATTGGTGAAGAAATTTTGCCTGTATGAGCCTTTCAGCTGGTGTATCCAAGCGTGCACAGATGAAGCAATTGAGCACAGGTGGAGTAACGTCTTCATCCATATTGCTAGACTCCATGTCCTGCAAAGTAGAAAATTAGATATATTTAGAAATTATTTTTCCACAAAGGAGTGTCTGTGGTGAAATATAAATGTTAACAATCAACTCAGAATCATGAAAAACCCTTATTTGACCCCTCATAAGTTACTTAAGGGCCGATTTTAAAAAATAAAAATTCTCGAAAATAATTTTTCGGTACCCGAATTCAACAGCTTTTTTTCTGGGTTTCCCACGGGAGTTGACCTTCAACATTTTAACACATGTTATTACACACCTTTACAAACATATTGGTGAAGAAATTTTTTGGTAACAATTTCGTTAACAGATTTTCATATGTTTCCCTTACTAAGAGGACAACAAAGGAGAGGTTGATGAAAAACTTTTTTTTTTTAAATCGTGAACATGAAAGGGTAGGGTTGTCTGAAAATTGAGGAAGTGCATGATGAAATAACATTTTGGTGTTCTCGCTGATCAATGCGGAATAGCCGGGCATGTTTCATTGCCTCGCAAAGTCAATTCTGTGAACTTTTAGTTCGTGCCCTGGTATTATTATCTCCACCGCACTACGCGCCGTTTGCTCGAATTCAAAGTCTCAATCATTTGCCACGGCTTAGTTAAACAAGGGGTCACTTTTGATCATCACCTTTTTACCTCTCCTACTTCTACAGGTGACACTACCTCTCACACCCACTATCGCCAGATTCGCTTGGTCTGCTCCTAGATTAGTCACTGTCATGAGATATCAAAATAGAGAGTCGGAATTTGATGATCACAAATGATCACATGACAGTTCAAAAACCTAACAAACACTTTTCACAACTTTCTTACTTTGTTCATGGCAACTCATCAGTTATTCTAATCGCATTGTATATATTTTAGGTAAACCTAAAATCTATTCCTCCAGAACATATTGTCGTGTCCATGCCGATAAAGACTGGCCTCGGACGAATGACCGATCGAGCTTACCTCTGAGGCATTCAGTCAACTATGGCGGATATTCTACACACGCGAACGAACGGAGAGTGACGAGGCTTACCCGCACGGGTGTACGCGGCACGGGTGGTTTCCCGAATCACTGACAGATAAACAGGACAGGGCAAGGAATTAAAATGCAACAATACCGGGTTTAATAAAAGAAATGCAGGTAACAAAAAAAAATGCACAGTAAACTAAAATTCCTAATTGGAGCATCCCCATACGGACTCGTATACAACACAAGGGGAAAACGAAAGTGAAAAATAAATGTGTGTGTAATGAATGTTAGTGGGTACTCAGCTCCCTTGACCGTCCAGGGTCATCACAGGCCCCGCGTCCCTGCGTGGGAAAACACGCCTTGGTGCGAAGCCGCGTTCACCGCCACACCGACGCACGATAACAGGCCCGAGCTCCCCCCACGTCCTCCTCGCTCGGCTGCCCTGAGCCCCGACGTTCCTTCCAGGCGCACACGGCACCAAGCCCAGCCATCACGAAGCCAGCACCAAGGAATCAGGGAAATGATGCGTCCACCTTCACTCACAGCCAGGAACAGAGGGATTGGAAAGGCGACTGCTCGCAGCGAAGGCCAGCATGGAGAGTGCACAAACTGCGACCGCATGCAACGAGAATCCCAGCACAGGAGAGAGAAAATGGCATTCACTTTTCCCTTTTCCTCCTGGCCCAGAATGTTCTACCATGACGTCGCACACGTACGCCAATCAGCGGGCGCCATTGCATCACTTCACGGCCACGACCAATCATCCCTCTCGGGGTGGGGCCTCACGGCCTTCTTCATGCCACTTGAGATCGTTCGCTGGGTGGTGTCGGGGTAGTGTCCAATATCTGAATCCTGGTGGCTTTTATTTAGTGTTATTAATTTGGGTCCCGATCGCTTGGCTGGTAGTGTGTGTAGTGTAGTGTCATAAGGACCAAGGGAAAAATCACAGGGGCAATTTACACACAGGGGATTTACCCTTAACCCCTAAGAGCCACCCTCTGTATGGCCACACGTCACACTTAATCCGAACACACGGAGCTGACTCAAGTCAGAGGTTTCTTCTTCTTCACAACAGTCGGAGCACACTACCCTATACAATCCTATCTGACCCTAAGGTATTTCATTGCCTACCCCCCACAAACATAACAATATCTTTATTACCTCATTGTTTATCAAAATATCAAATTAAACTGTGAAATGCCGAAACGCATGAGGAGGTGCCATTACAATGCCTCTTTTCTGTTTTTCTCATTATTTTATAATGTACAATAGGAGTGCCCATGATGAATGACAACATGGTTGATACAATCATTTTTACCTAACTATTTAAAATGTAAATGCTTCTGTCACAGCCGTCAGTCATTACACCCATATTTACCCTGAACATCCCAAAGAAATAGTGTGAAGCTTCAATGTGCAGAGAGGAATCCGTTAATGAGCTGGGTCATTAATAACGTGGCCTAAAGACAAGTCTAACAGCATCTCTCACAACTTTCTGTACAATGTACATGTACACATGACTGTCAGTAACTGGAACAAGCAGAATGTTGTTGAGGTTCAGACCTTTCTCTTGAGATATTGAATCATCCTCAAACTCAGATTCCACCTTCACTTTCACAATCAAATCTAAAAAGAAAAACATCACATTAAAACTGAACGTTCTATTTTTCAAGTTCTCAGGCTTATGAAATACCTGTAACACAACTTGCACACACACATCATACATGTCCCCTCCCTGGGAGCAGGGGGGGGGGGTGGGTGAGGTTTCACCTCTGCCTCCTAGAAGAGGAGGGGAAGTGGTTCCCCAATCTCCTAGCGCAGAGATTCTTAACCGCCAGTCCGCTACTAGTCCACGAAAGAAAAACTACCAGTCCATGAAGTAATGGCAGAAAAATAAATAAATAATACATTCTTAACTTCCATTCACCCGCTAGTGACGCCTGACAAATCTATATATAATGGAGCAAGTGCATATATGCATCATATACTCTCGGGGCGGATCCAGGATTTTTTGAAAGGGGATTTCCAGAAATTAAAGAAACAGGGTGCATACTCGCCTAGATGCTGCAAGCGCGAAGCTATCAAGATGTGGGGTCCGGGGCCCACTTAAGTGGCATGGAAGCTTTGGGATTTCAGGAAACATTGCACCAAACCAATACCATGCCCAAGTCACTCGTAAATAATTTATGACTGTTGTTTGATCGAGATCGACCAGAAACTTCATTTGGCAAAGCAAACAAACATGGCGTTCCCATTTTATAGTAAAGAATAACTAAAAATAACTATAACATGAAGATTGTTGTCCGACAAACCTTTGTTGAGTGAGGACTGGTCCAGAAACTCGGACTCCACCTTCACAGCCACAATAAAATCTGAAGATAAAACATCGCACTCGATCTCAATTATAAGGAACATTTCTCAACAAACTCGTTATCACAACACGTGTTCAAGAAGTCTTTGATTTTCACTCTCCGATAAATACTTATTTTACATATATTTGAAAAAGCAAACCCAATGATCTGTCCCTGTCGATCAATGATCTGTCCCTTGACAAAACGAGTAGTTCACATAACCTTTGAACTTTCTTTTCTCTTCGTACATTATTAACATAAAACCCACCAGTTGGTGAAACCAAAGACCAAATGTTCAAACAATGGAAGAGAACAACAGGTGTTGTATAATGTTTGGTTATGGTAGTCTGGAGGCACAGTTATTACTTGTATTATGTACATCTACAAATGCGTATAGGCGACAAAAAGGGTTGGCGGCAGGAAGGGCATCCGGCCGTAAAACATTGCTTCAAAAAGGGGACCGAAAAACAACAACAACCACGGTCCCCGAAAAAGGCCAACCCCCGCTTGAGGGGAAAAAAATGGCCTCTAAAGGTGTTTTTTATTTTTATTTTTACAAATGCGTATTGGAAACCTGGAATACAAAGTGGAATGTGATATTGGATATGTGTGGAATATTCTACATCAACAGTCAAGTACAGACTTTAACCTTTAAATTATAATAACGCTTTGTTCAGTCCACACAAGAACGCTTTCAGTGGTTGTTGTTGGAGATGGAGATAAATATTCAGGAAAAAGGTGAATTTGTTTATCTCGACCACACCGCATCGCTACGTCAACAACCGTCTCCACCTCAAAGAGCCAGAAATCATCATTTGACTCCTGGAATGTCTTTAAATACACACCTGGAGAAAAATGAAGATCCAACTACATTTCCATGGATCATCGCAATAACCAAGAAAATGAACATATGTCACCCACAGGGTGAACCGTATCTTGCCAAAATGTGAAAATTCCGTTTTTTCGTCATGACGTCATCAAATGACGTCATAGCGTCAAACTGTTTACAGATCTGGGAAGCACTCATCAAGGGCATTCATATGAGGTATTACTCGATATGGTACCTACGATTTCAAAATTTGACCTTGGGGTCAATAATTTTCGACCTCCAGCGCTAACCATGAAGGTCAAGGCCGATCGCCACCAAAAACTAATCAGCTGAGCACCGGACCATATACTAGATTCCCATGAAGTTTGGAGACGATCCGATCAAAGTTACTCAAAAAATTAGTGTTTCGTCGACCTCCATGATTGACCACAAAGTGACCTTGACCTTTGACCTTGACCTTCAAAATTTTGTGTGCTGAAGGGTATCTCTATAGGACTCTGATATGCGAAGTTACAGGAGTTTCCAATAATAACTGTGGTCTACAGAGTGATCTAAACGTGAAAAAAAATGATTAACCACAAACAAAAAAACAAATAAATTATGTCACCCACAGGGTGAACCGTATCTTGCCAAAATGTGAAAATTCCGTTTTTTCGTCATGACGTCATCAAATGACGTCATAGCGTCAAACTGTTTACAGATCTGGGAAGCACTCATCAAGGGCATTCATATGAGGTATTACTCGATATGGTACCTACGATTTCAAAATTTGACCTTGGGGTCAATAATTTTCGACCTCCAGCGCTAACCATGAAGGTCAAGGCCGATCGCCACCAAAAACTAATCAGCTGAGCGCCGGACCATATACTAGATTCCCATGAAGTTTGGAGACGATCCGATCAAAGTTACTCAAAAAATTAGTGTTTCGTCGACCTCCATGATTGACCACAAAGTGACCTTGACCTTTGACCTTGACCTTCAAAATTTTGTGTGCTGAAGGGTATCTCTATAGGACTCTGATATGCGAAGTTACAGGAGTTTCCAATAATAACTGTGGTCTACAGAGTGATCTAAACGTGAAAAAAAAATGATTAACCACAAACAAAAAAACAAACATACAAACTGACTAATACATCTTGCAAAAACTTCGTTTTGGCAAGATAAAAAACCGTAACGTTTATCAAAAATATAACCGGATATTGGTAAAGTGTACACCTTGAGACAAACTCATGGGTTTTGTGGATCTCTTAAAAGTGATTTTAAATCAGCAAATGAAGATGTCTGTACTTCTTCTTCTTCTTTGTTTATATGCAGCACCAGACAGTGGGCTGGCCTCATTGGCTGAGTCCGTGGCTGTGCTGCTGATGCAATGCCCTCTGCTGGTTCAGGGAAGGAATTTGTAATTGATCCATTGCACCGACGATAGTTCGTCTACTCTTCACGATGTCCTACGATGTCTTCACGGTGTCCCATGGGATGTTTCACGTCCACCAACAAATGCTGGCAGACGGGACGCCCGTTTAATGTTCATCCGAGGGATGACTCCTACCTACCTGTGACTCCTACCAGGACCAGTGTGAGACCAGTGTGACATCACTCCTACCTGTGAAATACCGGGATTACAGCTTAAAGCCAGGCTAAATGATTGGAGACAGTGTGTGTACCTTGAGTTTAACCTGCCAGTCTGGCATCTGTCATAGCAGTATTACACAAAAACCCTGATGTCTTCAGAATTGGGCTGCTGACAAACCATCCTGTGATGTAATGGCAACCACTGACATAACAAAGGAAAGAATGTTTTAAAAGGTCAATAATGGGTGTAGCTACACACCGTTTGAAGGAATAACTGGTGCAACCCTCCTCATCCCCTGATGAATCTGCCGGAGAGAATCCAAAGGTAATTGTTGCCAAATGCCAATCCTGGACCCTGGTGCATGGCAGTCTAACTCTGCCAGAGTCTGCACAGGAGGCTCCATCTTAAATCTACTCTGATTACAACGAACGGAATCGATTCACCGGCTCAGGAGATCGACACGATGTTGTACGAGGGAATCCGATCCGGACATGATGTGATTCCCACATAAACTATTAACGTACTTAACGTACATAGTGCACAGCACGGACCCCGCACGGTAACAAGAACATCACGTACCGAGTCCGAACTCCTTATCCCCGGGAGATCCTCCCGGACCGAGCAGGTTCCTCCCATCGGAGACCCTCGTGGATCCCGGAGGGTTCACCTTGTGTTCCTCACCTGAGAGATCTCGGTTCATCGGACACAGTACAGTAGGCCTACAGTATAGCACAGTACAGTGTAGTGTAGTCCCACACAGTCCAACACAATGGAACAACAATGTCCGAGTGAAGACCCCCTGCACCCCTCAAACTATCTCTCAAACACCTTTCACTCGACAATTCCAAGTCGCAGATTCGCCACAAACCAAAGATATATTTTTAAACATTCCGGGTTATGTTGTTACAAGTGAAGAGGAGGTGAGCTATCGCCGGCACCCTGAACAATTAAATTTCACCCGACAAAGGGCACTGCACCAGCGGCACAGCATCGACATCAGCCAATGATCGTACCCCGCAGGCTCGTGCTGCATTTTAATGAAGAAGAAGAAGAAGCTTTGACCACGTGTGCCACGTTTGTTGAAATATCTCCCACGTGATAGATCAGATACAAACACGAGGATCTTCCCTTATTATCACACTCCATGTTCATTTAATCACTAGCGAGGTACCTGTGCTATTGTTACGACCTGGTCCCTGCGTGAAGGGCTCGGGGCCATTTGCTCAAATTTTTGATTTGATTCATTCATTTGCTCAATTGCAAAAAGTTTAATTTAATTAATTTTAATTTAATTTAATTTAATTAATTATAATTTAATTTAAGTAATTTAATTAAATTAATTTTAATTTAATTTAATTTAATTAATTTTAATTTAATTTAATTGCTCAATTTGCAAATTCATTTGCTCAAAACACAACACTGAAGGAACTGCGCTCCAACGCGAGTCGAAAGAATTGACGCGACCAAAGACGGAATTCGTCCGAGTTGCTTTATTGAAACAAAACAGCTCAGGTATTCTCCCTAAGCCCGTTTATCGGGCAGCAATATATATACACATTTATGTCGGGAAGTTTGCCCGGCAAAAGCTATACCGGGCATGCCCGGGTGTCAAGGGCGAGCCTTGGAAAGGCGAGTCTGGACCTGCCCGGGCGTGTTTGGCTGCGGCCTGGCAAGTCGAGGCTGGGCGTGCCCGGGCGCTCTGGGCGAGCCCTGGAAAGGCGATAGCGGGCATGCCCGGACGCTCTGGGCGAGCCCTGGAAAGGCGATAGCGGGCATGCCCGGACGCTCTGGGCGAGCCCTGGAAAGGCGAGAGCGGCCATGCCCGGGAAAGACGAGACCGGGCGTGCCCGGGAGGTTCGGGCGTGCCCGGGAACAGTGAGTCCGGGCATGCCCGGGAGAGGCGCGTCTGGCCGTGTTCTGGCCGGTGCAAGGCGATTGTGTGCATCCAGCGGTAACCGCTACACACGCCCCTCCAGAATCGACCTGCACCGGCAGGGTCAATTTAAGGGGGGTCCGGATGACCCGGCTGAAGCGACCCCTGGAGGGTCGTGGGGAGGGGTCCGACGTGGTGGTGGGTGGTCGAGCGGGGGGAACTGTGGACGGGGGGCGGCCTCGCCGCGGAGGAAGGGCCAACCGTGGTGGTCGGTCGACGTCCATGTGCGCCGGTTTGAGGCGGTCCACAGAAATCCGGTCCGGCCGGCCGCCGAAGTCGACGATGAAAGACTTGTCGCCCCGTCGCAGGACCCGGAAAGGCCCGTCGTACGGCGGCCGGAGTGGCCCCCGGTGCGCGTCATGACGCACAAACACGTACTCCGCTGTGCGAAGCGCCGGGGGGACGTAGGACTGGGGGCCACCGTGGTGGGACGTCGGCACGGGGGCAAATCGTCGGGCGGCCTCCTGGAGATCCGAGCGCTGGCGAGCGGCGGACCAGGGACTGGTAGCGTCGGGCACGAATTCGCCCGGGACGCGGAGCGGCTGGCCGTAGACGAGCTCGGCGGCGGACGCCTGGAGGTCTTCATTGGGGGCCGTGCGAAGGCCCAAAAGGACCCACGGCAGCCGGTCGGCCCAACCGTCGTCCTGAAGGCCGGCCATGAGTGCGGCCTTCATGGAGCGGTGAAACCGCTCGCACAACCCGTTGGCTTGGGGGTGGTAGGCCGTGGTGCGGTGCAGCGTGACCCCCAACGAACGGGCGACCGCACCCCAAAGCTCAGACATGAACTGTGGGCCGCGGTCGGACGAGATGTCCGCTGGTGCGCCGAAGCGCGCGACCCAGGTGGCGATGAACGCCTGCGCCACGTCGGCGGTGGTGGTGGAGGCGAGGGGCACGGCCTCCGGCCACCTGGTGGTCCTGTCCACCATGGTGAGCAGGTGGGTGAACCCCCGCGAGGGGGGCAGGGGACCCACCAGGTCCACGTGGACGTGGTCGAAACGCCGTTCATGCACGGCGAAAGGTGCCAGCGGGGCCTGGGTGTGGCGGTGGACCTTGACCCGCTGGCAGGCCGTGCAGGCGTTGGCCCAGTCGCGGATGTTTCGTCGAAGGCCGTGCCAGACGAAACGCGCCGACACCAGCTTCTGAGAAGCTTTCCGGCCCGGGTGAGAAAGGCCGTGGATGGAGGCGAAGATGCGGCGCTGCCAGGAAACGGGCACGATGGGGCGAGGCTGGCCCTGGGAGACGTCGCAGAGCAGGACGGTGCCCGCGAAGGGAATGTCGGCCAGGCGGAGGCCCGTGTCCGCCGCACGGAGTGCCTGCACCGAGGCGTCGGTGGTCTGGTCGGCCGCCATGAGCGCGAAGTCCACGCTGAGGTGGACCGCGTTCGCGCTGGCCCGAGAAAGACAGTCGGCCACGGCGTTGTCTTTGCCGGCGACGTGCCGGATGTCCGTGGTGAACTCCGACACGGCGGAGAGGTGGCGCTGCTGGTGGGCCGACCACGGCTCCGTGACCTCAGCCATTGCGTAGACCAACGGCTTGTGGTCGACGAAAGCCGTGAACGGGCGGCCCTCCAGGAAGTGTCGGAAATGGCGAACGGCCAGGAATAGCCCGAGCAGCTCGCGGTCGAACGTGCTGTAGTTTAACTCGTTCCGCCGGAGTTGCCGGCTGAAAAAAGCGAGTGGCTGCCAAACCCTGTCCACCCATTGCTCATGGATGGCGCCCACCGCGTAGTTGGAGGCGTCCGTAGTGAGGGCGATGGGCGCGTTGAGCACCGGGTGAGCCAGCAGCGTTGCGTCGGCGAGGGCCCGTTTGGCGCTGGCGAAGGCCGCGTCCATGGCCGCGGACCAAACAATGTCATGCTTGGCCGGCTTGCCCCGGAGGGCCTCGTAAAGGGGCCGCATGAGCTGAGCAGCGCGGGGCACGAATCGGTGATAAAAATTCACCATGCCGAGGAACTCTTGGAGGGCCTTGATGGAACGGGGATGCGGGAACGTGGTGATGGCCTCGACCTTGGTCGGCAGCGGCACGGCCCCGGTCTTGGTGATGCGGTGGCCCAAAAAGTCAACGGTCGTCGTGCCGAAGTGGCATTTGACCGGGTTGACAATTAAGCCGTGCTCGCTGAGGCGACCGAACAGTGTTCGGAGGTGGAGGAGGTGCTCGGCGCGGGACGTGCTGGTGAGGAGGATATCGTCCAGATAGACGAAAAGAAATGGCAGGTCGCGCAGCACGCCGTCCATCAAGCGCTGGAACGCCTGGGCCGTGTTCTTGAGGCCAAACGGCATCCGCAAAAATTCGAACAGGCCGAACGGCGTGATGACGGCCGTCTTCGGGACGTCGGCCGCCCGGACAGGTACCTGGTGGTAGCCCCGTATCAGGTCAATTTTCGAAAAGATGACCCGTCCCGCCAAACGGGCGGAAAAGTCCTGAATATGCGGGATCGGGTACCTGTCGGGGGTGGTAGCGTCGTTGAGACGGCGGTAGTCGCCACACGGGCGCCATCCACCCCCCGGCTTTGGCACGATGTGCAGTGGCGAGGCCCACGCGCTATCGGAGCACCGCACGATGCCGAGGTGCTCCACCGCGTCAAACTCGGCCTTCGCCACGGCGAGCTTGGCCGGGTCGAGGCGGCGGGCCCTGGCGTAGACCAGCGGGCCCGTAGTGGGTATGTGGTGCTCGATCCCGTGCCGCACCGCGACGGCCGAAAACGTCGGCCGCGTGAGGGCCGGGAATTCCACGAGCAGGCGAGCGAACTCGTTCGCTGCCGGGAGGGCGCACGCCAGTTCGGTCGGCACGGAGCTGCTCATCGTGCACGCCAGGGAGCTGAAGGTCTCGGCGTTGACAAGGCGACGACGTTTGACGTCGACCAGCAGCCCATGCGCACAGAGGAAGTCGGCGCCCAGCAAAGCCATGGGGACGCAGGCGGTCACAAAAGTCCATTGAAAACGCTGGCTGCCGAAGCAGAGGGTGACGACGCGTGGGCCGAAAGTGCGTATGGCCGAGCCATTAGCAGCGACCAAAGAGGGGCCGCAAACGGCGTCCCGCCTGTCCTGCTCGGAGGCGGGTATGATGCTCAGTTGGGCGCCGGTGTCACACAGGAAACGCCGCCCAGACGCTTTGTCCCGAATAAACAGCAAGTTGCCCGAGTGGCCGGCGCTCATGGCTGGGAATGAACGCCGGCCCGGCCGTTTCCCGACCTGCCGAAAGTGCACGGGGGCCGGCACGTCCGAGCCTTGTGTCCGAACCTGGCGTGGTAATAACACCACGCCCGGTCAGGTGGAGGCCCCGGCCGTCGTGTCGGAAGCGGGCGGTGCGGCGTGGCGGCCGCCAGTTGCACCGGCAGTTCGGCCTCCAACCGCGCAGGGCGCTCGGGCGTCGTGGGCGTCGCCTCGGACGGCGGCGGGCTCCAGGTAACCGCGCCAATGTGCTGGCCCGCCGAGGAGATCTTATCGGCTTCCCTGGCGAGGGCGCGGGAATCCGTGATCAACGTGCCAGCCAGGGCGAGGCGTACCGGGTGAGGCAGCTGGCGAAGGAACAGCTCGCGGAACAGAAAATCCGGAGAGTGCTCACCGAGCAACGAGAGCATATAGTCCATGCGCTCGGACGGGCGCGTGTCGCCGAGCTCGGGCAGAGCGAGCAGGCGCCGTGCGCGTGCCGCCGGTGAGAGGGCGAAAGCGTCGAGGAGGAGTGTCTTCAGCGCGTCGTATTTGTCAGCAGCCGGCAGGTGCTCGAGGAGGCTCAAGGCGCGGGCCGCGGTGGCGGAACCGAGCGCCGCCACAACATGGTGGAAGCGGGTGTCGTCCGCGGTGATGCCTCGCAGGGTGAACTGAGAGTCCGCCTGAGCGAACCAAACAGCCGCGTGAGCCTCCCAGAAGGTAGGCAGTTTAAGCGTCACTGCCGTATCCATGTCGGTAGGTCACCAATGAAGGAACTGCGCTCCAACGCGAGTCGAAAGAATTGACGCGACCAAAGACGGAATTCGTCCGAGTTGCTTTATTGAAACAAAACAGCTCAGGTATTCTGACAAGCCCGTTAATCGGGCAGCAATATATATACACATTTATGTCGGGAAGTTTGCCCGGCAAAAGCTATACCGGGCATGCCCGGGTGTCAAGGGCGAGCCTTGGAAAGGCGAGTCTGGACCTGCCCGGGCATGTTTGGCTGCGGCCTGGCAAGTCGAGGCTGGGCGTGTCCGGGCGCTCTGGACGAGCCCTGGAAAGGCGATAGCGGGCATGCCCGGGAAAGACGAGACCGGGCGTGCCCGGGAGGTTCGGGCGTGCCCGGGAACAGTGAGTCCGGGCATGCCCGGGAGAGGCGCGTTTGGCCGTGTTCTGGCCGGTGCAAGGCGATTGTGTGCATCCAGCGGTAACCGCTACAACACTGCCTTTTGCTCAAATTGCCTCCCCCTCGCACCTCACATGCTGAATTAAACACAAAGCCCAATTAAATAACTTTATTACAAATCAAATTAGGTACAGTACATTTGCAAGTAAACAGTTAAAGTTTTGTTTTCTGCCTTTGTTTTATTTTGTTTTCAAAAAATTGTGGAAATTATGTAAAAAAATGAATCTTTGATAAATTGTATAAAAATTGGCTCAACCTATTCAATAAGAAGACAGAAGTAGTTCAAAAGCATAAATACAATGTAACTTCCACGTCCACGCGTTAAGAGAACTAGGGCATGCCCGTACGTGGGTGCCCGTTCCTTGCCAAAAAAAAAAAAAAACGCTACCCGTACGCTCTACCCCGCCCGTACGCCCGTACGCCCGTAAACAAAAAAAACAACGCTCTTCGCTTCCGCCCTTCGCTCTGACTGAATTGGGAGAAATAATGCGCATAAGAAATCGAGAAATTATTATTTTCTCCGGAAGAAATCGAATTACGAACCGTAATGGCGCACGCGCTCGGCTCGGCTCGCTCTCACATCGGCCACGCCTACGCAACAACGCGTTCTGTGATTGGCTGCCGGAAGTGCAGTCTTCACTGTCCGGAAGGTCGCATATCGCAGTTACGATGAATCGCAAATTAGTTTTAATTAGTTTTAAAACATAGTTGAACGCCAACATAGTTTGCCAACGTGAAATAAATGAATACGCTCTCAAATGTGCCGTCCGAGGCAGAGTCTGTTCGCCACGTTCGGCACACGTGATAGCTCGCTGCTCTCTGATTGGTTGAATCGTTTTTTGGACATAGCTCGGTAACTACTTCTCCGATTAATATGAAACCTTGAAAAGGCACATCCTCGGGTCCCCAGCAATATACCTGGCAAGTTTAAAGTATATCGGACCGGTAGTTGTCGAGAAACAGCGGTCACAGACAAACAGACATACATACATACATACATACATACATACATACATACATACACACAGAGATTACTGGAATTATAGATAGATAAAAACATAGGGGCAATACCCCTCCCTGGTGCTCACCTGGTAGAATAAACAGTGTGCTACACTGACAAAAGGTATTTTAAACCAATTTCAATGGTTTCTAGAAGACAGGGCAGCATATAGAATCATACTAACATAATCATAAGACTTTATAAACAAACAAAGAAAAAAACACCTATTTTGGGGGGCAACCCCCCCTCCCCCACAAATATATATGACCCTCCCACCCCGTGTACCTCCTCAGACCCAAATTTTTCCAATGCTTTTTTTTTTTGTTTTTTTGTTTGTATACAAGATCGAGGCTCGTGAAAGAGCGAACATTAATCACACAGAAAAACAAACAGACACATAAAACAAATAACATCGGGAGCGGTAGACAAGATGGGGAGAGAGGGGGAAGGACACAAACACAACATTTGAGAGCAGGGACCGAGAGACATGGAGACATCGAGAGAACTGTGGGAGGGAGAGGGCTTTGGGGGGGAGGCATGGAAGGGGGGGGTGGAAGCGGGGGTGGGAGAGGTATAAAACATATGGACACTGCCAGGACTTCCAGGAAAGAAGTTGGAATTTCAAACAAGGTGGATCTGGGGTGAATTAGTGGGGGTGGAAAATATCAAGGTTTTGGATGGGGGAAGATAAGAGACGGTGGTGAACAGCTGTTTTAAAGACCTGGATGGAGGAGTGGGATTGAAGGGAGTGTGGGAGTTTGTTCCAGAGGTGGGAGAAAAGAGGAATGAAAGAGTGAAGGTGAGCAGAGAGCCGAGATTTCGGCAGTTTAACCATCAGAGGGTTGCTGGCAGATCTTGTGCGACCTGTAGGAATATTTGGGGGACAGAGCACAGAGAGAGCTGGGGGAGCAAGGCCGGAGAGGAGTCGGTAGAAGACAGAAAGACCACCGACCTGCCTGCGGTGAGTGAGTGAAAGGCCCTCAGAGTTAGCTTCATCACGGGAGATTCCAATGATTCTGAAAGCTTTGGTTTCAACAGCGTGAAGCCGAGCTAGGTGTGAGGCAGGAGCACCGGCCCATAGGGGAGAACAGTATTCCATTGAGCTGCGGATGAAAGCCTTGTATGTGGTGAGGAGCTCAGGTGTGCCAAGGAAGGACTTCGCACGACGGAGGATGCCCAGTCGGCGACTGGCTTTGGAGGCCAGCTTGGAAATGTGGTTTTCCCAAGAAAGATCATGGCAGATAGTGAGACCCAAAAGCTTGAGCGACAGAACTTCTTGGAGAGGATTGTTGAGGAAGTAGATGGGAGGGTTGTCCAGTCGATCTTTTCGGAGAGACATATAATAGTAAGAATGTGAGTTTTGATGTGTGATTTTCCTTCCAATCACCATCTAACCTTGTGAAGAAAAACATGCATTTTCCATCCATTCACCATGTAACTTTGTGTATAAAAACATGCATTTTCCATCCAATCACCATGTAACGTTGTTTTAAAAAACATGCATTTTCCATCCAATCACCATGTAACGTTGTTTATAAAAACATGCCTTTTCCATCCAATCACCATGTAACTTTGTTTATAAAAACATGCATTTTCCATCCAATCACCATGTAACGTTGTTTTAAAAAACATGCATTTTCCATCCAATCACCATGTAACTTTGTTTATAAAAACATGCATTTTCCTTCCAATCACCCTGTAACGTTGTTTATAATAACATGCATTTTCCATCAAATCACCATGTAACTTTGTTTATAAAAACATGCATTTTCCTTCCAATCACCATGTAACTTTGTTTATAAAAACATGCATTTTCCATCAAATCACCATGTAACTTTGTTTATAAAAACATGCATTTTCCATCAAATCACCATGTAACTTTGTTTATAAAAAGATGCCTTTTCCATCCAATCACCATGTAACTTTGTTTATAAAAACATGCATTTCCCATCCAATCACCATGTAACTTTGTTTATAAAAACATGCATTTTCCTTCCAATCACCATGTAACTTTGTTTATAAAAACATGCATTTTCCATCAAATCACCATGTAACTTTGTTTATAAAAACATGCATTTTCCTTCCAATCACCATGTAACTTTGTTTATAAAAACATGCATTTTCCTTCCAATCACCATGTAACTTTGTTTATAAAAACATGCATTTTCCATCCAATCACCATGTAACATTGTTTATAAAAACATGCATTTTCCTTCCAATCACCATGTAACTTTGTTTATAAAAACATGCATTTTCCATCAAATCACCATGTAACTTTGTTTATAAAAACATGCATTTTCCTTCCAATCACCATGTAACTTTGTTTATAAAAACATGCATTTTCCATCCAATCACCATGTAACTTTGTTTATAAAAACATGCATTTTCCTTCCAATCACCATGTAACTTTGTTTATAAAAACATGCATTTTCCTTCCAATCACCATGTAACTTTGTTTATAAAAACATGCATTTTCCATCAAATCACCATGTAACTTTGTTTATAAAAACATGCATTTTCCTTCCAATCACCATGTAACTTTGTTTATAAAAACATGCATTTTCCTTCCAATCACCATGTAACTTTGTGTATAAAAACATGCATTTTCCTTCCAATCACCATGTAACTTTGTTTATAAAAACATGCATTTTCCTTCCAATCACCATGTAACTTTGTTTATAAAAACATGCATTTTCCTTCCAATCACCCTGTAACGTTGTTTATAAAAACATGCATTTTCCATCAAATCACCATGTAACTTTGTTTATAAAAACATGCCTTTTCCATCCAATCACCATGTAACTTTGTTTATAAAAACATGCATTTCCCATCCAATCACCATGTAACTTTGTTTATAAAAACATGCATTTTCCTTCCAATCACCATGTAACTTTGTTTATAAAAACATGCATTTTCCATCAAATCACCATGTAACTTTGTTTATAAAAACATGCATTTTCCATCAAATCACCATGTAACTTTGTTTATAAAAACATGCATTTTCCTTCCAATCACCCTGTAACGTTGTTTAAAAAACATGCATTTTCCATCAAATCACCATGTAACTTCGTTTAAAAAAACATGCATTCTCCATCTAATCACCATGTAACTTTGTTTAAAAAAACATGCATTTTCCATCAAATCACCATGTAACGTTGTTTAAAAAACATGCATTTTCCATCCAATCACCATGTAACTTCGTTTAAAAAAACATGCATTCTCCATCTAATCACCATGTAACTTCGTTTAAAAAAACATGCATTCTCCATCTAATCACCAAGTAACTTTGTTTAAAAAACATGCATTCTCCATCTAATCACCAAGTAACTTTGTTTAAAAAACATGCATTCTCCATCTAATCACCAGGTAACTTTGTTTAAAAAACATGCATTCTCCATCTAATCACCAAGTAACTTGGTTTAAAAAACATGCATTTTCCATCAAATCACCATGTAACTTTGTTTATAAAAACATGCATTTTCCATCAAATCACCATGTAACTTTGTTTATAAAAACATGCATTTTCCATCCAATCACCATGTAACTTTGTTTATAAAAACATGCATTTTCCATCCAATCACCATGTAACTTCGTTTAAAAAAACATGCATTTTCCATCCAATCACCATGTAACTTCGTTTAAAAAAACATGCATTTTCCATCTAATCACCAAGTAACTTGGTTTAAAAAACATGCATTTTTCATCAAATCACCATGTAACTTTGTTTATAAAAACATGCATTTTCCATCAAATCACCATGTAACTTTGTTTATAAAAACATGCATTTTCCATCCAATCACCATGTAACTTCGTTTAAAAAAACATGCATTTTCCATCCAATCACCATGTAACTTCGTTTAAAAAAACATGCATTTTCCATCCAATCACCATGTAACTTCGTTTAAAAAAACATGCATTTTCCATCTAATCACCAAGTAACTTGGTTTAAAAAACATGCATTTTTCATCAAATCACCATGTAACTTTGTTTATAAAAACATGCATTTTCCATCCAATCACCATGTAACTTTGTTTATAAAAACATGCATTTTCCATCCAATCACCATGTAACTTCGTTTAAAAAAACATGCATTTTCCATCCAATCACCATGTAACTTCGTTTAAAAAAACATGCATTCTCCATCTAATCACCAAGTAACTTGGTTTAAAAAACATGCATTTTCCATCAAATCACCATGTAACTTTGTTTATAAAAACATGCATTTTCCATCAAATCACCATGTAACTTTGTTTATAAAAACATGCATTTTCCATCCAATCACCATGTAACTTCGTTTAAAAAAACATGCATTCTCCATCTAATCACCATGTAACTTCGTTTAAAAAAACATGCATTCTCCATCTAATCACCAAGTAACTTTATTTTAAAAACATGCATTCTCCATCTAATCACCATGTAACTTCGTTTAAAAAAACATGCATTCTCCATCTAATCACCAAGTAACTTTATTTTAAAAACATGCATTCTCCATCTAATCACCAAGTAACTTTGTTTAAAAAACATGCATTCTCCATCTAATCACCAAGTAACTTTGTTTAAAAAACATGCATTCTCCATCTAATCACCAAGTAACTTTGTTTAAAAAACATGCATTCTCCATCTAATCACCAAGTAACTTTGTTTAAAAAACATGCATTTTCCATCCAATCACCATGTAATGTTGTTGAAAAAAACATGCATTTTCCATCCAATCACCATGTAATGTTGTTGAAAAAAACATGCATTTTCCATCCAATCACCATCTAACTTTGTTTAAAAAACATGCATTCTCCATCTAATCACCAAGTAACTTTGTTTAAAAAACATGCATTCTCCATCTAATCACCAAGTAACTTTGTTTAAAAAACATGCATTTTCCATCCAATCACCATGTAATGTTGTTGAAAAAAACATGCATTTTCCATCCAATCACCATCTAACTTTGTTTAAAAAACACAATAATAATAATATAAGAATAAATAAAATAATAAATAATAATAATAAAAACAACTCCAATCATTCACAGAGATGACATAATCACTCCACAAATCCCATTCAAATTCCCATTAAAATTTTAAGATGAAGTACGGGAGAGGCAGGTTCGTTGATGCACTTTTCAGTTATGTTGGCCTATAATGAAGACTGTTAGCTCGACAGGATTCATGAATTGTCCAAAATAAATATCAGGGTCTTGTACATATCCCCGGTGTGTACCCCGGTTTAGAATAGGTACACCGTATCCCTGCGTGTCGTAAGAGGCGACTAAAAGGGTTGGCGTCAGGAAGGGCATCCGGCCATAAACACATTGCCTCAAAAAGAGAACCATGCCAATTACAACTACATATGGGCAGGGTACAGCCCGAAGTACCCCGTGGGGGACCCCACTCCCTCTCGTCAAAACTCAAGGTGGGGAACCCGATCGAAGCAAGGGTGGAAATCACTCCATTTATGACGACGAAAAGTCTGATGCCCGACGTGGAGTTCGGTTTCTGAGGTTTGGGACGTGGAATGTAGGGACAATGACAGGGAGATCAGGAGAAGTGGTGGAAGTATTGGTCAGAAGAAGAGTGGACATATGTTGTGTGCAGGAGACAACATGGAAGGGAAGTGGTGTGAGAATCGTGAAGGGTAGGCAGGGACAGAAATACAAGTTTGTGTGGCAAGGGTGCCCAGGAGGCGTGAATGGTGTTGGTGTCCTGTTTTCTGAGGAGTTTGTAGACAGTGTGGTGAGTGTGACGAGAGTGAGTGAAAGGTTGATGATGGTGAAAATGATGATTGGAAAGCTCTTGGTGAATGTCATCTCGGGATATGCTCCACAGGTTGGTCGGAGCGATGAAGAGAAGGACAAGTTCTGGTGTGCAATAGAGAAGCTGATGGAAAACGTGAAAGATAAGGAAGTTGTTGTGGTAGGAGGAGACCTAAATGAAAATGTGGGAGGGAGTATGGACGGTTTTGAAGGAGTTCATGGGGGTTACGGATATGGTGTGAGAAATGGAGAAGGTGAAAGGATTTTTGAGTTTGCTGATGGAGCTGATTTGTTGATTTGTAATAATCAGTTCCAGAAAGAGGATAATAAGCTTGTTACATACACGTCAGGTGGGTCGACGACAACCGTTGACTACCTGATGGTGCGTAGGCGAGATAGGGGGCACCTCCGGGACACAAAGGTGATCCCGGGGGAGGAGACTGTTTCACAGCACCACTTGGTTGTCTGCGACATAAGGTTGAAAGGTGCGAGGAGAGCTCGGCGGTTGAAGTACCAACCGAGAATGAAGGTGTGGAGGTTGAAAGAGGTGACAGTGAGGGAGGCATTAAAAGAGAGGCTGAGTATGGTGGAGGATGATGTGGTTGAGCTTGAAAGTTGTTGGATGTCAATGAAAGAAAGTCTGTTGGGAGCCGTTGGTGAGGTATGTGGATGGACAAAAGGACCATCGAGGCACTGGGAAACATGGTGGTGGGATGATGAAGTTGGAAAGAAGATTGACGAGCAGAGGAAGAAGTTCAAGGAGTGGCAGAAGGCGAAGGGTACGGGGGCAGAAAAGGAAGAGCATGAAAGTTATAAGGCAGCCAAGAAGGCTGCAAAGAAAGAGGTAGCAAAGGCGCAGGAGGCATGTCGGAAAATGTTCGGAGAACGCTTGGATTCGGAAGAGGGTCAGAGAGCGGTATTCAGGATGGCAAAGCAGATAGCGAAAGAGAGGTGTGATGTGATGGGGGTGAGTTGCTTGAAGGATGAAGTGGGACAAATCGTTGTGGACCGAGATGGAATTAAAGGAAGATGGAAGAGATATATGGAAATACTGTTGAATGCAGAGAATGAATGGGATGGCAACATAGAGAGTAACCCAGTTTTAGGACCGGCAGAGAAGATAACCGAGAAGGAAGTTGAGGAAGCGATTAAAGCAATGAAGAGTAGAAAAGCGGGAGGGCCGACGGGAGTTGTGGGAGATATGTTGAAGGCAGCAGGAAGTTGGGGTGTGAAGAGAATGACAGAGATCTGTAATCTGGTGGTGAAAGAAGGCTGCATTCCAGTGGTTTGGGAACTGAGTACCCTCGTCCCTCTATACAAGGGGAAAGGTGACCCTCTGGACTGTGGCTCGTATCGAGCGATAAAGTTATTGGAGCATGGAATGAAGGTATCGGAAAGGGTGTTGGAGAGGAGGATAAGAAAGAAAGTTAAGATTGACTAAATGCAGTTTGGATTTATGCCAGGAAGAGGAACGACAGACATGCTTTTTATTGTGAGGCAGTTGCAGGAGAAGTACATGGAGAAGAGGAAGAAGTTGTTTCTTGGATTTGTTTATCTGGAGAAAGCATTCGATAGGGTTCCACGTGAAGTAGTGACATGGGCATTGAGGAAGTTAGGAGTGGAGGAATGGTTGATCAGAGTCGTGATGGCAATGTACAAAAGAGCGTGCACAGCTATAAGGACGAAGGACGGGAACAGTGGTGAGTTTGAGGTGAAGGTGGGAGTGCATCAGGGGTCGGTACTAAGTCCACTACTATTTGTAGCTGTGATGGAGGTGCTGGCTCGGAACGTAAAGGAGGGTTTACCATGGGAGTTGTTGTATGCAGATGATCTGGTGTTGATTGCAGAAAGTATGGATGGACTGAAGGAGAAGATGAACAAGTGGAAGGAATGTATGGAGACGAAAGGTCTGAAGGTGAATATCGGAAAAACAAAGGTGATGGCAAGTGGTAAAGCATGTGGTGAGGTGCAAGGAACTGGGAAGTGGCCATGTGCTATGTGCAGGAAGGGTGTCGGAGTGAACTCAATTCAATGTACAATGTGCGCTGAGTGGGTTCATCAAAAATGTAGTGGTTTGAGAGGGTCATTAACCAGTGTGGCAGCTACATTCAAGTGTAAGGTGTGCACAGAGGGAGCTGCAGATGGAGGAAATGTTGAGTTGGATCTTGGAGACGGCGTGAAGCTGGAAGGTGTGAAAACATTTTGTTACCTTGGAGACATGCTGAATGGAGAAGGTGGATCAGACTCGGCAACGGTTGCTGGAGTGAGATGTGCATGGAAGAAGTTTCGGGAACTGAGTGGCGTGCTGACGAGGAGGGGAGTGTCGTTGAAGCTGAAGGGAAAGGTGTATGCTGCATGTGTGAGAAGTGTTATGATTTATGGGAGCGAGACATGGGTAATGAACGTAGAGCAGCAACAAAGGCTGGAAAGGGTGGAAATGCGAATGGTTCGGTGGATGTGTGGAGTATCGTTGAGAGAGAGGAAGCCAAATGAGGAATTGCGAAAGATGATGGGAATAGAGCCTGTGATGGATGCTGTGAAGAGAAACAGTTTGAGATGGTTTGGTCATGTGTTGAGGAAGGATGAAAGTGACTGGTTGAGAAGAGTGATGGAAATGAATGTGGAAGGAAGTAGAGGACGGGGTAGACCGAGAAAGACTTGGATAAAGATGGTCGAAGAAGAAATGTGGGCAAGGGGGTTAACAAGGGGAGATGCAGAAAATAGGGCAAAATGGAGAACATTGTCATGGGGACTGCAAGGCTAACCCCCGCTCTTGCAGGGAAAATGGCCTTTTAAAATGCCTGTTGTTGTTGTTGTTGTTGTTGTACATATCTGTGAAGCATGCCAGATCCGCTGCATTATCAAACTTGGAATGGTGGCTCACAAAAAAACTGTTTGTCAAACGTATCATCTGACCTGACCAAGTGGGTTAGTTGATACACCTTGGTAGGCGTGAATGGGTTCGATGATACATTGATTAACATTGTGAATGAGTTCGATGATACATCGATTTTTCATGGAATTTCTGCCAATGGTAACAAATTAGCATGCACATACTAACAGATACACATCAAACTAGGCTACATGCCATCATTTCTGTATAATATTTGTACTAATGGTATTTTCAGAGTCAATGAGCACTGTTAATTAAAGCTGTTTGTTTGTTATTTATTCAGTTGTATACCTGCTATGGATACATAGGTAATGTAAAGTATATCTAACAATAGGGCTAAAGGTTAAGTTAGAGAGAGAAAAAAAGATCTGCCAAACAAATGAATCGGCAAGCATCAAATATCAGGAAAGGAACAAGATTCACAACTCAGATGGACACAACTCTTATATTCTAAAGATGTACAGTGTAGGCTATATAGGCCTTACATATATTATGATGTATGAAGCCCAGTTACAAATGGCTACAGCATTGTCTTGTAAAAAAAATAAAAATTAATGGATTAGTTGATACAGGTCGGTAGGGTTAGTTGATACGCATATGTATACATAGGTAATGTGTATACAATGTATTGTATTGCAATGTATTCATACGTTTAAAAAACATGTATACATCGGTAATGTGATACGCGTATCAACAAACCTACTCAGACTGTATTATCTAACCCATCCATGGGTTTTTTGCAACACATGTTGCCCACATGCTTAGGACCTAATAGGTGTAATATCCTGGCAATCAAAGCAGCGTAGGCTGAAAGCCAAGTTCACAAGGTATAATCAACCAATGAGAACTCTTGTGAAATCTATGTAGTATTATCATAATAAAGGATCTTACCTTTTGTTGGCGTTTTTACTCAGGAGGACACAAATCAGGGTTTTTGGAGAATCACACCCTTTCTTTGTCTGTAACTTCTTGACCTACTTATCAATGATACGTAATGCATCTAGCTAACAACACAGGGCAGCATTTACACAAGTTTCATTTCTGAGGGCTGGGAGGAAGGTTGTATCAACTAACCTACTGTATCAACTAACCTGCCTCTCCCCTAATAATTCCACAAACACCATTCAAATTCCCATTTAAATCTTATCAAATAAATAATGAAAAAAACCCAAAAATTCCCACTCTAAGCACATTTAGGGACTTTAAGTCGGTTGTCTCGTCTGCTTGAACTTGTACACGTAAAAATCCCCTCGAAAAGAGAAGGTCATTGTGTTCTGGTGCTCTCTCCTGGAGATGTTGAACGGGTCTTGATGCCAAGTTTGAAGGTGCATGGTTCGAATTGGTTCATACATTGAACTTCAGGAAATTGATGAAGCACAGGTGTATTGGTCCAAATGTCCACCTGTGAGGGTTTTCTTGAACATTTTGATGATTAAAGATTGACAATTCAGGAGGCGAGGATGGTTCACGAGCGAGCGGTATTCAATGACAAAGGACGGACTGTAACCGAAACAGGCCCGGACAGGTCAGGCCCGGAAATGTCAAAACGAAGGTTACTGACCTTGAAATGAGATAGAAAATAATGTATAATCAGTAATGAGGTTAGTTAGCTACGTAATACCGAAAATTTGGTGAAAAATGAAATGGAAAAAAAAATATGAAAAAAAAAAATATGAAAAATCGAGCTCTGTGGGGCTGGACACATGACATTGGCCTAACCAAATATCGAAACCCCCGTCAGATTCCACCAAACCCCTCGGAGGAGATGTAGCTTGAATTCGATTACCCCCTAAAAAGACATCTTTTTGGGCGTGGCTCCGCCCACAATGGGCGCAATACGCCCACTCTAGGCAGGACACAACTAGATCATGATATCAACCTCCCACCCAAGTTTCATCAAGATCGGATGATATCATCGGGTAGTTATGCTGCGGACAGACAGACACACACACAGACACACACACAGACACACACACAGACACACACAGACAGACGCACACACATGACGAATATAGTGGTCACTTACTGGTGAACCAATATAAAACGCACAAATGGAGTCACGTGGAAACATCGAGAATTTTAACCTGTTTTTGTAAATTTCATTGGTTCATTAATTCCTTGGAGTGAAATAAATTATCATTTTCGGTGAAGGTAAAGGTGTGTGCCGGGTGTGACGTCAGAGAAGCAGGTGTTTGTGTTTATTGTATAAAAAGGTGAGTCTGGTGTGAAATTCATTCGTTTCGTCATTCACTTGTTTGTGCCGTGATTCCGGTTGGTTGCCTGGTGCTTGGGTTCTCCCTTACTGGTCCAGGTGATCTCGCTCGTTTCTTTCATTGTGAGTCGTTTCTTGTTTTGAACAAAATGGCTTTGGAGGTTCAGACCGTCGGTACCAAGGTGAGTTATTTGGTTCTTCAGGTGAACACGGCGAATCGGTTTAGTGGGAAGAACCGGAAAATCCGTGGGGAGTTAAACATGATTCGTTAAAGTTGTTTAAACGGTTTTATGGCTGGGCGAACTGATGGATCGGTCTTTGATCTGACTGATCGTGGGGCTGGTGGGGGCGGGTGTATTTTTTTTGGGGGGAGGGGGGTTGTAACAGGAGGTAACGGGGTGTCGGGCGTGGCTGGGTTGGAATCCCTAAATTCATTTTGTATTCCTAACAGTTTGAATCCCTATCCTTTGTCATATAATCCCGAATTTAATTTGTGTTGCAGAGCTTTGTAATATGTCCTGCCGGTGTCTGGCTGAGTCCTGAGTTTCTTAACCAGTAAATGCTCGTGATTAAAAATACCACATTGAAGAACAAAATAACTAAACGATAAAAACATGTTTTAGGGATGCGCACATAAAAAAAAAATTTTAATCCTATTTTTATAATAAATTAAATAAATTTTACGAAAACAAAACATTTTTTAAAAAAAATTTGATACATGAAATTGTACCGGAAAAGAGGACCGTGGGCCAAATTTCAGCTCTCGGACGAATGGAACCGAGAAAACGAACGGCTCAGATTTAAAACGGGACAAACAAAGTTCAGATGAAGTTGATTCAAAGTATAAAAATGAACCCACTTTATTCATGTGCTAATGGACAACTGAAAATGGGTGAATGTCTTTAAATAATACACCTTAGGTGGAAGAATAAATAAACTGGTTGAGGCAGCGATTTGGTGCTTATACACTGCCTCGGTTAGTTATTTATTTTCCTGAGGAATGTTTTCATTCAGTGGAACAGAGAGCATCAGCCTATTTGTCAGGGAATCTGATGTAACGAGACTTAACTCTCTGCTTTGCTGTGAGGTGTAAAAACACAAACTAATCGGTTGATGTTCATTTCTAAACCTGGATTGATAAGGTTGGTTTGTGGATTTGATATTTGATGCCCAGCATCATCCGCTCCGAGAATCTCAATCTGTAAATCCCAAAAAGTTTCAGAATGTGAGATGTCCTCATTGTTTTAACTCTTCTTTGTCCACAGAATGTCATTCAGAGATTGTATGCACTACCGTTGTTCAGTTCTGCTGCGGATGACTTGGTTCAGGCCTACAAGTCTGGGAAAGAGTCGAGGCCTGTTCTTCTCTCTTTTGGTAATATGGTAGAACAGGGTGTTACAGGGGTAGCTGTGATCGCCTGCAGTGGGATCGAACCAATCACCAGGATTCTTCATCCGCAGAGTGAGTGAATCTGTGCAGATTGGACGTGATTGACTCGTGTAATTTTTTTTTTTTTTTTACCTACAACTTTATTTTCCCCATTTTATGGAAAGTTGTCTTTTCTGCAGAAGCATGGACATTGTTTTGGATAGTTTTTCAAATTGTCCCCTTTGTGTAATTTATTTATCGGTGATCTTTGAGTTTCCATAATGTAGAAGTCGACAATGAATGAATGTAGAAGGAAGTAGCGGACGGGGAAGACCGAGAAAGACTTGGCTAAAGATGGTGGAAGAAGAAATGCGGGCAAGGGGGTTAACAAGGAGAGATGCAGAAAATAGGGCAAAATGGAGAAGATTGTCATGGGGACCGCAAGGCTAACCCCCGCTCTAGCAGGGAAAATGGCCTTAAAATGCATGTTGTTTGTTTTGAGTTTCCATAAAATGTCTTTTCTCCAGTTAAGTTTGTTGACGAGCTCGCATGCCGAGGTCTGGATCTTGTGGAGGAGAAAGTACCAATCTTGCACCAACCTGCCAACAAGGTATTGGGAATAGAGGCAGTGCCTCAGAATATTCCTGTCATGTAATTCTTTAAATAGTGCAATGGAATATGGTTATAGAGATGCATGGAATTGGAACTGCCTACTTTGAAGTGGAAAAACAAGTAAATCTTACAATTGTTTTTGAAGTAACTTGAATTTTCCTTTGTGCAGTGAATGGATATTTCCTTGTTTGCAGGTACTTGATGATGTGAAGAAGAATTTGCAAATCGCACAAAAACAAATGGGAGTCTTCCTGGATTGTTCCCAGGTCGGAGTGGGTATGGAGAGATCCAAGCAGGCCATGTTGGACGGTGCAGACTCTCTGCTGAAAACCAAGTTTGGAGAGATGATTTTGTCAGGTGCAGACTCCATGCTTTCTCAAGTCGATGGATACCTGCCACATGATCAGCCAGGTAAGTTGGTACTGTGTGGATTTGAAGTAATTCTGCAGAAAGTTTTTTGTTTTTTTTTACTTCTGCAGAAAGTAATACCTGTATTTTCTGCAGAAGGTGCAAGTACTGATGAAGAGAAAGTTGTTGTCCGAAGCTCCTCATCCCTTGACCTTTACCGTCGGCTCGTTGCTGTATCCAGCAAGGCCGGACGAGAGGTGTTCAAGAAGAGTTCTTCCGGAATCCAAAGTGTTGCAGAGACCAGTCGTGCCCGTTTAACCAGTGTTCTGGAATCTTTCAGTGCAGCATTCGACTCCGTTGTGAAGGAAACTCCGGTGAACCAGGTGATCGATGCGATGCACCAGGAACACGATTCAGATCGCTCCGGTGATGTCTGTAAATCCTCCGGTGCGGAGACCCTGGGTAAACAAAGCAAATGAGTAAATGTCCGCAGGTGATTTCTCATTCGGTAAATGTTTTTGTGCAGCTTCACATTGAATGGATTGGATTTGCTGGGTTTGTCAAGTGATGGAAATAAAGTTCTTGGTGAAAGTGATTTTTGTTTTGGGTCCTGAATTAATTCTTCATTCACCACCATCTCCTATCTTCCCCCATCCAAAACCTTGATCTTTTCTACCACCATTAATTCACCCAAGATCGACTTTTTTGAAATACCGCCTTCTTTCCTGGAAGTACTAGCAGTGTTCATGTGTTTCATACCTCTCCCACCCCACACCCCCCCCCCCCCTCCGACCACACTTCTTTTTTTTTTTGATCAGTCTTACATGAGCCTCGATCTTGTATACAAAAAATAAAAGAAAAAATCCCATTTTTGTCGTAATCTCGTTGTGCAGATGGTCTTCCATGTGGCCATTGTACCCATTTGGGTTTGAGCTTGGGCATGTTTGTCCTTGACAAGGGTGGGTTGAATAATCCTGAAGTCTATCTTTTTAAATTTTTATTCTTCCTCCAGTGTTTTAGGTTTTGCTGATGCCATACAGTGAATGGATTAATTTCTACGCAAGAATGCAATTGAAGGAATTTTTATTTTTCCCTCCCTGTTTGTACATGTGGCCATTGAGCTCCTGGTTTGTTCGGTACTCATGCATAGATGGCAGCCTTCTTGCACTGTGGCTGTTGCAGCTTTGATGGGGGTCTGGCATACCCTTCTTTGATCAAATTATTTCTGCACAACAGACCTCAGTTTATCTGGTTAAATATGACAATGGTGTGAGCCATCTTTGGCGAATCTCTTCCCTTCATGGGCATACTCGGTGAACATTATATGTTGTATGATCTCTGTTGTGGATTTTTAATTAATTTAGCCTTGAATGATTTAACAAGACTCGTTAATCAAGGTCCAAACTCATTCAGAAGACAAACTGATTTACTGACATGGGAGTACTTCATTCATTGGTACCAAAGGTATTTACAGAATACACTTCAATAACAAGTTACACGAATAAAATGAAATCGCCACGCTACATTCTACACACATTCGGACAAGAAATGAGCCAAGTTTTCGACCTTGCTGTGGTACGACTATTTATGGTCATAGGTCAAATAAGGTTCAAAGAGATAAGCATTGTGTGATTCTTCAACTCCTTGGGTCAGCTTTTTCCTTCATCTCCAAATCTCCCAGCCACAAATGTCATGAAGAAACAGATTTCTTACATCTTACAAAATAAACAAAGCCTACTGCTTTTTTTCAGATAGCATGCCTGGCATGCATGAAGAAATCTCCCTGCTGCAGAAAAACAGGGTTGCAAAAGTTCAGCACACATTGTTACAAGTTCTATATATTAAATCTTTTTAATACAGACTTGGCATTTAATATGGAATATTTTTTTTGTGGGGGTGAACTTACTTTTCAAGATGACTTAGAACCAAAAGTTCATTGGAATTATGTTGAAATTATTCTAGATTTTGTTAATGTGACCTTTAAAAGAAACAAACACATTTGACATTTCGAAGCAAATAAATTTATCCTTGAAAGTGATGTAAACTGATATCGAACTCAATTCACGGACAGTACTGTGTTAAACTTCTGTACGTTTTCCAGAAGTATCTCTTTATTTTGCACATTAGCCAAAAAAAAATTTCAACAAAAACAAAAGCTAAATTATGACTGGGATTACAGACTAAAATTACAGTTCAGTACTTCGTGTAACCCCCATGAGCATCCAGGAGAGCATGTACACGTCGAGGCATGCTGTTCACGAGATTTGCCAAGGTTTGGACAGGAATCGCTTGCCATGCAGTGACAATAGTCTGCTGCAATTCACGCACAGAGGTCGGCTGCTGGTCCAAGTTGTCGATTTGACGCGTTAATTCTGCCCAAAAGTTCTCTATCGGATTCATATCCGGGGACATGGCAGGCCACTCCATATGCTCTACACCACGGTCAGCAAGAAAGTGTTGGATCATGCGAGCACGATGAGGCCGTGCATTGTCATCTTGGAAGACAAAGTTTCCTCGAAAGGCTGCCCGAGCAAATGGAAGCAATGCTCCTTCCAGAATGACCCGGTACTTGAACTGGTTCAGGTTTCCATTCAGAACAACCAGGTCAATTTTGCCCCCTGCATGAAAAGCAGCCCAAACGGTCACCCCACCACCTCCAGCTTGGACTCTTGGCACTATACAATCTTCGTTGTGGGCTTCATGCACTTGTCTGCGCACTCGGACGCGGCCATCTTGACGATAGACCAGAAATCTAGACTCGTCACTGAAGGTCACGTGATTCCAGTATCCTGGCTGCCATTGACGGTGCTCTCTGGCCTACTGCAATCGACGCTGGCTGTGTTGTCTGGTCAGGCGTGGCTTGCTCAGGGGACGCCTGACACGATAGCCTGCTTGAACCAGTCGTTGGTTGACTAGCCTTCTGGATACAGGCACATTTGTCAGTTGCTGCCACTCAGCCCGAAGCCGATTAGCTGACTTGGTACGGCCATTGCAGACTAACCGGTGCAGCTGGCGATCATCTCTCCTTGTGGTTCTGCATGGACGTCCTGGCCTCGTTATTGGAGTAGGGACACCCCTCTGAGCATTTCGTTTCAGGATCTTTGACACCTGACCTTGAGTGATGCCATACTGCCGAGCAATAGCATGCTGTTTCATGCCAGAATTTCGTAAAGCCACCACTCTATGACAAACAGCATTGCCAAGTTGACGGACCATCTCCAGAGGAAGCGGCATTAACTTTTGGAGATGTGCAGCAGTTGTTTTCCACTAATACAGAACGCAACAACCCTTATATACCCGATTGTGAAGCCAATCGTCAAATGTACCTGTCCTTACATTTTGTTACGCCACCTGTGATATAATCCTGTTATTGACTTCTTGCTGCGAAAGACAATCAGTGACATGGTTCTTTCAACAAAGAAATCACCGAAGGGTAAAAGAAACTCACCAGATTGATATACTGAGTTCAGAAAGTAAACCCAAGTCAAGAAAAAAAAAATATTCCATATTAAATGCCAAGTCTGTATATATGTGTAAATAGGTATTGTATGAAAAGTCGTATCATACAAAAAGGTATACCATTTATACAATATCAGGCTAACAAGGGACTTTAACACTGATTAATATCTGTATTCATTAAGTTTACGTGTTTGCAATGGCAAGGTCGAGGCTCAGGGAAATCCACTTGATTTACACAAATTACGTACGCAAATAAATTTTGCTTTCACATATCTAAGGTGGGACCCACAGCGGCTACCACAAATATTTCTGGTATAGATTGGTCCGTGCGGAAATGGACGTTGGCAGGTTTTCCTTTCTTGCCTCTGCCGTTCCACAATAACAAGTCTCCCACAGCCAAAGTGGTCCAGACCTGTGGCAACTGTTACACCAAGCTGACTGTTTGTGGCCTGACGTTCACAGCTGACAACTGGGATGGCACAAGACTTGTGTACATTTAGGACGTCCTTGTAGCACTTTATTTGTCCACAACATGACCGTACCACATTTAAGTTGTCCATAGAAAAGCGCTTTTGGGATTTTATGGTCTTCCATGCATGAGGTGTTCTGGCCACCAAAACTGGGCTTGCATCAGGAAATGCTCAACTCCTTGGATACGGTAATGGTCTAAGATTGAGGTGTTAGGTATTCTGCCTCGCTAGGTGATGCCAATCATCTTGGAAAGGCATCGCATATGGAATTGATCAAGGCATTTGATAGGGTGTCCAAGATTTGCAGAAGTGTTGATAAGACAACGGCACGATGGACACTGATCTTGGTGTCCAGGCAAATGCCAAAGGGGGGTGTTGATCTTCCAGAGGACACATGCTTTACCGAGTGTTGATGTCAATCATTCCTTTTTGAGATAGGACACCTGCAGGTAGCAGAACGTATCTCCAACTTTGGCGTGTCATCATGGCAATGGATGGGATGGCATATGTATATTTTGGTCTGCATGAGGCTAATCAGTCCATAGCAACGAGCAGATTGTGCAAAGGAGTTGACAAACTGCATATCTACGAGATTACGACTGAAGAGCGCGCAGTCATCGGCGAAAAGTAGATCAGGGAGCAACATTTCCGTAATTCTGGACTTGGCCTTCAGACACTATAAATTAAAGACACGACAGTCAGTTCCGAAATGGATGATCACTTTCCGGGTGATATCTTCGAGGGCATCACGAAGTATATAGAACACTGCGAAATAATGGGGGAGCTTGGACACAACCTTGCTTTGTGCTGTTGGTAACAGGAAATGACTCAGAAGTGCATCCACTGTCCCTCAAAAGAGCAACCGCAACGAGGAAGGATCTGATGGTGTTGATCAACTTAGTGGGACAGCCAACTTTGTACAGTTGCTTCCATATGCCTTCTCCACTGACCTGATCAAACACTTTTGTAAGGTCGACAAAGACCATCTGATGATCGCAATGTTTTCTGCTCTTCTGAAGTTGACGAGGAGAGAACATCATATTGGTCGTACCACGTCCAACACGAAAGCCGCTTTGGCTTTCTTGGGTGATGCTGTTGACAATTGTTGGTGACATGCGGGCAAGTATTTTCCCAGCATGAGATAGAAGGGCCATGCCACGGTCGTCGGACACATGACCTATCACCTACACATGACCTATCACCTTTGCATTTGTACAGGGGAACAATCGTGGCATCTTTGAAGACCTGGGGTACTGATTCCTCATTCCAGATGGTATAAAAGAGTTGATCAGTCGGGTGAGGAGGTTGGCACCGCCAAACTTGAAAACCTTGGAGGAGATACCATCGTCACAAGGGGCCTTTCCAGATGGCATATCTGATAGCTCTGGTGGTCTCTATTTTAGTTGTGCGGTCAAGCTCTTCTAATATATGCTGCTGGGGAAGAGTCAATGGCCACGTCTGAGTTAGAGAAGGGGCAATTGAGGACACCCTTAAAATGTTCAACGTCGTGCTCCAGGATCTTGTTACCCTTGCCTGAGGAGAGGGTATTGCATTTGATTCCGTTTGTCTGTCTGTCTGTTTGTTTGTTTGTCCGCACAGAATAAATATGGTTTTCTCTGCAACCGTTGTTCCGATTGACAGGAAATTGTCACCACAGGTGCAACTCCACCTGTATAATTTTCTCATTATAATTATAACGTCGTAGGTCATGTGGTATTGGCGCCATCTTGGAAAAACCGTAAAACTTTGCACCTCTATATCTCCGAAAGTGCTGCACAGATTTTATTTTTTTTAATGGCTCATTGTAAAGAACTCTCCATGGGGAATAAAATATGTTAATGATGATGTCATTGGTGCCTCCATTATGAGGTCATAATTAGACAAGTACAAAAGTTCATCTGATCAAGATGAAGTTTCTTGAGCATCATCTCGGGATAAATTGGTGGAGGGAAAAAATGAATGATGACGTCATCGGTCACATGGTTCGGCCACCAAATTTGTTTTCCCACAAACGCCATAAAAACCACAAAAAACATTCTAGCAAGGGTCTGAAATCTTTGATTGCTCTTTCCAGTATGGATCTGTGACAAGGTGCTGGCCATCTGAGCTCCTGAGTGTGTCGATACCACGAGAAGACTGTCTATTGGCTGCATTTAGACTGGCATAGAAGCGTCTGAAATTCTTTGTGTCAGCTGCCTCCTGAATTTCTTCTGCTCTTGCTGCCCACCAGCTGTCTTTCATGGAATGTAGTCTTGATTGTGCGAGTCTCCTAAGTTACAGGTAAGAGGAGTGTTTGCTCGCTGAGCCTCTGTCACAAATCCAGCAAAGATGAGCCACATGCACGGAGTTAAGTAAACTGTATATCTGGGAGGTGTTCTCATCTAACCAATCGTTGTGACTCTGCTTAACGAAACCGAGAATGTCAGAAGCTGCCCTGAAGGTGACATCTTGTAAAATGGCCCATCCCACTTCAGCATTGGTCGTAAGTAGATCCAACTGTTCCAAGGTGGCATTGAGATGATGCTGAAGCTGTGATTGCACTTCGCTGCATTTAAGCTGTTGAGTGTTGAGCTTTGAAGCCGGCTTGAGATGTTGCCTTCTCATAGGAGGCTTGATCTTGAATGACATTTTACTCCGAAAAAGCCTGTGGTTGGACCAACAGTCTGAGCGTCTCATGACGTGTCTTTGACATCATGCCAGTCTCGTTGCCAGACGATGGCAAAATCAGTGAGGTGCCAATGGTTAGAGTGTGGATGCATCCATGTAGCTTTGTATTTTTCAGCTTATTAGAACAAGGAGTTTGTCATGACGAGTTCATTGGTTAAACATAGCGACAGCAACAAAGTGCCGTCGGAGTCCTCTTTGCTGATGCCGTGGTGCACGGTCACCTTTTTCCATTTGGGCGTTGAAGTTCCCAAGCAAAATAAGCTTGTCACGATGACATGTTGACTGGATGACTGCAAAAGATTATAGTACAACTTCTCTTTGATCTCATCTGTATTTGTCATAGGATGGGCGTATGTGCTGGTGATGGTATCCTGGTGTTCATTGTCAAGTTTGAGTCCCACAGTCATGAGACGTTCACTGATCCTGGTTGGGACAGCATCTCGAAGGTGTATATAGTTGGTTTTGATTGCAAAACCAACACCTGCCTGACGACTTTCACTTTCTGGTTTGCGGCTAAAGTAAGACTTATAACCGGAGCCTCGTTTCTCATGATGGAAAATACCAGGTAGACGGGTCTCACTGAGTGCTGCAATGTCTATCCCACATTGTGCCAATTCGCGGCCAATAATGGCTGTTTGATGTTCGAGGCGGCTGCCAATGTCTTAGAGCGTGCGCACATTCCAGGCACAGAAATTTAGCGTCTTGTTGTTTATTAATTTATTTTTATTTGTTGTTTCTCAACCGCAGAAATGGATGACCAACCTGTGAAGGCAGGAAGCCTAAGTGGAGCAAGCTTTCTTTGGGGAACTTTTTCTGTCCCCTTCTCCATTTGGAGAGAGCAGTGCTACCCCTGAAGATGGCTGCTCTGATGCCCAAGCAGGATAGCAATCAATGTCACTGTTGTGGTCAATGACAATGACCATCACACTTGGACCGCCATACGTGTCGACATGACTAGGGACTCCCAGCAGCATCGTCTGCCTATCCCCGATATCACTTCTCCCTCGCCGCAGGACTTCGGTAAAAATGGGTGGTGAGCATGTGTGCAGGTGTCAATGAAGTGAAAAACCTGCACATATAAGCGATTAAAGTGATAGAGGTGTGTGCTATCTCTCTCCCACTCTCTATTCCTATGAGCATTGTTGGCTGCAGGTGCAGTAAATGCAACGTGAAGTCTGGCCAGGTCGTCGGTTATGATGATGGCTGTCCTTGATGTCTAAAGTGGACACAGCTGTCTGCAGATGCTGCGCAGTGATTGGTGCCACCACTGACTTTCATGGGCACATTTATCCACGATGTAGCACTGCCCAGGCGGGTGCGGTTTGATGTCCGAGTGTCCTTTTTCATAGCCTTAGCCTGAAGAGGCTTCCCCCACAAGGCAGTGGGGATCCGTTAACCTGGAAAAGGGGCCCATACCAAGTACTGTCAGCTGGAGCCAGCTGGATCTGGTGCTCGTGTGATCCCTATAGGTACAGGTGACTCTCATATAATGAGTTTTTGCTGTAGTGCAGATTTAGTTCACAGCAACTTTCAGAACAAATTTCCCCAAAAAAAAATTCCCAAGCAAAATTTACAGCAATTCATAAAATCACAGCAGATTTAACTCCGTCGAGCCTTCTCCAGGTTTATCAGGGAATTTGATGCAGATGATGACCTCAGCATCAGGACATTCTGGTGCAAGCTAAACATCAAGATGGCAATTTATATCACCGGTGATGCCTGGGATGAAGTGACTAAACCGTGCATTCATGGAGAGTTGAGGAAACTCGGATCAGGGACAGTGATTGAGTTCAGAGGTTTAATGGAGGCTGAAGTCAGCGGAGCAAGGCAACAGATTATGGGCATGATTCAGCAAGTGGGATTGGAGGAGGTCGACAAAGATGATGTTGAGGATTTGCTTCTCTCCAACAGGAGGAGCTGAGCAATGAAGATCTTCTGGCTCTGGAAAAGGAGCACATCAGAGAGGAAACAGATTCAAGTCCTGAAGAGGTTGAGCCTTTTGAAACTCTCACGACAAAAGTCATAGCTGAAGGTTGTTGGTCAATTAAGCTTTCAAACAGGTCATCCTCCCAAGTTGGTCGACGAAGCTACAGACATCTTTGATGAACATGATCCTGACTGCATGAGAATTTCCAAGGGGTGGAGGGAGATGGACAATGTCCTGAAATGTTACAAGGTGTACGAAGAGAAAATGAAGGCAGCCACTCAAGTTTCCCTCACGACGTTCTTCAAAATAAAACCCCAAGCGAATCAGCCTTCACTTCACCTTCTGAGCCTTCAACCTCAACTGGACACCTTAGCACACCCGAACAAGTCTGCCACAAGCAATGTGTACTGTATGTAACCCCAATCATGGTAGCACAAAAGAAAAGGTAATTTTAATGTTGAGAGATTAGAAGAATTCATTCCACATTCCACATTCCAAAAAATTCATTCCACATTCCACAAATTCATTCCATTAATCATTCCACAAATCCCATTCAAATTCCAATTCACATTTTAAAATCACGTAATCATTCCACAAATCCCATTCAAATTCCCATTTACATTTTAAAATGACATAATCATTGCACAAATCCCATTCAAATTCCCATTTACATTTTAAAATGACATAATCATTGCACAAATCCCATTCAAATTCCAATTCACATTTTAAAATCACGTAATCATTCCACAAATCCCATTCAAATTCCCATTTACATTTTAAAATGACATAATCATTCCACAAATCCCATTCAAATTTCCATTTACATTTTAAGATGACGTAATCATTCCACAAATCCCATTCAAATTCACATTCACATTTTAAAATCACGTAATCATTCCACAAATCCCATTCAAATTCCAATTCACATTTTAAAATCACGTAATCATTCCACAAATCCCATTCAAATTCCCATTTACATTTTAAAATGACATAATCATTGCACAAATCCCATTCAAATTCCCATTTACATTTTAAGATGACGTAATCATTCCACAAATCCCATTCAAATTCCCATTTACATTTTAAGATGACGTAATCATTCCACAAATCCCATTCAAATTCCAATTCACATTTTAAAATCACGTAATCATTCCACAAATCCCATTCAAATTCCCATTTACATTTTAAAATGACATAATCATTGCACAAATCCCATTTACATTTTAAAATCACGTAATCATTCCACAAATCCCATTCAAATTCCCATTTACATTTTAAAATGACATAATCATTGCACAAATCCCATTCAAATTTCCATTTACATTTTAAGATGACGTAATCATTCCACAAATCCCATTCAAATTCCAATTCACATTTTAAAATCACGTAATCATTCCACAAATCCCATTCAAATTCCCATTTACATTTTAAAATGACATAATCATTCCACAAATCCCATTCAAATTCCAATTCACATTTTAAAATCACGTAATCATTCCACAAATCCCATTCAAATTCCCATTTACATTTTAAAATGACATAATCATTGCACAAATCCCATTCAAATTCCCATTTACATTTTAAGATGACGTAATCATTCCACAAATCCCATTCAAATTCCAATTCACATTTTAAAATCACGTAATCATTCCACAAATCCCATTCAAATTCCCATTTACATTTTAAAATGACATAATCATTGCACAAATCCCATTCAAATTTCCATTTACATTTTAAAATCACGTAATCATTCCACAAATCCCATTCAAATTCCCATTTACATTTTAAAATCACGTAATCATTCCACAAATCCCATTCAAATTCCCATTTACATTTTAAAATGACATAATCATTGCACAAATCCCATTCAAATTTCCATTTACATTTTAAGATGACGTAATCATTCCACAAATCCCATTCAAATTCCAATTCACATTTTAAAATCACGTAATCATTCCACAAATCCCATTCAAATTCCCATTTACATTTTAAAATGACATAATCATTGCACAAATCCCATTCAAATTCCCATTTACATTTTAAGATGACATAATCATTCCACAAATCCCATTCAAATTCCAATTCACATTTTAAAATCACGTAATCATTCCACAAATCCCATTCAAATTCCCATTTACATTTTAAAATGACATAATCATTGCACAAATCCCATTCAAATTCCCATTTACATTTTAAGATGACGTAATCATTCCACAAATCCCATTCAAATTCCAATTCACATTTTAAAATCACGTAATCATTCCACAAATCCCATTCAAATTCCCATTTACATTTTAAAATGACATAATCATTGCACAAATCCCATTCAAATTTCCATTTACATTTTAAAATCACGTAATCATTCCACAAATCCCATTCAAATTCCCATTTACATTTTAAAATGACATAATCATTGCACAAATCCCATTCAAATTTCCATTTACATTTTAAGATGACGTAATCATTCCACAAATCCCATTCAAATTCCAATTCACATTTTAAAATCACGTAATCATTCCACAAATCCCATTCAAATTCCCATTTACATTTTAAAATGACATAATCATTGCACAAATCCCATTCAAATTCCCATTTACATTTTAAGATGACGTAATCATTCCACAAATCCCATTCAAAATTCCACATTTGTTATATGTTTTATTTATACGTTGCTTTTTTTTTCTTCTTTTTTTTTCATGTCGGTCTTGTCTTCAACCTTAAAAACTTGAAATCTTCCGCCATTGGGAACATAACCCCTATGTCTCCTTGTTAAATATTGCCCCTATAACACGTTTTCGGATAACACGGCGTTTCGCGGAAACGCATCCCCCACGTTGTATGAGGGTCACCTGTTAAACGTAGGCCATTGGCAACTCAAGGGTTGCTCGTTATGATGTTTGTTTATTCCCCACCTCTGCCAAACTCTGGAACTCTCTTCCTTCCCATGTATTTCCAAACATTTACGATTTTTCATTTCCTCAACAACTCTTCGACTATTTGTTCTTTCTTCACTTTTCTAACAATGCAGCTCTTATATTGAAGGCCGAGCCTCGATGAGGACGAAATAGTCTGTGACTGGATTCTTCAAAATAAATAAATAGATACATACATACATACGTACGTACATACACACGAAGAGCGCTCACCAAGTTGCTTAAGTACCCAAGGTAGCACTGCAACGAAACGGTTGATAAGGAACGGCTGCTCAGCAAGCTGATTGCCAATGGAACATACCATGGGAGGATTGGATGGTGGCTTAAATTTCCCATGTGAACTTTCCCAAGATGAAGTCCCGGGCCTGAGCTCCACCGACCGCCATTGTTAATCCGGGCCTGATGATTCATCATCGACTTTGTTTATCAAACATACATTTGGAAAGACCATTTAAAGCCCTTGCCACTTACCAGAGGTGTTCGTGCAATGAAATGCTGCACGCTTTGGCGTTGCGATCTTCTCTAAGAAAAATGGCGGTAGAATTAACGAAATCAAAGATGGCCGCCAGATCACTTCAAGTGGGCAAAGGATGAACATGACGTCATGACGGACTGCCCAGGTTTATCATAAGACTTCCGGGTCTGAAAGGCGCAGTGGAACGATGGAAGTTGTCGGAGGAAGACCGATTAAAACTGAAACGACGGCCATTTCCTGCATTGTTTTGTTTTGTATTGTTTCCATGCAGACAGTCACGTGGTTAAGCGGTGGCGAGCGCTCCGTTCCGTTGTAGTATTGCTTAAGCGCTTTGAATCGAAGCGAGCCGCTTGCTCAGGGAACTCACCTCTGATTTGTGTTTCTTTGACATCTTCATGAGTGAAATAATAATAATAAAAACAACTCGTTCATTGAGATAATGTTATCATTCCACAAATCCCATTCAAATTCCCATTTACATTTTAAAATGACGTAATCATTCCACAAATCCCATTCTAATTCCCATTTAGATTTTAAAATGACGTAATCATTCCACAAACACCATTCAAATTCCCATTTAAATTTTATCAAATAAATCATGAAAAGAGACAAAAATTCCCACTCTGAGGACATTCAAGGACTGAAACCCGGTTGTCTCGTCTGCTTGAACTTGCACACAGGAACATCCCCTCGAAAGGAGAAGAACATTGTGTTCCAGTGCCCATTCCTGGAGATGTTGAACGGATCCAGATGCTAAGTTTGAAGGTGCATGGTTCGTATTGGTTCAGATATTGAGCATCAGGAAATTTATGAAGCACAGGTGTATTGGTCCAAATGTCCACCTGTGAAGGTTTTCTTGAACATTTTGATGATGAAACAACAACAAACAACAGGCATTTTAAGGCCATTTTCCCTGCTAGAGTGGGGGTGAGCCTTGCGGTCCCCATGACAATCATCTCCATTTTGCCCTATTTTCTGCATCTCTCCTTGTTAACCCCCTTGCCCGCATTTCTTCTTCCACCATCTTTAGCCAAGTCTTTCTCGGTCTTCCCCGTCCTCTACTTCCTTCTACATTCATTTCCATCCCTCTTCTCAACCAGTCACTTTCATCCTTCCTCAACACATGACCAAACCATCTCAACCTGTTCCTCTTCACAGCATCAATCACAGGCTCTATTCCCATCATTTTTCGCAATTCATCATTTGTCTTCCTCTCTCTCAACGATACTCCACACATCCACCGAACCATTCGCATTTCCACCCTTTCCAGCCTTCGTTGCTGCTCTACGTTCATTACCCATGTCTCGCTCCCATAAATCATAACACTTCTCACACATGCAGCACACACCTTTCCCTTCAGCTTCAACGACACTCCCCTCCTCATCAGCACGCCACTCAGTTCTCGAAACTTCTTCCATGAACATCTCACTTGAGCAACCGTTGCCGAGTCTGATCCACCTTCTCCATTCAGCACGTCTCCGAGGTAGCAAAATGTTTTCACACCTTCCAGCTTCACGCCGTCTCCAAGATCCAACTCAACATTTCCTCCATCTGCAGCTCCCTCTGTGCACACCTTACACTTGAATGTAGCTGCCACACTGGTTAATGACCCTCTCAGACCACTACATTTTTGATGAACCCACTCAGCGCACATTGTACATTGAATGGAGTTCACTCCGACACCCTTCCTGCACACAACACAGGGCCACTTCCCAGTTCTTTCCACCTCACCACATGCTTTACCACTTGCCATCACCTTCGTTTTTCCGATATTCACCTTCAGACCTTTTGTCTCCATACATTCCTTTCACTTGTTCATCTTCTCCTTCAGTCCATCCATACTTTCCGCAATCAACACCAGATCATCTGCATACAACAACTCCCATGGTAAACCCTCCTTTACGTTCTGAGCCAGCACCTCCATCACAGCTACGAATAGTAGTGGACTTAGTACCGACCCCTGATGCACTCCGACCTTCACCTCAAACTCACCACTGTTCCCGTCCTTCGTCCTTACACCTGTGCGCGCTCTTTTGTACATTGCCATCACTACTCTGATCAACCATTCCTCCACTCCTAACTTCCTCAATGCCCAAGTCACTACTTCGCGTGGAACCCTATCGAATGCTTTCTCCAGATCAACAAACCCAAGAAACAACTTCTTCCTCTTCTCCATGTACTTCTCCTGCAACGGCCTCACAATAAAGAGCGCGTCTGTCGTTCGTCTTCCTGGCATAAATCCAAACTGAATTTCGTCGATCTTCACCTTCTTTCTTATCCTCCTCTCCAACACCCTTTCCAATACCTTCATTCCATGCTCCAATAACTTTATCGCTCGGTACGAGCCACACTCCAGAGGGTCACCTTTCCCCTTGTATAGAGGGACGAGGGTACTCAGTTCCCAATCCACTGGAATGCGGCCTTCTTTCACCACCAGATTACAGATCTCTGTCATTCTCTTCACACCCCAACTTCCTGCTGCCTTCAACAATTTTGATGATGAAAGATTTACATAAAACACATAAATGGAGTCACGTGGAAACATCGAGAATTTTACCTGTTTTTGTAAATTTCATTGGTTCATTAATTCCTTGGAGTGAAATAAATTATCATTTTCGGTGAAGGTAAAGCTGTGTACCGGGTGTGACGTCAGAGAGGCAGGTGTTTGTGTTTATTGTATAAAAAGGTGAGTCTGGTGTGAAATTCATTCGTTTCGTCATTCACTTGTCTGTGCCGTAATTTCGGTTGGTTACCTGGTGCTGGAGCATCTTGGTTTCCCCCTTACTGGTCCAGGTGATCTCGCTCGTTTCTTTCATTGAGTCGTTTCTTGTTTTGAACAAAATGGCTGTGGAGGTTCAGACCGTCGGTACCAAGGTGAGTTATTTGGTTTTTCAGGTGAACATGGCGGATCGAGTTCCAGCTGAATCGGTTTTGTGGGGAGAACCGGAAAATCCGTGGGGAGTTAAACATGATTCGTTAAAGTTGTTTAAACGGTTTTATGGCTGGGCGAACTGATGGATCGGTCTTTGGTTGGGCGGGTTCGTGCTCGGGGGGGGGGGGGGGGGAGGGGGAAGCGTGAGTGGGTGGTGCTCAGGGGGGAGGGGGGGATAAGAGGTGGTTGCTGGGTTAGAATCCCGAAATTCCTTTTGAATTCCTAACGATTTGAATCCCTATCCCTTATCATGTAATCCCGAATTTAATTTGTATTGCAGAGCTTTGTAATATGTCCTGCCGGTGTTTGGCTGAGACTCCTGAGTTTATTAACCAGTAAATGCTCGTGATTAAAAATACCACATTGAAGAACAAAATAAGTAAACGAAAAAACGTTTTAGGGCTATATGCGTATTTTTTTAAAGTTCTAAACCTATTTTTTCATTAAAAAAAAAAGTTAATTTAAAAAAAAAATTACATTTTGGTAGATGAAATTGTACCAGAAAAGAGGACTGGGTCAAATTTCAGCTCACAATGACGAAGGGAACCTAGAAAACGAACGGCTCGGATTTAAAACGGGACAAAGTTCAGAAGAAGTTAAATAAAAGTACAAGTCGGGAGACGACGATGGTTCACGAGCGAGCGGTATTCAATGACAAAGGACGGACTATGACCGAAACGGGTCAGGGGACCACGTGGCAGGTGTCAACCCCGGACATGCGGTGTACATGCCTATTTACAAAGGGCCCCAATGTGCTGCGTGCGCAGGCCTTTAAGGGCCAGCTATACATAATTGTGTGTGTTGCTGGCCTGGAAATGTCAAAACAGAGGGTTACTGACCTTGAAATGAGATAGGAAATAATGTCATCAGTTATGAGGTTAGTTGGCAACACAATACCGAAAATTCGGTTCGATTCTGACAACTTTGAAAATTTGACATTTGTGACCTTGAAATGTCAAAACGAAGGTTACTGACCTTGAAATGAGATAGAAAATAATGTATAATCAGTTATGAGGTTAGTTAGCTACACAATACCAAAAATTCGGTTCGATTCTGACGACTTTGAAAATTTGACCTTTGTGCCCTTCAAAGGTCGAAGATTCTGAAATTTGTTGGAAAGCTTGTATTTCATGATGTATGTGATAATATAAGATGTACGACATTTCACCCTAGCAGGAAGCGAACAGTCATAAAACCATCAAAAATCGACTTTTCTAAATTTCGTTACCTTGTGACCTTGACCTTGGGGCGAAAATGAAAAATCGAGCTCCGTGGGGCTAGACACATGACATTGGCCTAACCAAATACCGAAACCGCTGTCAGATTCCACCAAACCCCTCGGAGAAGATGTAGCTTGAACTCGATTACTCCCCAAAAAGACATCTTTTTTTGGGCGTAGCTGCGCCCACTTTTTTTTTTTTGTATACTGAATCGAGGCTCGTGAAAGACCTGACAACCACGAGGGAAAGACAGCACAGGGGGACCACGAGGGAAAGACAGCACAGGGGGACCGCGAGGGAAAGACAGTACAGGGGAACCGCAAGGGAAAGACAGTACAGGGGGACCACGAGGGAAAGACAGCACAGGGGGACCACGAGGGAAAGACAGCACAGGGGGACCGCGAGGGAAAGACAGTACAGGGGAACCGCAAGGGAAAGACAGTACAGGGGGACCACGAGGGAAAGACAGTACAGGGGGACCGCGAGGGAAAGACAGTACAGGGGGACCGCGAGGGAAAGACAGCACAGGGGGACCGCGAGGGAAAGACAGCACAGGGGGACCGCGAGGGAAAGACAGCACAGGGGGACCGCGAGGGAAAGACAGCACAGGGGGACCGCGAGGGAAAGGCAGCACAGGGGGACCACGAGGGAAAGACAGCACAGGGGGACCACGAGGGAAAGACAGCACAGGGGGACCACGAGGGAAAGACAGCACAGGGGGACCACGAGGGAAAGACAGCACAGGGGGACCACGAGGGAAAGCCAGTACAGGGGGACCACGAGGGAAAGACAGCACAGGGGGACCATGAGGGAAAGACAGTACAGGGGGACCACGAGGGAAAGACAGTACAGGGGGACCACGAGGGAAAGACAGTACAGGGGGACCACGAGGGAAAGACAGCACAGGGGGACCACGAGGGAAAGACCACGACCACGAGGGAAAGATTAACCCAAACGACGAGCGTTCTTGTCTGTCAATGGGCGCAATACGCCCACTCTAGGCAGGACACAACTAGATCATGATATCAACCTCCCACCAAAGTTTCATCAAGACCGGATGATATCATCGGGTAGTTATGCTGTGGACAGACACACACACCCATGACGAATATAGTGGTCACTCTGATAACTCGTGAACCAATAAAAATAAACCCACTTTATTCATGTGCTAGCTGACAACTGAAAATGGGTGAATGTCTTTAAATAATACACCTGAGGAGGAATAATAAGTAAACTGGTTGAGGCAGCGATTTGGTGCTGAAACACTAACGGTTATTTTTTTAATTTTCCTGAGGAATGTTTTCATTTTTGAAAGTGGAACAGAGAGCATCAGCCTATTTGTCAGGGAATCTGATGTAACGAGACTTAACTCTCTGCTTTGCTGTGAGGTGTAAAACCACAAACTAATCGGTCGATGTTCATTTCTAAACCTGGATTGATAATGTTAGTTTGTGGATTTGATATTTGACTCCCAGCATCATCCGCTCCGAGAATCTCAATCTGTAAATCCCAAAAAGTTTCAGAATGTGAGATGTCCTCTCATTGTTTTTACTCTCTTCTTGTCCACAGAATGTCATTCAGAGATTGTATGCACTGCCGTTGTTCAGTTCTGCTGTGGACGAGTTTGCTCAGGCCTACAAGTCTGGGAAAGAGTCGAGGCCTGTTCTTCTCTCTTTTGGTAATATGGTAGAACAGGGTGTTACAGGGGTAGCTGTGATCACCTGCAGTGGGATCGAACCAATCACCAGGATTCTTCATCCGCAGAGTGAGTGAATCTGTGCAGATCGGACATGATGGCTGACCTGTTTTTTTTGTTTTTTTTAACCGAGAACTTTATTTTCCCCATTTTATGGAAAGTTGTCCATTCCAGAGAAGCATGGACATTGTTTTGCATAGTTTTTTTAATTGTCCCCTTTGTGTAATTTATTTATCGATCTTTGAGTTTCCATAAAATGTCTTCTCCAGTTAAGTTTGTCGATGAGCTCGCATGCCGAGGTCTGGATCTCGTGGAAGAGAAAGTACCAATCTTGCACCAACCTGCCAACAAGGTACTGGGAATAGAGGCAGTGATTGAGTATTCCTGTCGTGTAACTCCTTTAAATAGTGCAATGGAATTTGGTTATAGAGATGCATGGAATTGGACCTGCCTACTTTGAAGTGGAAAAACAAGTAAATCTTACAATTGTTTTTGAAGTAACTTGAATTTTCCTTCGTGCAGTGAATGGATATTTCCTTGTTTGCAGGTACTTGATGATGTGAAGAAGAATTTGCAAATCGCACAAAAACAAATGGGAGTCTTCCTGGATTGGTCTAAGTCCCAGGTCGGAGTTGGTATGGAGAGATCCAAGCAGGCCATGTTGGACGGTGCAGACTCTCTACTGAAAACCAAGTTTGGAGAGGTGGTTTTGTCAGGTGCAGACTCCATGCTTTCTCAAGTCGATGGATACCTGCCACGTGATCAGCCAGGTAAGTTGGTACTGTGTGGATTTGATGTACTTCTGCAGAAAGTTTTGTACTTTTGCAGAAAGTAATACCTGTGTTTTCTGCAGAAGGTGAAAGTCCTGATGAAGAGAAAGTTGTTGGTCGAAGCTCCTCATCCCTTGACCTTTACCGTCGGCTCGTTGCTGTATCCAGCAAGGCCGGACGAGAGGTGTTCAAGAAGAGTTCTTCCGGAATCCAAAGTGTTGCAGAGACCGGTCGTGCCCGTTTAACCAGTGTTCTGGAATCTTTCAGTGCAGCATTCGACTCCGTTGTGAAGGAAACTCCGGTGAACCAGGTGATCGATGCGATGCACCAGGAACACGATTCAGATCGCTCCGGTGATGTCTGTAAATCCTCAACCGGTGCGGAGACCCTGGGTAAACAAAGCAAATGAGTAAATGTCCGCGGGTGATTTTTCATTTGGTAAATGTTTTTGTGCAGCTTCACATTGAATGGATTGGGTTTGCTGGGTTCGGCAAGTGATGGAAATAAAGTTATTGGTGAAAGTGATTTTTGTTTTGGGTCCTGAATTAATTCCCATCTTGTTGTGCTGACAGTCTTCCATGTGGCCATTGTACCCGTTTGGGTTTGAGCTTGAATGTTTGTCCTTAACAAACAATGGTGGATTGAATAATCCTGAAGTCCATGTTGTCGTCTTTTTAAATTTTTATTCTCCCTCCAGTGTTTTAGGTTTTGCTGATTCCATACAGTGAATGGATTGGAGTTTCTTCGCAAGAATGCAATTGAAGAAATTTTTATTCATCCCCCCCCCCCCCCCCTTCCTTTCTGTTTATACCTGTGGCTATTGAGCTCCTAGTTTGTTCCGTACTCATGCGTTGATGGCAGCTTTCTTGTTTTACAAAACTTCTTTTCTGATTTTCCCTGGAAAGGCTACTGCCTCTCCTCGGCCGATGCCTCTGTCTCTGCTGAACGTATAGCTGAGGTTTTGTTGCAGGAATGAAAGCTTAGATCCCCTTCTCTTTCAAGTTTATCTCTCCTACCAACTCTTCGTTCAATAATTCGTGCAATAGATGCGGCTTATCTGACATGGTAAAGCTCTTCTTCCTCCGACTCACATTCAGCTTTCATATCTGCCAGAAATCATTGCAAACATGTTATTTGTGAGGCAAAGCATTCCTTAATCCAAAATAAATGTGACAACCTCTCATCTTCCACAAATAGATGTCTGGTCATTCCGAAAAGTATCCAACAACTTCTGTCGCTTTACATTTTCTTCACTGTTCTGTTGAGATGATACTATGGCTGTCTCTCCGACTGACAAAGCAACTCTTTTTGGGTAATTTCTCCTCGAATTCCACTCTGGATGACTCCAACATTCCATCACCCTCTGATACACCCCTCACCAATCCCATGCCCCTCTCTATAATCTCTTTCCATGCAGTCAAAAAAGTACTCACTCTGGACACAAGCAAGGCATACAGGTAAGATGGAAAAGCCTGCACAGAAAAGTGATAGAGGTGTGTGCGATCCCTCTCCCTCTATTCCAATGAGCAGTGTTGGCTGCAGGTGCAGTAAATGCAACGTGGTCTGGTTAGGTCGTCGGTTATGATGACGGCTGTCCTTGAAGTCTAAAGTGGACACTGTCTGCAGACGCTGTGCAGTGATGCCTAAATTTGTGCCACCTCTGACTTTCGTCGGACACGTATCCACGATAGGCTGACCTACAGGTGCAGTTTGATATCCGAGTGTCCTTTCTCATAACCTTAACCTGAAGTGGCTTCCCCCACAAGGCAGTGGGAATCCATTACCCTGGAAAAGGGGCCCACACCAGGTAGTCAGCTGGAGCCAGATGGATCTGTGGCTTGCGTGACCCTCATATAATGCGTTTTTGCTGTCGTGCAGATTTAATTCACAGCAACTCTCAGAGCAAAAGTTCCCCAAAAAATTTTTTCCAAGCAAAATTCACAGCAATTCAAAAAATCACAGCATCTTTTAAGCAGTGTTATCTCCGTCGAGCCTTCTCCAGGTTTATCAGGGTATTTGATGCAGATGACCTCAGCATCAGGACATTCTGGTGCAAGCTTAACATCAAGATGGCAATTTATATCACCGGTGATGCCTGGGATGAAGTGACAACCATGCATTAATGGAGAGTTGAGGAAACTCGGGCCTGAGACAGTGATTGAGTTTAGAGGTTTAATGGAGGCTGAAGTCAGCGGAGCAAGACAACAGATTATGGGATTGGAGGAGGTCGACAAAGATGAGGATTTGCTTCTCCAGCAGGAGCAGCTGAGCAATGAAGATCTTCTGGCTCTGGAAAACGAGCACATCAGAGAGGAAACAGAATCAGGTCCTGAAGAAGTTCAGCCTTTTAAAACTCTCACGATAAAGGTCATACCTGAAGGTTGTTGGTCAATTGAGCTTTCAGCAGGCCATCCTACCAAATTAGTCGATGAAGTTATCGACATCTTTGATGAACATGATCCTGACTGCATGAGAAGTTCCAAGGGGTGGAGGGAGATGGACAATGTCCTGAAATGTTACAAGGAGGTGTACGAAGAGAAAATGAAGGCAGCCACTCAAGTTTCCATGATGAAGTTTCCATGATTCTATGATACACCCTCCAGGTCTTTAAAACAGCTGTTCACCACCATCTCTTATCTTCCCCTATCCAAAACCTTGATCTTTTCTACCCCCGCTAATTTCACCCCAATTCCACTTTTTTGAAATACCAACTTCTGTCCTGGAAGTTCTTGGTGTCCTTGTGTTTTATACTTCTCCCTACCCCCCCCCCCCTCCCCTTCCCACGCCTCCTCCCCCCAAGCCCTCTCCCTTCCACACATCTCCCTGCTCTCAAATGTTGTGTTTGTGTGCTTCCCCTTCTCTCCCCATCTTGTTTTCCGCTCCCTCTTTTTATATATTTTGTTTGTCTGGTTGATTTGTTTGTGAAGTAAATGTTAGCTCTTTCACGAGCCTCGATTCAGTATACAAAAAAAAAAATTAAAAAAAAATTCAACCTCAACTGGACACCTCAGCACACCTGACCAAGTCTGCCACAAGCAATATGTACTGCATGCAACCCCAATCATGGTAACACTCGTGAAAAAGTTATTTTAATGTTTTTATTTATTATATATTTTATTTATACATTGCTTTTTTAATGAAGTTATCCTGTAGGTCTTGTCTTCAACCTTAAAAACTTGAAATCTTCCCCATTGGGAACATAACCCCGATGTCTCCTTGTTAAATATTGCCCCTATAACACGTTTTCGGATAACACGGCATTTCGCGGAAACGCATCCCCCACGTTATATGAGGGTCACCTGTTAAACGTGGGCCATTGGCAACTCAAGGGTTGCTCGTTATGATGTTTGTTTTTTCCCCACCTCTGCCAAACTCTGGAACTCTCTTCCTTCCCATGTATTTCCAAACACTTACGATTTTTTACTTCCTCAACAACTCTTCGACTATTTGTTCTTTCTTCACTTTTCTAACAATGCAGCTCTTATTTAAGGCCTGGCCTCGATGACGACGAAATAGTCCGTGATTGGATTCTTCAAAATACATACATACTGTTGCGGATATGGGATTTGGCCTCCATATCCGCTTGTAAATATTCCCCTATTTCCCCAATACCCCCCAACTATCCCCAATCCCCCATTCCCTAGTCCCATTGCCTGTAAATAACACTCTGTAGAACCGACCTTCCCCTTTTTTCACCCATTAAATGTCGTGCCCAGGTCCACCGCATCTCACGTAGACAACTTTCGGACATCTTGCTAGTTATTCTTAGTCTATGTCAGTTAAGGACTCGTTTCCATTAATTCTGACTCTTCGTTGCACCAGAATGTGATTGTATGGCACCAGTAGTGAGTTTAGGACCTCCCCATACCTCCTCCCACATTCCTCATGAAACCACAACAACCACAACTACAACAACAACTACCACAACAGCGCGCGGGGAGTGTGCGTCCTCACTCCGGCTCGGTTAGCCGCCATTACCCATGTGCGCCGACGGGGTTACCACGAAGGGGCTGCCTGTCGGCCCCTCGTCAAGGGCGGAGCCCGGTAACCCCCCGCACCCAATCAGAAGCAACGGGCCGATTCCATCTGGGGCGGAGCTAACGAGCCGAGGGCGTGTCACTCCCCGCCGGATATACGCAGCCACTTACCGGACGTGACGTCAGATGCGCCTCAGCCACGAAGAAGAACCAGTCGCGACCTCCGAGCGCTGAGAGACCTCCCTGCATCTTTTGGGCCGCGCTATCCTGTCCCTGAGCCAAGAGTGCACCTTGAGCCATCGACTACTTGCCCCTCCTTGCCATCAATCCCCGTGTGAGTCAGTCTTGTCCCGTTTATCTGTCGCCTGTCAGGGCTAAGATAAGACCGTGTTTAAGTGCCCACCTTTCTATGCTGTCTCTCTTGTCTTTGTAATCTAACATTCCGCACTATTATAACCTCCTCCGGAGGTCTTGAGAACTATACCCCTGGTGTCGTGTCATTTAATCCAGCCGTTGTGTCCTTTCCTTCATTGATTTAGCATAGCGCGACT